>NC_092631.1:52120493-52485493 GCF_039555335.1 Amphiura filiformis | reverse complement strand
ACAATGAGAAAAGCAATTATTGTTTATGAAAAACATTAATAAGCTACAATTATTATTGCAGTCAAACATTTCAAGTCAAGGTCAAACATATAAAGATCGAAACAACTAGAGAGTTACTTCCTTCCTTCCTTCCTACTGTACCTTGTAGTGCTGACTTTTGCAAGTAAAGAACTACACACTTCCAGGTATTCCTGGTAATAGAGAGAAGCAGTGGCGTAGCCAGGATTTTGGAACCAAGGCGGCACAACTTGTAAATGTACCGACGGAAATATTTTTTGCCGACGGAAGTTGTGATTTGTTGACCCAAATTTTTTTTGCATGGTTTTAAAAAGTGAAGAGCGACGGCCTTACATGAACCGACGGCCATGACGAGCCGGGGGGGGGCACCGCCCCCCCCTGCCCCACCCCCACCCCCACAGGCTACGCCACTGGAGAGAAGGTTGAGTCATTCACGTACATGCTTGGACTTGCTGCATCTACATTGACAGCTATGTTAATTAATTTTCTTAATTAAAACCTTCTGGCTTTCTCAAAGCATTGATTATGCTATTGATCCATTGAGTGCTCGGAGCGGAACCTTGACCGAATGTTTTGATTTTCCTGGAAGTGGTATTCCTGTCTCCAGCGGTGGTCTTGAGCAGAGGATCAAAGAATCCACTTCCGTTACCCATCTTGCTCTGCGATTTTCTTCTCTGTCGATGATTGACGAACTGTCCCAGTGTATCATGTTTATGATATGGTTTTCTTTTGACACATGATCAGTAATTGCGGATTCATTTATTTCTGTAAGAGATTCAGTTCTTTTGGAGCGTGTGTATTTAACGCTGGTCAGCTTTCTCTGCTTCCCGTTTGTGCTCACTCATGCGGACGCTGAATTGTCTTTTTGGTCTCACCGATGTATGGTTGGGGCAACTTTTGCACGGGATTTCATAAACACAATTGGCAGTTCTTTCTTTTTCTTGTTTGTCCTTGGGATGAAGAAGCATCTTTTTTATGTTATAGTATGGGGCTTCATTTATTTATTTATTTATTTCTGTTCAGAATCTCTGACGGATTTTTTTCTTTCTTTCTTATTTTTCTTTCTTTCTTTCTTTCTTTCTTTCTTTCTTTCTTTCTTTCTTTCTTTCTTTCTTTCTTTCTTTCTTTCTTTCTTTCTTTCTTTCTTTCTTTCTTTCTTTCTTTCTTTCTTTCTTTCTTTCTTTCTTTCTTTCTTTCTTTCTTTCTTTCTTTCTTTCTTTCTTTCTTTCTTTATTTATTTATTTAATTAAATTATTTATTATTTTATTACAACGTGTAAATCTGGACGCATTGGTCTAATCGCTAACGAAAGAGCGGTGCGTATTTGTTTTACAATTTCAACGTCATCGTTTTGAACTCAATGTCGATGCATTATAAAACATGCATTTGTATTGGTAAAAGTTACTGAAATGTGGTCAATTCCCTGTTGATTTTGTCCAGCAACAAGAGTGAAATCATCTTTTAAAGGCCCATTCAGTGATTTGCTCATCCGGACGATCGTAAAAATCATCAAAATTCAGATTTTGGTACCTTTGTCATTGTCATATATGTGCTAACATAGCCTGCGAGTGGTTCAGCCAAAATCCGTGTATCTAAGACACAATAAGACATTTTACACGAATCTGTAATTTAGATACTGACAGTATTAGCTACATGTATTTGAATGGGCTTCAAATTCGTCAGTACTGCTGTTTTCTTCGTTCTTTGCCAAATTTGTCATTTGAAAAATACCAAATGACAATTTGAATGACTTATCCTTCACTTTAATGCAATTTAAAAACAATTTTAATTTTTTTACACTTGCGCTGGGATCACTGAATGGGTGTTTAATATTTTAAAGTATGCATGCATTGTCTTCCGAGTGATGGATGGGAGTTGTAAATCTCACGAGCCAATATATCCGCACAATAAAACAATAAATAACACTCCGAAATATCTCACTTTTAAGTGATAATGTTGATAGTGTATAATGATGATAATGTACATGTATAATGATGATAGAAATCAAGCACTTAAAAATTAAAGTGCTTGATTTCTATCATCATTATACATATTAGTAAATTTTTGTTTATGCATATTTACGCGACTGTAATTCTCCATTTAGAAAAAAATATAGTCCAAACGAAGCCGCTGATCATTAAAGGCTACATGGAGGCATTTCAACCTCCCTCTTTTTTGGTGGATAAAGGTCGTTAAGCTTTTGCACAGGGGGCAAGTTCAAAATTGCTCGGACTTGGTTAAAACAATATTAACGTGTTCCTCTAGTCATAAGGATTCATAAAATGTATAATTTATGTATAGTTATGGAGCTATCCGTAAGGATATAAGAGAGTAATGTCTCATAAAACAACATATCCAAATCCACAAAATTCGCTTTGGGGAAATGTTTGTATAATAGGGCAATTAAGAAATAAAGGGTAATGCATTATCCTATACCCTCAAATAATGTGTCCGTTGCAGTAAAACGTAACTAATGCAGTGCAGTAATGGGTGAGGTTAAACGTCTTTACTGCCAAGAACACATTTGGGTTGGGTGTAAAGTATAATGCTACATCCTTTATTTCTATTCTATTACAACAAAAGATTAATAATGTTTATAAACAGGACATAGAGATTATTATACGACGGTACTAAAATCTTTAGATCCTTGAACTATATTTTTTGCCAGTTTCTTGTATACTCACCCTAAAGGAAATATGTACTAGTAATGCCAATGACTGCATTATGTAACATTATGCATTCTACAGGTAAAAGGAATGAGGTAAAAGTTACTGAAATTTGATGTAACCGCCAATATTACCAATTCCCTATTGATTTTTTCCCCAAACAAGAGTACAAGTCGCCTTTCCCTTTATTATTCACGTACATTATTAATATTTTAGTGATGCATGGTCATTAAATCCGAGTCATGGATGAGAGTGCCAATCCCAGGAGTCAATCCATCTGCACAATACAGACTTTTTAGTGTATGTAAACTATTCGATGTAGCATGTCTTCGTTATTTAACCTATTCCCATTCTATTTCCAGCAATGTTTAACTTCTAATGGATGTTTGATGACGTCAAATCGATAATATACTTCCACCAGACATTCTACATACCATTTTGCCCGATTTTACATCATCAAACATTCGTTAGAAGTTAAACATTATGAGCGGGAATATATTAAATAACAAAGACATGTTACACCGAATATTCTACGTCAAATACTCGGAGTCTGTATGGCCTTTAAACCAATAAATGGCACTTCGAAATGTCTCAATTGATTTCTAAGTGCTTGTTTTCCATCATCTTTAATTATACATTTTAGTAAGTTTTGTTCATATAAATATAGGATGTCTCGTATACTCCCTTCTTCCCACTTAACCAAGTGGGAAGATATTGGATTCGTTGGATTCCACCTTACATACACATGTTACAATGAGACGGTGCTTCACGTACCGTGATGGATGTTTGGATTCCCTTCTACCAAGCTCTTCCTTTCCTCACTTCACAATTTTAGTGTATTTTGTATTGTTTTGGTCCCTTCAGAGTTCATGCAGGCAAAGTCCAATAGAAATATGTACAAGCATAACATTTGACCCAAAATTTCAATTTCCATTGAATCGGTGCATTTTGAAAATGCGGTTTCTGCGCTTCTGTGCCCGAAATATATGACATTTGACCTTATAACTCCTGAACTTAGCATCCTAGTGCAATATGACAATTGACTTTTTTTATTCCTAGCAATGGGAGGAATATTTTGAGGTATATTACAACTTATAGAACAAATATTAAATGTTAGCCCTTCGACCCCTCGTGGGCACAATAGGAGGGGGCATAGAAATAAATGGAACCAATTCCTTGGAGGTGTAAGGGACCGTTCACAAACACTTGTAAGGGGTGGCTGATGCAAAAAAATTTTAACGCGAAAATTTTTCGGGCCCCCCCCCCTTTACAGACCTCGAAGCCATTTTTTTCAGGGCCCCCCTTAGGAGGGTCAAACATTTTTCAGGCCCCCCCCTTTTTGCATCAGCCCCCCCCCCTCCTTACAAGTGTTTGTGAACGGTTCATAAGTATGCCAAAAAACATTGGTTCCAGTACTAGTGTATGAAAGCTAGAAGCTAACTAAAAATCACCCAATATCGCCCTGTACTACAGTATCAAGTATGGTTTATTCATTCTTCACTTGACATTTACCAACATTTTACGAATGTGTCAGCATAGAAACAATAATCGTGATAATAAATTATAAAAACACTACAATCCAGGAAAAAAGGTTGGCACACTTTGCCTGTCTTTTGGTATATCTCTTCCCCCGCTCCCCCAATTCAATGTTGGACCAAGCCATGTTGTCAACAGGTCCCTGAGACCCTCCAACATTGAAAGATGGGAAGTGGGGAAGGGTGAGATATAGGGAGGAGTCTGTACTTCACATAATTTTATATTGCATGCATGTTTCACTCGCCTCTCCAATTTTGATAGGGCACGCATTTCCATTGTTTAGTGCAAGTGTGCCAACTATTTTTCCTGGATTGTAGGTTACACTACGAATTGCCCGTTACATAGTCAATGGCAAAATGACAAATTTTGAGTCACTTTCTTCTCATATTCTTATTCTCCATAGTTACAAGAAATCACAATCAGATGTTTACGTTCCATGTCAGCGAAATGTCATGATATGTTGATATGAACTTTTAATTTTGTTTTTAAACATCAAAGCTGGTCTGCTCTAAAATGGTTGCCGCTCCACCATTTGATGGACGAGTTCTGGTCATTACAGGAGGCCAGGAGGAAGCAGTGTTACATTATTGATAAAGCAGGCAATTCAATATTCATCAAAAGTGGTGAGTACCAATTAAAAATTAAATACAACTTGTAAAGTCGTTTTACGTGGAACCCCATTAAAATAAAAAATCACCTTACAGGCAATACAGGACTATTAACTTAATTGAAGTAAGAGAGTCACGAGCACTGTCCAGGCAGCAATGGCCAAACAGTTAAAATCCGCACCATATACACACACGCCACAAACCGCATTACAGCTCTCACAAATTCACTACATGCATATACAATATAAACATCTCAACAAAAGTAACTAACCCCCTTAAATAATGACCATTATTCAAAAACGGGTGATTGTATTACAAATCTGTAGAATGCGTTGGATGCAGAATTTATTTCTGCACATTTTGACACCTCATTTGCAGCAATTGACTAAATATTGACGTCACAGCGTACATTTAAATCAATGTAACCCAATATTTGAAAGTTGCAGTAAATTGCATTGATTTGGTATTCAGTGTAATGGAAGGAATTCTGTGTAATGATATCTGAGTGTTTTTGTATTGTAAAAATTTGTATGTAAGTGCAACTTTCAAATCTGGACCTCACTACATTAAATTGACCAGTGTTTTATTGTTTTCTGGGCTATCGTATCAAATGAGGTGTCAAAATGCGCAGAAATAAATTCTGCTTCCAACGCATTTTACAGATTTGTAATACAATAGCCCTTTTTGAATTATGGCTATTATTTAATGGGGGTTAGTTACTTTTTTTGAGATGTTTTTTTGAAACTAAAACAATCTGATTACAATGTTTGAGTTAAATTGCTCCAGGCGTTTGGATTTTAAAAGCAAAACAACGTTTTAGTGCATACATTTGTTTCATAAGATAAAAGGCAGTGAGTGATAAGCAAAGTTGTCTTACGGGTGATTTTACATGTACGAGAGTAACACTGCTTTTGTAAAGCAACTTTTTTATATATTTGCAAACTTGTGTGGAATTACCACTACAGGTGTCCCTGAAAGAACTGTATTGTCGGCAATCTAATTTGTAGGTATTTTTAATGCCCGAACCAAAATAGTTGATGTGGTTGAAGAATAAAGGAGAATAAAACAGCTATCAGGCTAACTAATCTTAAATAAAAATGGGCCTCGTCATTTCCTGAAAGATGGTGAAAACTACTAGCAATGTCAATGTTACATGAAAACTGCTTGAAATGTAGCAAAAACAAAACAACACAAAAAACATCTCCATCAATTCTAACTTTTCTAAAGAGGTGGGGACGTTTGAATTTAGACAATTAATCACTCCATTCTTGAATTATAACATTTTTACTCAAATATCTCATTTCTAATCCGTTCCACGGATTCAAGTACAAATCGCCTTTATCTGGAGAAATATAGATGACGAGCTTATTATCAAAACAATAGGTAATTACTATATATAGGAATACTCTTTCAAAAGACAAAGTACACGGATCACGGTGTATAGTATTTTGTTCCAACTTTCATATCTAACTAAACTTTGCACTGACTTGACAATAAATAAGTGACTTTAGGTTGCATAATGATCCTGACTTTTTTATGACCATCTAGATCTTAGTATTTTAGAGACATGTACATTTGAAGTCATTTTATAACTGAAAAAATTGCATTTGAATAACTGTTTTTTTACACATATAAGGGAATGTATTAGTGGCGTGGATCCTTGAAATCCCGACAACAACAAAATTTATGTATGCCAGAGATAGTTTCAACGTAAGATTCGAAACGTTTGTTGCTCTATAATATAAATTAATTAATTATTCCGCTTTTCATTTTTTGCTTCTGACGGATAGGTCAAGCTGTCAAGATGTAGTTTTTTTTATTTGAATGATAAAATGCAAACAAGCTATACTTATTACCATTTCTTCTAGCTTGCATTGATTCATAGTCAGATCGTCAAGTGTTTGATGGATGCACACTTATTCAACCTTACTTGCGTAGTTCTTTGTAAAGGTGATAATTTATTCTGTCTTTTCCCCAAGATATTCCAAATTACAACCAGTAATAAAGAATAAATTACAAAGCGCGTAATAAATATTTTGCTTTTAGTTGAATGCAATTTCAATATTTACTTTTACTACAATTTGTTAAAAAACCATGTTGATGTTTTTATGTTTTTATTTTGCCAATATTCACGTTGTCCATTTGAAACAACAATGCCAATTATTGTTTAAATTTTTTTGACTAATTTTGCATTTTTCTCGAAAAATAACTATACTGGTAACAAAAGTTATGTATATTATAAGGGCAAGGAATCAAATTACTTCACTGAAATTTCAGTGATTCAAGACAAGTGGTTTATCATATGTGTTAAAAAATGAGGTACATTCTAACGGTATCTTTTTTCGTATTATAAATAACGTACCACTTATTTTGAGTCACTGAAATTCTAGTGTAGTAACTGGATTCCTTGCCCATATAATATACATAAGGTTTGTTACCAGTGTGTTATTATTTTTTTAAGAAAAATGCAAAAATAGTCACAAATTTATCAAGAGGTGTAGTACCACCTTAAGGCCAGAGTAATGGAAGACACATTCGTCCACGCCCGAATTTGAGATTTCTTGATATTTATCAACACTAAGATGTATTCTTTCACTTGAAACTGATAAAATACAACTAGTTAATATTTACACGTATTTTTGCTTGATTTATTTCACTCTTATCAACTCTAAAAAGTCACATGGCTCAAGACAGCTTAGTAAATTGGCGGGAAATAATGAGTCAGAAATGCGCGAATGCGAAATATTGTGATTACGCGCGCGATTCGCGTCGCGAGACGCGGCACAACTCTGCGCGTATGTCCAACGCAGTCAAGGCGCATTCGGTATGTTTTTAACGCCGGCAAATGCGGTGTAAACAAAACACAAATTTGCAGTGAAAATGCCACTTGGATTTTTTAATTATTTTGAATTTTGGCGCACTAAAAGCAGACATTATAAATTCATTGTTGCAAAAAGATGCATATTAAGACCATGCACCAGATACAGCTTTTATAAGCGTGAAAGTCTTGCCGTTTTAAAATATAAGGACATTTTGTGCATAATTTTGACATTTTTTACTAAAACGTCGATTTCTCATAGTTCACTTTTAAAAATATTGCACGATTTTTTGTGACAAGATAACTCGAAAAATATGCAAGCAAAAGGTAAACTTTTTGCACTATCGTTTAGAGTACATCAAAGTCTAGGGAAATTTTTCTCATTTTTTCAAAATATTTGTTTTAAACAAAAATATACACCATTATGTGCAATTTTTAGCTGAATAGAATGACAAAATTGCTTTTTTCACATGTTTTTTTCAATATTTCGAAAACAGAGACGAATTTCAAAAAATAAAAAAACCTTCCCTAAGTTCCTGTCTCTTTTTCATTAAAAGCTAACTGATTTTTTTTTTACTCCGAACTGATTTTTTTTTAAGTTGTCACAAAAAATTGGAGTAAAAAGTGATTTTTGTGATTTTATCAAAAACTCGAGATTTTTGAAAAAATCTGACGTCACCATGGGATTCCTTGACTCATTTCCTTTCCAAGAATGTATAGTTTTATATACTTTGGAGATACAATTCAGAAATAATGATGCTCGAAAAGGTCCATGTTCTCTCCCATTACTCTGCCCTTAAGGAAATATCATGATAAATAATTGCTGGATGCAATACGTAACATCAAGGAATAAAATACGTATGTACTACATGGTGATTAATTTCAATTTATACGAGCCTTTTGGGACCCAAATCGTTAAAAACCATAATGAACCTAAATAGAAAATGATGTTCACCCATATAACCCACCACACACTCTATACACGCGGTACAATTCATCCAATTAGACACAATGCTGCAACCTTTAATACATAACGTGTAGAATGGGGATATACATGTACCAAGTTAGAAATTTAAATTTACCGTCGTATCGCACCATGTCCCCGTTGTGTTGGTGAAATTCATATTTAGTGTGTATGTATTTTGACACTCTGCAATGGAGGTAAATACCGCAAATAGCTCTTATTCCCTCTATTATAACCCCCACTTTGATACTTCAAATGCATTAAATCGGTGGTTTCTAAACGGGGAATCGGCGGGGAATATTCCCATTTGCAGGTGTATTTCCGGTTTCATATTTACGTACGTGCGTTTATCCCCGCTTTACACGTTTACAAACGTCCACCCCACATACACGTTTACAAACGTCCACCCCACATACACACCCCCACTACATACACTCACGTGCACGCCACACTCTCCAACATACGCCGCCACCTATCCACCCCCAGACACTCTACAAGCCACTCACACACCCCCACCACCGCCACCACCACCACCACACCTCCCCACCCATCAGTATATTTGACTACTTTTTTATTGTATCTGAATACAATCACTGCCATCGGACCCAACTTATTTTGTGGGTATTTTGGTTACAAAGTCCACCTTTTATTTACCTTGCTAACAATATGCCATAGCTTTTCATTTCAAATCAGATATCAATGGATATTTCGTTTGTTCTATTTCCTCAATCACAGTCATTAGTAAAATAACTTTAAATAACCTTTTCTTCATACTATTGACGTAATTGATGACCATGTTGCTGACCTGACAATAGGAGAAAATCAGGCATAATTAGAGTGATGATAGAACAATAAATTGAAGTTGAACCGTCAAAATGTCAGGCCATGCAAAATTATTTTGGTAAGAATCTATACCCCGAATGTATATCTTCCCATTGATGATCGCAAATTAGCTGTTGCTGAGAAGGTTAAACACCCGGGTTAAACACCTGGGCATGCTGGGTGTTAAGATCAAAAACAATTGTTGGGACGAACAAGTATATTCCATGTATGCTAAGGCCAACCGTAAACTCTCTCTCTCACACCTGAGGATTTGGCATTCAGGACTAATAACCAGTTGGTCCAGCTTAAGAAAGTTTAGAGACGTGTTTGCAAATACATCCTTAGTAGAAAGTACGAATATATTGCCTATGCAAATTCCTTGGCTACCATCATGACCCACATGACCCACATGACCCTCTGAAAACATTTGTCTCTTTTAGATGTAGGACCAACAAATTTAGTCTAGTCCCCTGCCCTTTCTCACCAACCTCCTTAAAATAACTTACATGTAGTATTCTTGCCAGTCATTTTAATATTCATTCAAGTCTTGTCAAGTGCAGTTCTTTAATGGATTCATATTAATTTTCATGTTTTTTATATTTGAGTGTTTTTAAGTTTAAGGTGTGTATTTCACTTAAAGTAATTTTAATGTAAATGTCATGCAATTCAGCCGCTGGCTGCTGCGTGATTTTTAATAAATATACAATGAATATACAATGAGTAAAAGATGATGGTTCGATTTCATCATTATGTTTTGTGATTGCGTGACCTTGATAATTTTATATCCTGTTTCTATGACTACCACAAATGTGATGTGATCGAGCAAAATCAGTCGGAAGTCGGAAATATTGATTTTCAGATACGGCCAAACAAAGGAAATAATTTCTCCGTAATTTCTTTTGCTGTCTTTTGTTTTGGAAACACTTCAACTGTTCATATCTTTGGAACTAAATGTAAAATTTCTATGGGGATTTTCTGCAAAATGTAGCTTTGAAAATGCCTTATACAGTCATGTAGAGAACTAAAAATTGAATATGCCCGACTTCAGACTGATTTTGTTTGATGACACCATGTGTATTTGAAGATCTATAATATAGAATACCGTGTTAATAGTTTCGGGAATTTTGAGCACATTTTGGTATGTAAAATCCAAGCAAATAATTCCAGGTGTAATATTTTATAGGTTAAGGCAAAAAATACAGGTTTTCAACTAGTACCGATATCTGAATTATTCATGGAGGAAAAACAACATCCTCTTTTTATAATACCTTAGCTTTCACTTAAAACTAAAGATTTGTGCTTACGATTTACACTCATTTCAAAACCAAACATCATAGAGAATCAGCAATGCCAGACTGTCCATTACAATGATTACATTTTTACGTTTCATGGGCATTTACGACAGCCTTTTGTATGCAACCCATCTTCTTCAAATATTCCAAGGTTTTTCTATTAAGTTTGAAGGTTCCTTCTTCCCCTATTGTAAACGCATATTAAATTCAAAGTGTTTTGTGGACTACATGATCAAGGTTATAGCTGTTAGTCGAGGACCTTCAATGCACTCTTCATTCCTCTTGATTTCAGCCAGCCACCAGTATTGCTAACAGTACCATCACACTCTTGTTGATTTTTTCTGCATGTAAGGCACAGAAATATTTTCTTCAGGATGAAGAAGTAAGCTATCCTGAAATTTTTATTTGTGCATCCATAAATGAGACTGTTTATTGACGAATTTGTGTGAGCAAGAATTACTGTAAGGAGATAAAGCCAATGTGGGACGTGCGTAGGACTTATTAACATAAAGATACCATATGGTGCCCACATTATTGTAAACACTATCCATATTGTCGCAACGGATTTCAGCAATCGCATGTCTGTAGTTCGAATCCTTTCTGCTGATATTGGATTTTGTGTCATCATGTTTAATTTCAATTTTCGTTTGTTCTTATTTACAAATGTTATTATACGAATGTAACAATACGTTACAAGCACATCGGAATGCATATAGCAAGTACAATAAAGTACAAGGTGTAGGTATAACTCGCTAAGTAATCATAAGAGCAATAGTAAACTTCCGAGTCGAACCCATGACTTCCCCAGCCCAGTAAGTTAGGTAAATCTATTAAAAAGCAGCTGATCCAAAGTGTTATCAACATAGCAGGAATGGTGTATTTCGTGTAAATCTTAGCGTACAACCTGTTGTGACAAATACACACGTAGCGATTAATGGAAAGCGCACAGATACTCCATAAAGAGCAGGAACACGTCACTATGCACAAAAAGCAACTATTTCGCACACGTGACTATGTTTGTCAAAAAATGCTCCATTGGTAAAGTATCCAACAACTACAAACGGGTCTATAACAAGTGCTATACACATATCAGCAATGGCCAGATTAGCGACGAAACAGTTTCCTGGAACACGTAACTTCTTATTAACACAGAGAGCTCCAAGAACAAAAGAATTTCCAATGACTCCAGCACAAGCTATCATTATGGTAGTAACGATGTAAGCTATAATTATACCATGATTTGTTTGAGAGTTCATCGCTTCTTCTTGCGTTGTAGCACTTAAATTGTTCGTATTAACACCAACATTCAATGCAATGTTAAAGTTGTCATGTAGAGAAATGTTCCTTAGATGTGATTTCATCTTCATCTTTGACAAACAAAAAGCAAAGCCAACGGCGCGAATCCGCGCGATGTTCGATGGAATACTACTTGATCACGATATGCTTAGTTACTTAGGTTTATACATGGCCACTACTCGCCGCTGTTGAGCACTCTACATCCGTCCTATAGGTTAAAGCTGCACTGATATGCGAAAAGGTATTCAAACATATGTGCAACTACACGGAGACGATGATGGGAATCATAATACAAGGAGGACTGTGAACTAAAAATGAATTAAAATTGCGCCGATTTATATGTTCTAGAGCTATGAAAAAATCTCATAATTTTGGCAAAGGAGCTACAACTTCGAGTATTTCTCCCAAAGTGGAGCTTGACAAACTGGAGCATGACCCCGAACTCCTGCTGGAGAGTCTGAAAATAGGACCCTTGTCCACCTCATATACCCGTACCACCTTTACATATGAGTTGCCCCACAATAATAGTCTCAGAGATATGATACAATAAACATTTTTTTCTTCTTTATTTTGCTGTCTTCGATTTTGTTATCATTTATGGGCTATCAAAACAAATAAAGATGTGTATCAGAGACTCTGATCAGACGAGACGGTCCACGGTCCGTCGGTCCCTATAGACATGATAGAGGTAATGGTTTGAAAACATGCATCAGCATAACCAATGACGTTCTTGCTACAGAAGAAATATTTTTCTGACCAAAGGGTAGGGTCGTATGTGTTGCGTCGAATAATACAACTCATTTTATTGGTCAAAATATTCCTGCCGTTAGCGATTGAACTATATACATTCACCCATGCAGACAGATTTCTGTATTTAAAATGCACAAATTATAATGATAATATTGGTAAATGGAAGTTCTATATAGTTCAAATTAGGTCATTCGGGGATACCTAATGAGCCTTTTATCTTGTACAATCTAGCGTGACAGAGGCCTTATAGCACTTAGTCAGCAAAAATGCTGTATACATTATTATTCCTGATATTGTATATGACAACTCATAATTAAAAGGGATTCTTATAAACTCCAGAAATAGTCCACGCTTGTATCATACGAAGCTTCTTTTTGATGAATATATTGTACTTGATTATGTTGACATGTGTAATGTATTATATTATAATGAATGTTATGTACAAATATCACACGACAGGTTATTTGCAGGATCGTATTTAAAAATATGGAAAGCGCTCATACATATATTGCATATGTATATACATAAATATTATGCTACACAGAAAGCTTTTACTCTGAAGTTATGAAACTATTTAATTAGATGAGTGGGATTACGTCAATGTCAGTCAATTTAAAAGCAAACCATTGGCTTTAGAGAAGCAACAATGTTGCATAATTTCTATGATAAAAAAGGACTGTGATTTATAAATAGCGCGCTACGCACAAGAATTAAGTGATTGACTATAATATTGCCTAGTCATATTTTATATTGATGTGACCTTGAATTTGACGGGTGTTCGTTTACAGCATTTTGATAATTCCTTGTGTAAAGGTAATACTTCGTTTCCCAATGGTCCTACTTTTGATGCATCTCTTCCATAATGTTATCTGAATCTAAATAATTATCCACAAATCAAGCATATGTAATTTGTTATTTTAGACTGATGACAAAATTTGCATATCAAGCAAAAAATATAAACTTAGAAGACAAACACACAGATATTATTAACTTTGGCTGATTACGGAAATGTTTAACTGACTTAGAAATTGCTTAAGTTGAATTTCTAGATAATTCAAAGAAATGATTTCTCCTTGAATTTGGGTGCCCAAGTTGAGTTCTACCAGTCACTGGTATTGTTGGTTAATTGGTTTTCCTAAATTTGAATGCCCAACAATTTGTTCAATCAGACACTAATGTTGTTTAAGGGGAATAATACCCTGATTTTCATCAGTACCCTCTTCTTTTTTTTTTTCTTGCAAATTTATGAAGTACATAAATATGTTCATCACCTCATGTCCTGAACTTATAAAATACATCTACATACAAAGTGCTTTTATACCATTTTAGTAAGTCATTTTAGCCCTATATATTTTTTGTTTACTGTATCCTAATAACTCAGATGCGTGTTTCATAACAAACCATAATTTATTCTATTCAACATGTTCAAGTAGGGTACATGAATAGAATACATTAAATCCCTTGTTATACTCTCTATAGAAAATCTAGTGGTGCATGCAAAATATATAACACTGAATAAATTAAATAAACACTTACACAATGGATGCATAGTCATTAGTCAATTTAATACTATATTGTGTTGTTAGGAGAAGAAAAGGCAATTAGGTCACCGTATGTCAGGTTATAGGTCAATTGGTTCAGGTCAAATTTAAGCATCAATTTTGAATACACATGTGTGAGTCTGTGATATCATAATGAGGCATAATTTTGCTATTCTGTCTTTAACTGGATATATATCGAGAAGTGCAAGGTGGATATACTAATATACCTTGGAATGTAAATGGTGAGTACAATTTAGAATGCCTAGTTGAGATGGATTTCACAAATAAATATGAAATAGTTACCAAAATCACAAAAGTTAAGCTTACGGAAAACTACCCAATAATGGTGGTATAGGTGACAAGAAATACAATTTTTTTCAACATTGCTGTAGTATGGTTGTGGTAACCTGTTACCGGTGGCTTAATTAAGGTGGTACGAAAGGCAAAATCAAGTTGCTCTGATTGAGATTTAAATAGACTTGTTGCAGAGAGATATGCAAAATAATCTTAATTCTAAAATTTGAGCCAAATCGGACAAACGGTTTTGAGATATTGCTGTTGAAATATTCTTTGTATTCTATTGTTTTTTGCCAATATATTGATGAAGTTAATGAAGAAAAAATTGGCAAAATGTGCTCATTAATATTAATTTTTGCCAATATTTTGCCAATATTTTATGAATAAACCTTCATACTACTTTTACCTTTCTTTAAGAATTTTGACCTGAAACTTTGCCAATGTGTTTCTATGACCTAAACCTTTAACATGTGATTTTCCCGCAAAACTAATTTGCATATTTGCATAATTAATTAGCCTTAAGTATAATGCTAATTAATTATGCAAATATGCAAATTCGATGGGCGGGAAAATCACATGGTAATGTTTTAGGCCATAGAAACACATTGGCAAAGTTTCATGTCAAAATCATATAAAATAAAAGTAGTATGAAGGTTTATTCATAAGATATTGGTATAATATTGGCAAGCAATGAATATTCATGAGCACATTTTGCCAATTTTCTCATTAACTTCATCAATATATTGGCAAAAAACAATAGAATACAAAGAAACTAAAAACATGCATATCTTGACAACCGTATGTCCGATTTCCTTCAAACAAAACCTATTTTGCTCAGTGTATTTAGCTTAACTTATTCAATCTATTCAAATGGTTCTAAATTTAGTTTCTGTTTTCCAGAAACATCGTTTCGAACCCCTTAAGTTTCAGTGAAATAATGTCGCAAGTTAAAAATACAAAATATAGCTCAACATTGAAAATAGAAGCATTTTAACCAGTTCCTTTTTGATAGTTGTGGAGCACCAAGTTCATGAAGTCATAAAAGAAATCAGGAACCACTTATTCCCATTTTACATTATCAACTTTATTTACCGAATGTGTTAGCAACACATATCCAAAATTTTAACGAAATCCGTTGATAGTAAGCTTTCCAAAATGAAGTGAATTTAAATCATCAGTGATGTACCACCTTTTGGCTTCTCCTTTTAAAAGCATGTAAGCTACGTTAATACTGATGCCACCAATAAAACGAGAAGATTTGCCCCTTCATTTTGCATACCACTTTGTCCAATATTTTTTTGTAATTTCTTCAAAAATGCAAAAAAATGCAAAAAAATATCAATGGGTGTAGTACCCCCTTAAAAAGAAATATTTGTCCAGACAGAAGAAAACAAAATACTAATAAATACCATAATACATGTACAGTAAAATCATTATCACTGTAACGTAAACGCAAAACTAGCGCTTAGATGTTTCCAACATCATCGCAGTTGCCATCTAGTCTAATTCAGAAAGATCCGAGAGTATGAACAAAGAACAATTTTGATAAACAAATCTGAGACAACTACGGTCTCATTATAAAAGTGACTGATTAGAGTCAAGCGGTAGCATGACCAGCAAGTTTTAAAAAAATACGACTGATAAAGAAGAATAAACAGATGCACCGCGGACTATATTTACACGAAACAAAACGCTATTGTTCTGTGATATTTTTCGCTGGGTACAAAATATATCTAAAACCATGCTAAATCTTATTTACTGTCCAACGTGTAATCTTTTAATAACTCATTAATTCAAAAAGTTACACCAATCTTACAGTCAATTCGATTGTTTGATAATAAATAAACATTCTTGTATTATTTCACGCGGTATTTCGTAGCCAAAATTAGTGTAAAATCATAGCTAATCATACTGATATCCAGAATCTTTCGTCACTGCTACAGCCATACATGGCTGTCACTGTCGCACTACTTTTTGAGATTCACTTTCAAAATATACCCTAGCATTTTCCTGGATACCCTACATGCAAATTCTGGATCCCATTCGCCAAAAAATTAAGTTTTTCACAATTCTTTTATTCTTTCCGGACCACAGCGTACATTCATATAATAAATACTCCACTTTCACACGTCGTTATATCGGGACGTCCCCCTGGCGAAGTGGTTAAGCCCATGGACTTCTAATCCACTTATGAAGTTTTGCCCAAGTTCGAAACTTCCCACCACCTTTTTTTTTAAATGTTTTATTAACCAATTTATTGTCATAAATCAAGAATAACACCATTTCGAACATCCATTGCTATTGTGATATTATATTTTTTTCATCAAACAAACATGTTTGATTTTTTATTCACATTTAGGGCTAGGCCTAGGGCCTACTTTCACCATCCAGATGCTTTCACCATGCCTGATATCATGATATCTTCGTCATTTAAAACACATAGTGGCTCTGTTCACAGCTCCGACTGAAATTATATTTGGAATAAATATTATAAATTGTCACAAATTAAAATCACAAACAGCGATAGATCGCCAACAACTGCAGCTGAATATTGTTATCCAACTAGATTTCCCCACAGGGCTATAAAGAACCACAAACCGCGAAATTTGGATATTTACTAGATTGCTCTGCAGGGCTATAAAGAATCACACACCACGAAATATGGATATCCAACAAGCTTAAACCATAAATTAGCTCCCGATAGAGGGCCGGCCTTGATAAGGGAAATTAAAATCACAAACCGCGAAAGATTGCCGACAACCGCCGATTAATAGGGATATCCAACTAGATTGCCCCGCAGTGCTATAAAGAACCACAAACTGCGCAATTTGGATATCCAACCAGATTTCCCACAGGCCTATCGATTATAAAGAATCAGAAACCGCGAAATATGGATATCCAACAAATTAAGACCACAAACCGCGAAAGATCAACAACAACTGCCGCTCAATATTGATATCCAACTTTATTGCCCGCAGGGCTATAAAGAACCACAAACCGCGGAATTTCGATATGCAACTATTGCCCCACAGGGCTTCAAAGAACCACAAGCCACGAAATATGGATATCCAACCAGCCAGATTATAAAGAACCACAAACCGCGAAATATGGATATCCAACAAATTAAGACCACAAACCGCGAAAGATCAACAACAACTGCAGCTCAATATTGATATCCAACTAGATTGCCCCGCATGGCTATAAAGAACCACAAACAGCGAAATTTGGATATGCAACTAGATTGCCCCACATGGCTACAAAAGAACCAGAAACCACGAAATATGGATACCAACAAGCTTAAACTATAAATTAGCTCCCGATAGAGGGCAGGGCTTGATGAAAACCACAAACCACGAAAGATCGCCGACAACCGCCGCTTAATAGGAATATCGAACTAGGTTGCCCCGCAGGGCTACAAAGAACCACAAACAATAAAACACGATTATATTGCCTACTCGGGGCATTTAGACGCTTCCGTAGTATAAGCTTAAATATAATGCGCATTTACCAGTTCCGACTTGAAGTAGGCCTAAATCGGACTTACTCTCTGTGTCTCTCTGGCATTGACAACATTGGGTGTGTGTTGTTCATATTTACATTTTCTTTACATATTTACGTTGCCTTGAATAATTAAAATATATTAAACTGTATATTGATCATTGTGTACGCCTCTTAACATTACGTGTGACAAGCAAGTTTTAAAAATAAACAACTGATAAAGTTTGGTTTAATTATTTATTGTCATGAATCCAGAATTGCAACTTCAAACATCTATTTTTCGTTTTATTTGTTTTATGGAGCACATCCTAACCTGATGACTTTCCAAGCTTGGAGCTGCTTGGCTACATTCATAAAAAGAAAAGAAATCTACCAAAAAACGTTGACAACGTAAAGAAATCAGCAAGTTTAAAAACCCACCTCGGCTCACTTTTTGAAACTTGGTCCCATTTTAAACACCAACAGCAAATCAGTGTTTTTATTTTATTTCAACAGAACACAGCGTTTCCAACAAGATTACAAGCCTACGTGTTATTTGTTTAATTCAATCATTAATCATGATTATTATAAAACAAAACACAATAGGATATTGGCTTACCGTGCAAGAACAAGATAATAACCTTTAATATTGACTTTTAATAGACTTGCTAAAATGGAATTATGTCTGGTGTTTGTATTTGACTATGCTCTCGAATTCTGTCTCGAATTTGTCGTCCATTGTTATAATTTATTGCTATGTCGGAATATTATGATAAACAGTCTGCTGGACGTTTTCAGGAACATGGATATTTCAATTCATGTAGGCAATACGTAATAATTATTTCTACAATGAACATACATTATTTAAAGCTTGCTTGAAATAATAATGATCGTGTATCTAACGCTAGTGTTGTTTCTTGAATTTGGCTGCTCACTGTGTCCTACCAGTGACTGGTATTATTGTTTTTCCTAAATTTGGGTGCCCTACAATGTGTTCAATCAGACACTTGAAGTTGTTTTTACCTGATGTCATTCAGACAGAAGCAGAAAAATGTAGAAAAGAAGAAAAAAATGATCAAAAGAATTCACAGAATTACAGCGCAAATGATGGTCTGACAATTACTCGGAGCCGTTTGAGACTTTTACAGCAACAGGTAACAATCTGTAGGAGTAGCATCTATACCTCGTGTGACCTGTGTGACCCAGGCAAGGTAATTAGAATAGTAACCATGGTAACACCAATTTCAGCGAACTATTTGCGAGTACACATGAGATGTCGTCATTTGACGTCACGCCGATCTGCACCGATGCGCACATCGTTTATCGAACATCGTTACTGCGCATTGCACGTCGGCGTGACGTCAAATGACGACATTTCAGGTGTACCAAGGATTCTCGAGTACTAATATACTATAGGATAAGCCACTCGTTTGCGCAAATGAAGTCAGTCATTCAGCCTATGCGCGATAATGCATGTGATGGCATAGTACCCATGTACGTGTAGGAGTGTATCACCTGTGGAAGAGATGATGCATGTTTACGTCATCGTTTAAAAAAAATTAAATGGCGAAAAAACGGCGAACATTTGGTCGAATCTTTCCATTACTAACATATCGTGAAAAACCAAATAGCTGAGGAGTTATCTCAATATACTAGGAAAATATTATAACCGATGACCCCATGACGAGACTGGCTAAATAAGCTGTATTTTTGCTGGAAAGGGTCCGAATAATTGGCAGTCGATGTGTGCCATCTTAGAAAAATTTAGGGTACCAAACTACCCAAAAACTGTCAATCAACATAATTTAGGGTACCAAACTACCCAAAACTGTCAATCAACATTCCGATGGTACCAAACTCCCTAGCAACCGTCACTCAATCTGCCGATGTGTCAGTCAAATTGCCGTGAAGTGACTTCAATTTTTATACAGGGATTGAATACGAGTGTCACGGCCCTGGGTGTACTCGCAAAAGCGTATGGGATTGACCGAAAAGGAGAATTTTAGTCAAGTTAAGTATTGAGGTCAGTGAACTATTTTTACCTTTTAAATTTGTGCCCTGACTTATAGCGAGCGGTAGCAGAGAATGATAACAGAGAGAGCGGTAGAGATGCAGAAGGATGTTTTCATGTGTTTCATTGACTACTCAAAAGCCTTTGACAAGGTGAGACATGATCAATCAGCTTTTTGAAGATCTTGGTAAGCTAGACCTGCATGGAAAGGATCTACGACTGTTGCAGAACCTTTATTGGAACCAAACATCGTGCATAAGGGTGGATGGAGATTGTAGTGAATATACAAGCATTAAGAGAGGAGTCAGACAGGGATGTGTGATGTCACCAGATCTCTTTAATTATTACAGTGAGCTGATTCTAAGGGAGCTAGAAAAGGAAAATGGTCTCAGTATAGGTGGACATAACATCACGAACATAAGATATGCAGATGACACTGTCCTATTAGCGGAGTCTGATGAGGATCTGCAAAGGCTTCTTGATGTGGTGGTTCAGGAAAGTGAGAGGAAAGGTTTATCGTTAAATTGCAAGAAGACAGAATGTATGGTGGTATCAAAGACTGAAAGCCCAACATGCATATTGAAGGTGAAAGATCAAAGAATTAAGCAAGTTTCATCCTTCAACTACCTTGGCAGTCTAATCACAGAAGATGCCAGATGTATTAAGGAGGTTAAGAGAAGGATTGCACTGGCTAAGTCTGCATTCTCAAAATTAGACAAGATCCTAAAAAACAGTGCCCTCAGTATAGAGACCAGAATTCGGGTACTCAACTGCTATGTCGTCCCTGTATTAATGTATGGAAGTGAAGCATTGTCAATAACAACAGACATTAAAAGAAGATTGGAGAGCTGCGAGATGTGGTTCCTTAGAAGAATGATGAAGATCCCGTGGACTGATAAAGTGTCTAATGACGATGTCCTAAGTAGAGCAAATGTGAACAGGAAGCTGTTACGGGAAATCAGAGTTAAGCAGCTCAAATTCCTTGGTCATATCCTCAGAAAGGATGGTTTCGAGAACCTAGTATTGACAGGAAGAATAGAAGGAACAAGGAGCAGAGGCAGGAAGAGAGTGATGTGGTTATCAAATCTGAAAGACTGGCTAAAAGAAAGGGGAGCTGAACATAAAGCGACAGAGCTTCTGGAGATGGCTTATAACAGAGAATTGTGGCATGACATGATCGCCAACGTCTTATGATATGGCACCTAGAGAGAGAGAGTCTTGTTATACAGACGGATAATTGCTCGATGCGCCAGGCATGTCAAATTGCTGAGTGAATTCAGGTTTCATCAGCAAGTAGGTCAGACTCTGTATACAGTATTATGTCTATAATAACATGTTGGTATACATTGTACACACATTTGCATTGTTTGGGTCAAAATGTCTGCTCCGAATATTCTTAATTTCTCCCTTGTTAGTTATCACCCTATTTTGTGATGAACTTGTGTTTTTTTTAATAATAATGTATGTAGCAAAATTCTTTCTTTCCCCACGATATTTCATATTACCACCTGTAATTAAAAAAGCAGCAATTAAAATGCGCATAACAAAATATTATGCTTACTATTTGAATGCAATTTCAATATTTACTTTTAATAGACTTGCTAAAAATGGAACTATGTCTGATGTATGTGTTTGACTATACTCTCGAGTAAATTCTCGTGGAAATACCATGATAAACAGCCTGGTGGACCTTTTTAAGAACATAGATATATAATTCATAACTATATTAACCATTTTTGTATGCAATCACTACAATGAACAATCTATAATAAATTACGGAGTTGCAAAACTTTTCGTGATAAAAACTCCGCGATGCATTGTTGGCCATCAAACTTCGCGAACATGGCAAAAATACAAATTAATAGTCGTTATAAATTTTGTAAGTATAGGACCTACTTTAATACTGACTTAAAAATTATACATCTTATTTTCACATTCACACATATTTTTAGCAGTTGACTAGGAAGAAGTCCTAAAATGATACTAGGGACAGATAAGAGGCAAAGCGGATAAGAGGGAGAAGAGGGACGTGAGCTAAAGGGAGGAATAGTGAAAAGAACGGGAGGATAGGGGACAACACGGAGGGGGGGGGCAAAGAAGAAGTTGATTAAAATGAATTAAATGAAATGACTGATCAATCGGTATATATATTAGGGAGTTGGTAAAATTATTTTCAATAAAACCTCGGGAGGGTGGCGATGCATTTGTAAAATTGCATTTATTTACGAACCGCGAAAGACGGATGACCGCTAGTATAATTAATTTAAAGCTTGATTGTGTATCTAATGCTAGTACTCTTGTTGTTGTTTTCTGCATTTTGGTGTTCAACACTGTGTTCTACCAGATGACTGGTATTGTTGTTTTCCTAATGTTATTTTTACCAGAATTCGGAACCCCAATAAATTCTGTCACGGTTTGAAAGGCCACCTAACAGAGAGTTGCCATAAGCCAGCCAAGAAAGGATCAAAGATCTTACAGCATGTGCACAAGTGGTTTGGTCAATATAACGGCGTATTCTTGTAAGATTACGCAGGTGGAAATTAATACTACGACACAGGGCGCTGACTTGCTCATCCATGGTAAGACTACGATCAAAAATTAATAACACCTAAGTTTTTAATTGAGGCAGAGGGTGTGATTACACTATTACAGATCCACCGATTTTCAAGGGATATAGCAGCTGCACATCTTGGAGAGGAAATTAAGAAAAGCTCGGATTTCGAGTCGTTCAGCTTTAACTTGTTTTCAAGCATCCACGATCGTAACTCAGCGATGCATTTAGTGAGACAACACTTTCGTTCTCAAGCTTTCTCAGTCATGAATATGATTCATTTTTCAGTACACATCTTACAGTCTTCTTCTTATGGACACTTATATTCATGTCAATGATAGACTGCGCTGCATTCCTTTTTCTTTCTTTTTTTGATAAACAATTCATACGTTTCCATGCATGAAACCATTTAAAATCTATGACGAAACACATCACATCTCCAGTGACTGCCCTGCCCAGAGAAAAAAGTTTCTCATGGATAGCTTAGCTGTTGAATCAGCGGAACAGGAATGATGAGTTTTCCATGGTCAGAGAGATTAGGGAATGATAAATTAAACTGGTCTACTACAGTAGACTATGTCAATGATGGCGGTAGCACAAAAGTCACAATATACAACAAGCCTACGCACACTGACAAGTATTTAAACATTGACTCTAACCACCTTCATGGCACAAACGGATAGTCGTGAGAACGCGTCTAGACAGAGTTGACAAATTTATTACTTCAGTGGATGATACACATCACGAAAGGAGTCATCACGTCAAATCTGCACTGAAGGGCGACGAATACTGGACGAGTCCTGGATCCTGATCCTAACCGGAGGAACCGAGGAGTGTGAACACTACGCTGAATGAAGACGCCGTGATATACACCAACTATGGGGATGTAATTGTTAAGCTAATGGTAAGTTGGTCACTGATGTTATGACCTTTACCTATATTCACAATATTTTGAACTTCCTGATGAATAGAATCTCGATTATTCCGATTGGATGCTGCACTTAATTTGGTTCATCAAATTATGTAACTAAATGAAAATACTACCTTCAAAATAGAATACAACTTCTTATTTATAATTCCCATTTTGCACTTGAACAAATACCAAAACCAGGACATTGACACCACAGAATAATATTCTTACTTTTCTGATGGTATGTATCAAACTGAAAATATTGTTGTTAAGTCCCTCCTTTGAACACGAATGCGTGTCTAGCCCGGGGGTCACTCACTACTTGACTTGCTACGCACCCGTGTCCAAGAAAAGCGTTTAAAGGGTATGTTTTTCACCACACTGAGCGTCGTCGACGTCTTTTTGAAAAAGGGTACTTTTTCGGAAGGCATCGCCATTTAGGGGTCCTTTTTTAGCCAAATCCTTAGACGTTTAGGGTTAGTAATATTATTGTTTGAGTGAGTTTGCACTAATTTGAAAAAATCACCACTTTTCAATTGATTCTTGTTACTTTTGAGCATGTTTTCTTCAGTATCTATATATATGTCTGCAACATCAAAAAGACACCTTGGGTATCAAATTAGCTCATTTCCCTGTTTACGCCACTTAGGGTATCAATATAGATATTTCTCATTTGACGCCATTTAGGGTATGGTTTTTGCATGTGCTATGCCATTTAGGGTAGGATTTTGCATGTGTTTCGCTATTTAGGGGTGCAATTTGGTTATGTGAAAATTCGCCATTAAGGGTGCATTTCAGAAGTGTTCGGACGCGGGTGGGAGGCATTTTTGTGTGAGAATGGCCCCCGAGGTCTATGATGTCTAGTTTCCACCAGACAGTCTGTAGCTGTCTTTAATCAATATTTTGATCATATTTGATCGATTTATTATAGAATAGTTCATAGTTCATATATGGAACAACTCCTGGAAGTGGCAACAGCTCATTAGCATGAGCCGCACTGTTATTTAAATAGGGTAATGTTATTCAAATTTGGTCTCATGTCTTATGGCGGGCGGTAGTCATGGCAAGCAGAGGGAGCATGGCTAGTGTGCAGGCTTGTCGGTGGGTGGAATGCGTATCGCCTTTTTGTACAATATAAGCTGGTATATTTCGAATACCATAAATTTGTATAAAAGACGAGTATCATATTTAATGTATTACTTGCATAAACTTTGAAATTTACCTGATTCAAATAATATTGCATTCTTGCAGAAAAAATTCCAGCAAACCAAGATTTACCAGCATTTAAAAGAGATGTTAATTTTAACAAAGATAAATAATCGAAAATACAAATGACAATTAACCATGTAAACCAGCCTTGAATCTTGAATGTTGGCCCATGTGATTTCCCGAACACGTGATATGTCAACATGTGACAAGTAGCCTCGGACTTACCAATAATTATTTGAAGTCATTTGTGCATTAAAATACTGTCACACAGTCGTACGATCAATATCTTTACTTACTCATAAAATCAATAATTTTTATGCCCGGAGCCAAATAACATTATGTCTGATTAGTGCAGAATTATGTTTTTCACATTTAGAGGACATGCAAACGAACACACAGACGAATATGGCGCCATGATGGAGGGTCAGAAGGTGGTTTCAAAGGTTTTTTTGCCTTCAAATACTACTTGTATTTCAAACCTTATACCTGTTGCGCATTTCCTTTGTATTATTGAAAGCAACTCCTATATTCGGCATTACTATTGTAAGAGGTCAGTCCCTTCTCAAATGTGGTACCTGATGGGAAATAGTAGTTCGCCATTACCGGTCTGCTCTCAGCACTTATAGCGGGCGGGCTTCCAAGCTTGTTACTCGCATTGAACAGAGAAAGTTCGCAAGACAAACGGTGGGTTTATTTGTCAACTGTAAAACATGATCAAGGGGTCGAATATGAATTATTCATAACGATCGATAACTTGCCACACTTTCTGGCTAGCAAACCAGCGGGATTTGTCATTTAGAACAACCGTGAATTTAGTGTCACCCCCTTGCCACTAGTGAGACGAAAAATAAACTCTGTATAGAGGTATACATTAAAATTGAAAAAATATATATATATTCGACCGTTCGACGCCTTCGGCGGTGAAAAGAAAATTACCACCCAGATGGTTCACTCCGGGGGGGGGCACATCACTATATGGATATAGGTGTAGGGCTGACACTTTCGCACTAAGGGGCATTCGGTGAGAGCAAAATGTAAAAAATATGGGGTCATTGGGTAAGAGCATGATTTTGCATTCGGTGAGAGCAAAATGTAAAATTTTTAAATGGAATCTTTGGGTGAGAGCCAAAACAGCGCAACAGAAACCTCGAAAATCAAATTTCTAGTTCTAAATCGCTTCAAATTTCTTTTGTTTTTTTTTTTCAAAATAAGTGACAAAATCAGTGATAAATGAAAGTTGCTGTTAATATTGAACAAGTAAGGGTCTTTGGGTGACAGATCAAATGAAAAATTGGGGGTTACCATATAGAGATGGGATTTTAGCTTCCCGCGAAATAATACTACATGTATACCACTGGCAGTTCTATGGACCTTGCCGGACCCCTTCTCCGCACCCACTGGATGGTATGATTTAATTATCCCAGGCAATTATCTAGAACATACGCTCTATGCTGTCACAAATTAAAAGTTTGTGTTCCACAAACAGTATCTGTTGACAATAATCAATTTTGTGAGGTAATTCACTGTAAAATGCAGATCGTTTTGTTGCTTTGTAACTAAATCGATTATTCCGTTTGTGACGGTTCGGTCAAGGTTCGGTCAAGGTATATATAATACGGAAATCGTTTGATTTAATTGAAAAGGTACAAACAAGCCACACTTAATGCCACCTCTTCTTCTTGCTTACATTGCTATTCCATTGATTCAAAGTCAAATTGTGAATTGTTTCCTGACTGCCGAATTTATTTGCAAGCACCTGCTTAATTTTAATTAAAGTCATAATTGATTCTTTCTCTTCTCTCACGATATTCCAAATTACCACCTGTAATAAAAAATTAAAGCCGCAATTAAAATGCGCACAATAGATATTTTACTAAGTTAGATGCAATTTCAATTATTTACTATTAATGCTCTCGACTTCTCATCGTTCATTGTTACGATGCCATATCTTTATTACCTCGTAGAAATATCATTACAAACAGCCTGCTGGACCTTTTAGGAATATAGATATTTAATTTTATAATTATGCTGATCATTTACAAATGTTACAAATTAGGTACGAATCTCTACGTATACATTACACAGTGATTCATTTCGGTCCATATTTGGAAGTGTTTTTGGGACCTTGAATCCTAAAATACATAATGAACTCAAATGCAAAATAATGTGCCCCCTACACAATCCTCCACACACTCTACACACATTTATTTATTTGTAATTTATTTAGTTGTAACAATGTGGTCAGAGACCAGGATAGAACCCAATAGTTAAAGGGTGACCTAAATAGACCAAACACACAATAAAAGGGACAAACTCAAAATGGAGAAACCATATAGACGAAAACAATTAAATACAGACAAAACCAAATGAGGTGGAGAAGGACATGGTTAGCTTATGTCACTAATAGCAGATTTGAAGGCGGACAAGGATGGACATTTTACAACATTGCCAGGAAGGTAGTTCCATAGGGTAGGTGGCATGGGGAAATTGATTTTGAGACAGGGAGGGACGGCAGAACAGAAGAACGAGGGCTCAGCTGTTGAGCTTGCGAAGGCCAGGGCGCAGATGCAGTTTAAATGGGTTGGGAGAAGAGCAAAGCGTGTAAAAGATTTTGTAAAGGTGGCTCAGAGTTGGGCTAGGTCACGACATTTTGGAGAGGAGGTCTTTTTAGATCTACTTTAGAGAGAAGAGCCTCATGAGAAAGGTTCCATTCCTGCAAGATCACGCGGAATGCAAAGCGCTGAGTGAATTCAATCCGGTTTGTGAACGTCTGGTTTAAAGGGTGGTATGTGATTGAGGAGGAGGTGAGCCATATCTGATATTCAAGTGTTGGACGAACAGGCACTGTTCACATAGAGATATGCATACACTCTATAGACACATGCACCCGCTCTATAATGGCTCTCGGACCAAATTGTCATGGTGGAAAAGTGAGAATGAACCTACCAATAACCACGCACTTATATATTTAGAGAATCAGCGAGACCAGGCTTATTTCAATTTACAAGCCTACATGGGTACGTTCCAGAGCTATCACGACTATATAGCCAATAGTCAAAACGTTGTACTGACTACATTATATAGCCAATAGTCAAAGTGTTGTATTGACTGCATGATCCGATTTAGAAGGTCTTAGCTTCGAGTTCAAGACCATCAATGAACTCTTCTTTCCAGTGGGTTTTTGCCAGCTGTCTGTATTGCTGACAGTACCATCACACTCTTCTTGCACACTTTTCCTGCATGTAGTGCACAAAAATAGTTTCTTCAGAATGAAGAAGTATGCAGTTCTGAAGTTTTTATTTGTGTATGCATAAATGAAACTGTTTATTGACGAATTTCCATGTGCAAGAACAACTGTAAGGAGATAAAGCCAATGTGGGACGTGCGTAGGACTTATTAACATGAAGATTCCATATGGCGCCCATGTTATTGTAAACACTAACCATATTGTTGCAACGGATTTCAGCAAACGCATGTCTGTGGTTCGAATCCTTCTGGCTGATATTGAATTTTGTGTCATCATGTTTAGTTTTAATCTTCGTTTGTTCTCATTTACAAATGTTATGATACGAATATAACAATATGTTACCAAACACATTGGAATGCATATAGCAAGTACTATAAAGAACAAAGTGTAGCTATAATTCGCTAGGTAGTCATAAGAGCAAAAGTAACCTTTCGAATCGAATCCGTGACTTCCCCAGCCTAGGAAGTTAGGTAAATCCACCAAAAGCAGTAGATCCAAAGTACTATCAACATGGCAGGAATTGTGGACTTTGTGTAGATCTTAGCGTACAACTTATTGTGACAAATACACACGTAGCGATTAATGGACAACGCACAGATACTCCATAAAGAGCAGGAACACGTCACTATGCACAAAGAAGCCACTATTTCGCACACGTGGCTATGCTTGTCGAAAAATGCTCCATTGGTAAAGTATCCAACAATCACAGACGTATCTATAACAAGAGCTATACACATATCAGCAATGGCCAGATTAGCGACGAAACAATTGCCAGGAACACGTAGTTTCTTATGAACCAAAAGAGCTCCTAAAACCAAAGAGTTTCCAATAACACCAGCACAAGCCAATATGGCGGTGGTAACAATATACGCTGCAATTATACCATGATTTTCTTTAGAGTTCGTCAAATCTTCTTGCTCGGAAATTGTGTTATTCGTATTAACACCAACATACCAGGTGATGTTAGCATAGTTGTGTAGAGAAGTATTTCTTAAGATTGATTCCATGTTAGTTTGTCTTCATCTCTGACAACAAAGGCAATGCCAACGGCGATTGTTCAACGATATTTGGCTTTATGTCACTTACACATAGATTCTAGATAGTACACTGGTTGATTACCATTCAATATTTTACCAACAACCACTACTGTTTGATATGTTTACCATCCGAATGACGCTATAAATCACATGCCGCGCAATAGAAAACGAGTCTCCACACCTTGGTCAAATCACCGAAGTCAATTTTAAGATCGATGGGTCAAACACGTAAAGTGAAATTGCATGGACGAGACTGCTCTCAGTCGCAAGATTTACGCATGCGTTATCTCACGAATTAATGAATTAAGGGAGGTGTAATGAGCGAATCGTGGTTTGGATTCCAGAGGGAGGGTGTCTGTAAGAGGCACAACCATCAGAAAATGAATAACTGAGATCGCGCGCCAAATAAACTTACTGCAGTAATTTTCCAAGTCTTTAAAAAAAATAGGCATAGGTGGGAATCGAACCCGGCACCTTCCGGTTCTAAATCAACGGATAGTATCACTAAGCCAACTTCCTATCTGCACTAAAACCTGTGATATTAATTCTTGATAATGCTTAACGGAAAAAATCAATACTAATGTACGATGTCATTCAAAATCAAATAGAAGTCCCACAACTAAAGTAGCAATCGATACATCTGCTCACTCAATCATCAAATAATCAATCGAAAAATAAATAAATAAATAAATAAATAAATAAATGTGTCCGTTCTCTCGGGCCCCAAAACGTCATTAAATAAATTAATAAAATAAATAAATAAATAAATAAATAAATAAATAAATAAATAAATAAATAAATAAATAAATAAATAAATATATATATAATACAAAAAGAAATTGTAAATTGGTTTTTCTAGGCCCTACGCTGGAAAAATAAAGCAGCATAAGAAAAGTGACAGACGCGCGGTTTCGAACAAGCGACGCACAGAACAACAACTAAGAAACCACAACGCCTTAGACCGCTCGGCCATTGAATCACACAGTCTATTCAATGTCAAAGAAATATATTAACCTTTAACGTTACGCAATATTGGCACATGACACGGGCACATGTCTGCGGGTAAAGATACTGCATGATAGAAAGGCGCATAAAGGGTCTATCCCTGAAGTTATACTAACCAAATGGTCAACCAATTCTTTGTATACCAGCTACAGTCAACATATAGAAAGAAGTATATTGTTAGGCGTAGACGCAATCATCAATGCGGGAAGTATAAAACCATAGTCGCCACTCGTGCACTTGTTTGAGTCCACGGGTATTCCGAAAACAGCCTTCAACCCTGAATTCAGAGGTCGATTTTGGGTTGTTACATGCAAATACAAACTAATTATATCATGAAAAAACCCACCAAGAGGACTACGATACTTATTCAGAGCCAATCTACATTCTGTTATTTACAAAGCCGACGATCAAAGTAAAATTATAAAAGGAGCAAGACCAGATATCAACGTTAAATCACGGTAAGCCTAAAATCGTTTCGAAAACGCCAAAATGCAGTCACAAAATTTATAATATTACTAAATCACCAAAACGAATTGTAACGTAGGTATGCAGAAAAGAGTTGTATTAGCAATAACAAAGTAGGGCCCCTATGTGCAAAAAGATTTGTCTTTGGCATGTCGCTTTTTTGAAATATCACCAAAAATATCAAATTTTGGAAAAACGCCCCAAAATTAAAACAAACACGAACCTTCCAAAATAAATATATATTAGCACTCGGCGGCTCAGGCACTACCTGTCGCTGTGATTTGGGGTAACTTGTTGCTTCCCTTCTCCAGATACCTGTACTTCAAGGTCGCTCATACCCCATGCCTTAAGACACGGTAAAATATGAAATATATGTTTAATTGTAATTGAATTTATTTATTCATGTATTTATTTATTTATTTATTTATTTATTTATTTATTTATTTAATTATTTATTTATTTATTTATTTATTTATTTATTTATTTATTTATTTATTTATTTATTTATTTATTTATTTATTTATCATATATTATACGGGGTTACCCTTCAGATAAATCTGTTATTACAAGAGCCCTGTGTCCTAAAATACAATGTACATAACAAGAAGTAGAATTACACATTATTAAAATAATTAAAACACAATGATCCAAATAGAAGCCAACATAAAATACATCCAATATATCAAAAACTCACTAAAAGTCATAAAGTAAATGATTGTGAAGTGCCCGTTTGAACAAAATTGAGTTGCAATTCATTAACCTTATGTTTGCGGCATCTCATTCCATGATTCCAAGCTGTAACACCTCGATAATGAAAAGCTCTTTTTTCTGCTTCTGATGACACCTTGTTTCGGTAGGGACATAGACCTGAGATTGACTTTGTTGCATAGGTGTGGTAGGTGTTAGCCATGTTAGCATAGGAAATTAGTTCTTAGGTAACCTGGGGCATTCCTTGTCAAGCATTTGTGAACAAGATGTATATGATTGATATGAGAACATTTTTTCAAGGTTCTCCAATTCAGTACATTATACATATCCGTAACGATGGTAACACGCGCCCTTGGGTTTTCGTTAAGTACTTATCTGCAAGTCTATTTTGAAGAATTTGCAATTTGTTACTAAGATCCTTTGGGGCAATTGTTCCATACAAGATTGCAATAGACAAAATACGGCATAAGAGTGTATTCGCAAAGAATTGGGTAACTTTCATTGGAACATACTCTTTTAATCTACTAACTACACAAATACGCTGAGAGATCAGTTTACAGGTAGTGTGAACATTACCATCCCACTTTAGCAGTGGATCTATCCATGTCCCAAGATAAATTTATTTTAAAATTGTTGTCAACACGTTCAATGTCCTTACCACTTAGATAATTGCACATTTTGTAATACCTTTGTATCACATATCATGTATTTAGTTTTGGAAACATTAAGGGAAAACTTATTTCTTTGTAACCATTTCCCCCATTTTTGAACATTATCTAAATTGCCATTCAGTTCATTGATTGATTCATAAATTATGTACCAGTACAACATATAACATGAAATCTATAACCTTGAAACCTGCTTCATTCATCACATTATGAGAACATTCATAATGAAAAGAACGTATATAATCTCTGATATGAGCGCATGTCTCATGACACATTATACGGAACACGCTTTGGCTGGCGACATGGGGAAAACAATAGATATGTATAATCAGCTTTATTGCTTTATAGACGAATCCAACGAGCCAAGTCATGGTCAGGATTTGGTCGGACATCTTTGGGTAGCCGCTAGCACCAACATGGTGTTTTGAGCGTCCAATTGTGCAAATAAAAGCCGCCTAACACCCAGAGAAGTTGCAAGGACGAGGAGGGTTAATATAATAATATTATATAATAGAGATAATTCCGCAGGTAATCCCATCGCATCTATTCATACATAGTCCTTTTGTTCGCAAGTACATCAATGCATAGATACCGCGTGTAGTTAATCCGATTATTATGTATTAAGGTGTAAAACGGGTGATGGAATGCAGTTTAAAATTTCCGCCAAGGCCGAATCATTTCACATTTTGAGTGCATTGTAGCCGACGGCTACCCAACTAAAGGCTGCTAGTCAGGTGTAGGAATGCGTGAATTTAGATTCGTCTATAGACGAATCCAAGTAGCCAAGTCATGGTCAGGATTTGGTCGGACATCTTTGGGTAGCCGCTAGCACCAACCTGGTGCTTTGAGCGTCAATTGTGCAAATAAAAGCCGCCTAACACCTAGAGAAGATGCAAGGACGAGGAGGGTTAATAGAATAATAGCTAATAATATATATAATGGAGATAATTCCGCAGGTAATCCCGTCGCATCTATTCATGCATATAGTCCTTTTGTTCGCAAGTACATCAATCCATAGATACCGCGTGTAAGTTAATCCGATTATTATGTCACTTCAACAGCGAATAGACCATGCTGTGTGTTTTGTCGAAGGGAACTGTATTGTGTTATTCTTTTGTCTGCCTGTGTTTTCGCGGAAGGTGTAAAACGGGTGATGGAATGCAGTTTAAAATTTCCGCCAAGGCCGAATCATTTCACATTTTGAGTGCATTGTAGCCGACGGCTACCCAACTAAAGGCTGCTAGTCAGGTGTAGGAATGCGTGTATTTGGATTCGTCTATACTTTCTAGGCATGTCACAACCTCACTCCCACACATTTCCGAAACTAACTCCGGGGAGCACTTCAATATGAAATGGATGTGTAGGGCTGACACTTTCACAGTAAGTGGCATTCGGGGGAGAAGCAATATGTAAAAAAATATGGGGTCATTGGGTGGGAGCATGTTTTTTGGCATTCGGTGAGAGCAAATTTAACAAATATGGGGTCATTGGCTGAGAACATGACCTTTTTTAAATAGAACCTTTGGGTGAGAGCCGAAACAGCGTCACAGAAACCTTGAACATTGAAGTTCTAGTTCTAAATGGCTTAAAATTTCTTCTTTTTCAGAATAAGTAACAAAATCAGTGATAAATGAAAGTTCCAGTTCAAATTGAACAATAAGGGTGACGCGACCGATCAAATGGAAAAATAAGGGGTCTTCGGTGACTGAGCATGTGTTCGTAAACAAATATGGGGTCTTTGAGTCAGCGACGCTGAAAAGTGGGGTCTTAATAGCCATACATACGCGCCACCTCCAAAAGTATAAATTATATTAATAAAAGTCATTTCTAATGGACAAAACAAGCCTGAATACGATGCAAGACTTATATACATGTAGCGACACGGAAATGACATTTTGAACACTTGAAATAGCGGAGAATGTTCCATAAAACAAATATTGACTGCCTACTCTGTGAGTGATGTATACTCGGTGAATGATGTATTCCGCTTGCCGATCTGTCTCGTGAAACTACTCCGATCCATCTTCCACTAGCTTCCACTATAATTCGACCACTCCGAGGCAGTTATTTGTATAATGACGTTGTGTCCATGTGAAAATAGTACTCGAGAGCGTACGTTTATATAATTATGGCGGCACCTCCTCGCCGCTGTTGATTGTTCTTCGCTACTTCAGTTCTATAGGTTAAAACTAATACTGAAATACTTTCAAAAGGGCATTCAGACATAAATCTGTACAACTATGCGTTATATTCAAGGCTTACCAAATGTGTCTAAATTTGTCGTGTTGATCGTCGCGTCCGAGACGATGTTAGCGAGAATAAAACACAAGAAACAAAGAATAATAAGTTTACCCACTTTCCTTTTAATCCGAAGGATGTTTGTACTGGTATGAAATAAATAAAGCGTTGTTTAATTATTTTGTCTTAATATTGTAACGCAAGTACTAGTCAACTGGGACTAGCCAATCAAATTGAAAATAGCATTTATTATTCAGTACCTATTGAAGCTTGCTCGTCGATGATGTATAGACATGATATGGTAGATAAGATAATGTTTTACCCATTGGAATTATCCAGAAGATTTGCCAATTGGACCCTCACTTAAGGCCGGACCGGGTCCGTGTATATGACCGGCCAATCGATTTTCGTTTTTCATTTTCCACCAAGAAAAACAAAAAAGCACACTATGATTTGTTCTTCATTTTTATAACACGGTATACAAAACAAACACAGAGATAAACGGCAATAGCGATTGATTTAAACATTAGTTTTTCTTGCTCCATTTGTTGCCAAGAAAAAAGAAAACGACCAACAATGTTAGTGTTTTTCTTTTTTAAGTATGAAAAGTAAGCAAAGAGAAATATGGAAAAACAATTAAGGGTACAGAAATAAAGACCAAACGAACATTTTCTTGTTTATATCATAATATTGTAGTTTTTCAACAACTTTAGCTATGTAACTTACAAAAAATTCCCGCTAAAAAGCGATTCTAGAAAATTTTAGAAAATAAATTTTAAAAATCGCTCCGGACTTTTCATACTGATCATACAAAAGATGATGACTATTAATGTTCTGACACACTATAGATTGGGTTGACATGTGACGTCATTGCCGAGCAGTTTGTCTGTATTGTGGCTATTGTTCCTGGTCCGGAAATAATGTGCGAGTATCATGTTGTGTTCAGGGGCCGTGTTTATCAAATATCCCGCTACATATGTCGTATGGAGTTCTTTCAAGCATAACCAGTAGGCCAGTCCCTTTGCGCCTCGTTAAATAAGTGTTACATTAGGACTGGGACGCTATTACAATAGTTTGAATCCTTTGTTTGGGGTCAATAGATAAAAGAGAGGCCTTGAATCACACTGGTGCGGGGTTCTAGATAATATTATATCGTCAAAGCTGCTATGATAGGAGATTTCATGGAAGCGGCAATTGCTAATTCATAGCGCTCAAATATTCATCAATGCTGTTGTACGGTTTATCTTGCTGAATGCTGAGTGCAAGGGCTGGTAATATATCCTCTCCTGGTTATTTACGCGTTTATGTGACGGTTAGTTTGGTCATATTTTACCATGTTGATGTGCTTGCTTTTATAATGTTATATGCTTTGGTTAAATTTGATATTGTATCATAATCCGGGATCTCCGGTTTCCTCCTACTTTCAACATCGGTGATAATCGGTTGCCATAATCCAAGTCAGAAATGTCCGACAGGATAAACAAAGAACAAGTTTGGTCACAAACGTTGAGACATATAATCATGATAATGGTATCAGATAAACGTGACTGACATGACACAATCAACTTGCTTTCCTCTTTACTTTGCTCTCTTCAATTTTGTTATTCCCTTATGTACACATTTCTGAGCAAAACAAAAACGTCCAGACGATACGGTCCCCAGAGACGATGATTTGACAAGCATGCAGTCAGAATAATCAATAACGATATTACTAGAGATATAATGACGTCTCTATGACATCATTATCGACCTAAGCTTCGAAAATTGCTATTGTTAAAATATCATTAAAAATTGGATTTCAGCCAAAAATCATAGAAACTTAACAATTTTGTGCAGTATTTATTACTGGAAATCATTGGAAACCACTGCTATAACATTATACACATAATTTTAAAATAACTTACAAAAATATTTTTAAAGCACCCCCTTCACTTTAGATGGTATACCCTAATCCCGGGTAAGGTGGTAGGGTCAACTTTTTGTATTGCAAAGGATGGTCGGATAATGAAGCCATTTGGCGGTTTGTTGGAGCCTTTTTACGGCGACAGGAAAACATTATGCAGGGGGAGCATTTACACCCACCTCCTCGTACGAGTGTAAATGATTTTCATGATGCCTCGTTGAAATTAGGTATATAGTTTTAATATTGATCGATTATTTAATTATTTTCTTGTTTTAATGCATACTTTAAATACTAATGGGAACTTGAAGCCCATTAATTTAACGTTTTGTTTCTTTTTTGTCTATTTGTTTATTGTATAGTTTAATGTATTCCTGCGTAAAGCAAATACGTCGTTGTCCAGGTGCTTTTCCTGTATCTCCTCTAAGTAAATAATCATGATATTTGTCATTTTATACTTAATGTACATGACTAAATGTGCTTACCAATGCAGAAAAATAAGAATTTAAAAGAAAAACAAATAAGCAGCATTGAATTAACATACATTTGTTTAAATCTTGACTTAAACAATAATGACTGTATATCTTTATGCACAAATATCACAGTGGTTAGAACATTATTGAAAACTAACAATCTATCACACGATTTGCCCTCAAAATCAACATCGATTCGCTATGAACCAAAACCAAGACATAAATGGGATGCTTTTCGCAGTGACAGCACCACGTTTATAAAATTCATTACCTGAACATAACAAATCTTCCAAATTTATTGCTGCTTTTATAACGGCACTTAAATCACATTGAGTACTGCCTATGCAAACAATTGACTATGTGTTTTGAACTCTTATGAACAATATATTTTGCATAGGTTTTCATGTATTGGTTATTTGCATCTACTAAGATTGATATCTTCTGTTTCTTTGTACTTTGGATTTACTTGCGCTTTGAGCATCTAGTTTTGATGTTATATGTGCACCTTCGAATTCTCATTCGTCCATCCTAAAGGAATGGCATAAGCATAATATCTTAGAATCTCTTAAAATCTCTTGCGAGCCCCAAACTGTTCTACCTAATCTCTGCTTATAATTTATTGGTGTTGTTTTTCCTGAATTTTGATGACATACAATGTCTCTTACAGACACTAATGTTGAAGACAATAATGTTTTCCAAAGACATTATTGTTGTTTTCCTGGTGAATATGCGTGGCCACAAATTTGGTTTTTTTTCCGGACTTTTGATGCCACAAAATGTCTCTTACAGACACTAATCTTGAAGATTGTTTTCCTGATAAATATGCGTACGTGGCCACAAATTTGTTCTACCAGACACTGGTGTTGTTTTTGGACTTTTGATGCCATACAATGTCTCTTACAGACACTAATGACTAATGTTGAAAACACTAGTGCTTTCCAAAGACATTAGTGTTGTTTTCCTGATGAATATGCGTGGCCACAAATTTGTTCTACCAGACACTGGTGTTGTTTTTCCGGACTTTTGATGCCATACAATGTCTCTTACAGACACTAATGTTGAAGACACTAATGTTTTCCAAAGTCATTATTGTTGTTTTCCTGATGAATATGCGTGGCCACAAATTTGTTCTACCAGACACTGGTGTTGTTTTTCCGGACTTTTGATGCCATACAATGTCTCTTACAGACACTAATGTTGAAGACACCGGTGCTTTCCAAAGACATTAGTGTTGTTTTCCTGATGAATATGCGTGGCCACAAATTTGGTTTTTTTTCCGGACTTTTGATGCCACAAAATGTCTCTTACAGACACTAATCTTGAAGATTGTTTTCCTGATAAATATGCGTACGTGGCCACAAATTTGTTCTACCAGACACTGGTGTTGTTTTTTGGACTTTTGATGCCATACAATGTCTCTTACAGACACTAATGACTAATGTTGAAAACACTAGTGCTTTCCAAAGACATTAGTGTTGTTTTCCTGATGAATATGCGTGGCCACAAATTTGTTCTACCAGACACTGGTGTTGTTTTTCCGGACTTTTGATGCCATACAATGTCTCTTACAGACACTAATGTTGAAGACACTAATGTTTTCCAAAGTCATTATTGTTGTTTTCCTGATGAATATGCGTGGCCACAAATTTGTTCTACCAGACACTGGTGTTGTTTTTCCGGACTTTTGATGCCACACAATGTCTCTTACAGACACTAATGTTGAAGACACTAGTGCTTTTCAAAGACATTAGTGTTGTTTCCCTGATGAATACTAGTATGCGTGGCCACAAATTTGTTCTACCAGACACTTGTGTTGTTTTTTCGGACTTTTGATGGACTCTGTTTATGGAGTCTTTTGAACGGGAAGCTCTTCTGACCGCTCCTAATCCACCTCGGATTTGGAAACGCTATGTTGATGACACATTCTGTCTTATCGTCTACATTTAGCGTCTTTTCTGACCCACCTCAACCATCTTTGCAAGGATGTTATCAAATTCACTTATGAGGAGGAGACCAATGAGCAGCTTGTCGGTGCCCAAAATGCGTTCTACCAGACATTAGTGTGGTTTTTCCTGAATTTGAATGCCCAACAATATGTTCCATCTGTCACTTTAGTGTAGTCAAAAATCTCAATTCCGCGACCATTCTCTGGCTAGTAAGGTTTGACGATTGATTTGACTTCTATGGACTATTTTGAAAAAAATTAGCCCCCATGTTCCTCGCGAAAATCCCGGCATTTTTCGCTAGAGGCCAAAATCCAAAATGGCCGCCGCCACCATTTTGAACAATTAAGTTTTGAACCAGAGCACCTATAATCATGTAGATAGACACTTTTTAGGGTATGTCAAGCATAAGGATTCCGATTCTGACATTCATTTGACATTACGGCATCATTTTCACCCAGAAATCCAACCAGAAGACCTAAAATCGTGTACATAGATACGTTTTTGGATAAATCGATTCGGATTTCTTGGGGTCGACTTACCCGAAAAAGTGTCTTTGTACACGATTTTAGGTACTCTGGTTCAAAACTTACTTTTTCAAGATGGCACCGGCGGCCGCCATCTTGGATTTCTGGGTAAAAATGAGGTCGTAATGTCAAAGTAATGTCAGATTTGAAATCCTTGTGGTCGATTTATCCAAAAAAGTGTCTTTGTACACGATTTTAGGTCCTCTGTTCAAAACTAAATTTTTCAAGAGGTTGCCGGCCACCATCTTGGATTTCTGGGTGAAAATGATGCCGTAATGTCAAACTAATGTCAGAATCGGAATCCTTGTGCTCGACATTCCCGAAAAAGTGTCTTTCTACATGATTATAGGTGCTCTGGTTCAAAACTTAATTTTTCAAAATTATGTCGGCGGCCATTTTGGATTTTGGCCTCTAGCGAAAAATGCCGGGATTTTCGCGAGGGACATGGGGGCTATTTTTTTTCTAAATAGTCCATAGAAGTCAAATTAATGGTCACGGAATTGAGGTTTTTGACTACACTACTTGGTATTTGTTTTGAATCTAGGTGGCCAATAATTTCTTTTTCCAGATACAAGTATTGTAATCTAAGTGCCAACTTAAGGTTTTCCAGAAAAAATAGAAAAAGACCAAGACGACGAATCCAATATGGGAAGAAATTGTGAAGAACAAGAGGCACACCCGTTTGGTGGCGCGTGTTTTACCCCCGGCTAGCTATCGTGGTGTGTGGTTTTCTTTTGCTGGTAATAATTATATTTGTATCTTACTTTTTGATGTTTTCAGCCGAATTTGTAAAATAAATTTAAAAAAAAAAAAGTTGTTAACATCGCTAAGAATGTGGGAATAGAATTTGTTTGTGTAGACGAGTTGATCAAAACCGTTCAAATAAAACGCGTATCCCGCTTAATATCAAGTACCGGAAAGAGCTCCATCTATATTATATTTGATTATATTTGATTAAAAATTGAAGTATTGTGAAAGTTTTATCCTCGACTGCTTTGTTTATATACATTTTGAAGTGCTTGCGTGTTAAAAATATATCAGAAATGAGAAATGACTGGTTATCATATGTCATTACAATTATACAGAATTGGTGCGATAGCCGTGATATTTTTTCCAGTCTATCGTGACGATGATAGCTGATGATGGTGAAAATGTCACGTAGGCACACGTAGTAAAACCCTTTTATAATAGTATTAAGATGAAAATCGTGTATTCTATTCTAAGGCTAGTCGGAGGGGTGCTTGACCTAGCGATATTTGTACTTAAATATTGAAACATAAGAAGAATGGCATGGGTTCTATAAAGGAGATCCCAAGGCTTGCCATTTCCGCCCCAAATGCATGATTTTTCTCGAGAGGTAGAAAACACCCAAACGTTTTTATGTATTACTGACGATAACTTAAGATCTATGGAAATATAAATGCAATTATTGGCTTCCTTGACTCATTTCCTATAAGATCAATGTATTAATATTGAGAAGTACGCGACAGTTTTTAGTGAAATAGGCTTTATAGAGTCATGGCCCAATATAAAGAAAATACCGTATAGTGGTAACAAAACAAAGAAACGGTACTAATTTATAAAATAGCAGAGCATTATGAGTGCAAGAAAATTACAAATGTACAAAAACGACAATGAACAATACGACGCAATAGAATAGCTAACAACGTTCATCAAAATTCCACGTGCGTGCACATAATTACTCTATATATATGCAAGGTGCCAAACATCGCTCTACAATCCGAATACAATAAATTGGTGTTTTCCCCCCCCCCCCCCCTTTGGACATGAAAAATTAACGTCAACAATTAAGGTAATATTTTAAAGCCCCCCCCTTCAGAGGGATAAAAAATTCACCCCCCCACCCATTACAAGTGTTTGTGAACGGTCCCTTTGGACATTGGTGTAATTTTTCGTGAATTCGACATGTCCAACAATGTGATCCATTAGACACTGGTGTTGTTTTCCTTAATTTACATGTCAACAAATATAATGTCTTCTGTTCCTTCCATTCCATTCATTCTATTCCATTTTATTTTATTTTATTTTATTTTATTTTATTTTATTTTATTTTATTTTATTTTATTTTATTTTATTTTATTTTATTTTATTCTATTCTATTCTATTCTAAGGGCTTCATTAATACAAACAGTTGCGTGTCATCAGCATTATGCTGCAAAGATTATGACTTTTGATGATATCCTGGCTCCTTATGGCTCCATAGAGGCAGCTTTTGATATAATTATATTTATATGAAGCTATTAGGAGAATTCAAAGAGAAGGCAGCTTCCATGGTAACGGCCATTTATACTCATTTCAAGCATATTTCCCAGTAAAAGGAATTTATTTGAATATGGGTCATAAAAAATAAGGTAGTCTTCATGGAAACGGTCATTTAAATACTCATTTTCAACTAAATTCATCATTTGTCATTTTAGCAATATCTTGCATTAGAAATGTTTATATTACACTTTATATTGATATATAAGGCTTCTTTAATTTTAAGTTATTAGGAGAATGCAAAGAGAAGGCAGTTTCGAATTCCAATTCAGATCAGATTCAAGGGACAAATTGGATACATCAAGATAAAATTCGCTGTCATAAAATCACAGTTAAAACACACCAGCTGAATATGAACATGATGAGATGCACTGATTTAGTAAATGAGTGAGATAGGGTATTGAGCTGTTCCATATCGTTTTGTTTTAGTTCTGGGAACCTGATACTTATTGCACTGTCTAATTGTGAGTCCTCATATTGTATTGAAACCATTCTGAGTACCTATCAGATTCGACACATTTTTGAGCAAACTGTGTACAGAGATGAAATTTTCTATCATTCAAAGTAAAGAGTTCCAACTGATCAAGGGAATATGTGTAAGATAAGTAATTGGCACCAAGGATAATGCGACAAGCCCTCTTTTGGATGCGTTCTAATTGATATGCCTGGTCGTTGGTGATACTACCATGCCAGACACGGGCTGCATATTCACATGTTGGGCGAGACTAGCTAGGTCACCAGTTGGAACACCAAATCGTTTGAGACGTGAGAGCATGTACAACCTTCGACTGTACCACGTACCTCAAGCTCAATACCAGAAATATGAAGACTAGGAGGGTCAGGAGGTTCCCTCATGAAGCAAATTAACCTGGATAACCTTGCACTTACTCGGATTGAGCTTGAGATGATGGTCTTTTGCCCATGTATCCAAGTCCTGAACATCAGATCCAATCTGGCTGACTTGTTTAGCAGGACGAACCTCTCCAAGGGTGAGATCATCGACATACTTTAAAGCTTTTAGTTAGAGACGCTTCCAGAAGCATTGTTGATTACACCAAGAAATGTGATGGTGCCAAGCTTAGTGGCTTGTGGGATACCACATGAGAGAGTTTCCCATTCTGACAGGGCAGAGTGGTACTGCACCCGTTGACGACGAGCTGTGAGGAAGTTTATAATCCACGGCAGTAACTTGCTTCTGACAGCAAGCTCGTAGAGTCTCTGGATAGCTAAAGTACGGTCGATGCAATCAAATGCCTTGTAGAGGTCCGTCTCAAATAGGGTTCCTACAGTTCCTCTTTTGTCAGTACAATTGAAAAAACATTAAGAATCTCAACTAGACAATGAGAAGTAGATGACCCTTTGATACTACCATATAGAGGCCTTGCATGTGACGTATCATCCCGTAAATATGGCGGACTACTCAAATGCATTCAACAAAAGCATGATTGCAATCCACCGTGACAGTTCGTCTCACACACATAAACCTGCACTACGATCAAATAGGTTGATGACAACATTTGATTGAATGGACTGCACTCCGCCATAACTACGGTGAAGGACACCGGTTCAAATCCTTTGTTTGGAGCCAATCGATAAAAGAATGCAGGGCCTCTATTGGTAGCGGTCAATACATACTACATACATACTACAACATTTATAAAGCGCCTTTTCAAGAAAGTTTCAAAGCGCTAGAAATTGCACTAGAAATATCATCAAGCACCCACTTTGCAACAAACCCTTCATATACTTTTGCCAAAAGGAAGTCGATGAGATTGGCCTTAGTTTTGAGATTATAGCGGGGTTTCATTTGGAATTGGGGCGATTGTAGCATCTTTCCAAACTTGGGGGACAATTCCATCTTTTAAAGATGAGTTGAATATATCTGCTAATGGGGTGCTAAACTCACAGGCAAACCCTCTGATCAACCTCCCAGGAAGACCGGTAGGCCCGGGGGGGGCACTCACATTTCCCAGCTATACGGGTATGTGCCGCGGCGACGACCCCCTTTTTCAGAGCCGCTAGCCGTTCCTCTGAATTCATTGATTGCCCGCTCTGAAGCCCCGAAAATTTTCTAGCCGTTCCATAGACCCTCAGATCATCGATTTCCGCTCTCATTGGCATCTTGACAGGCGTGTTTCCTGTCCTACTATTTCAAGCCCAAAAGCTACTTTTGCGAGCTCAAAAACTTCAAAGGGAATTTTCCATAAATTTCTTCCCCATTGAAACACATTGTATTAGGAGTAAGGTGAACTTTGGGCGGGATTTTGGGCTCCTTTAGTAGTGGCAACACTGGTATGTTGTTTATAAACAGCACTGCACTGTCGAGTGCCTGCCGCGATGCCGATGCCTTCAGCTGATGAACATTTTGCTAGAAATAAATGATTTTGAGATCTCTTTTGGGAATAAAATTGCCAAATATGAGGAAAAGTACCTCAAATAATTGTGTGCACATCCTTGCAGCTGGCCATAACAGTGAATTAAAAGGTAATTTACGATCTACTGGTCTAGTGGAATGGTGTCAAATTCTGCACACTTCACTCAATCATCTCATGCAGTTCAATGTAGTCAATGTTTACTTTTCGGCACTGAAAAAAAAAATATTTTTGTGGGTTTGTTTTTATGGTGGGCTTTTATGTAGTGCTGCTAGCTGCTGCTATAATTATCAGTAGGCTAATAGCATAGATTGTAGGTCTGCAGGGTCTAGTAATTTGATTCGAATGCTGTTTTGCTTTGCTGAGATTTTCATCGTAATAGGCCAAACAGACCTATTTTGCATTAATGGTTTTCCTGATTTAATAATTTAATGTACAATTCAAAGTGAAATCGATTCCTTCAAAAATCTGTGGCAAAAACGCAACAAAATTGAACCCTGGTTTGGCCTGCATGGTTTAGTTGCCGAGATTTTTCAGATTTTGGCGGCTGATCAGTTCCCAAGACCCCCCTTTTGGCCGGTCAAACAGTTCCCAAGACCCCCCTTTTTGACCGGCCGATCAGTTCCCTAGACCCCCCTTTTTGACCTGCCGATCAGTTCCTTAGACCTCAAGTTCGAAACTGGCGGTGGCACACCCAAAAACAAAAAAAAAATTGAGTGCCCCCCCGGGCCGGTAGGTCCAGCTGGTTTTTTAACAATCAGTTTTCAGAGCATTGTACATATCCCATATCTGGATCTGAGGTGGCAGTCTTGCAGGTAGGAAGGCAGGCAGCGCCTGTGTGCATTGATTGGAGGGAAGGCATGGCAACGGCCATTTATACCCATTTTAAGCATATTCTCAGTAAATGGAATTTGTTTGAATATGCGTCATGAAAAAATAAGTAGTTTTTCATGGAAACTGCCATTTAAATACTCATTTTCAACTAAACTTCAAAGTAAAATTGACCAAAATGGGTATAAATGACAGTTGCCATGGAAACTTTTTTCTCTTTGAATTCTCCTACCAACTTAAATTTTAAGAAGCCTTATATATCAATATAAAGTGTAATACAAACTTTTCTAATGCAAGATATTGCTAAAATGATGAAAAGTGGTGATTCTTTTTGGATGCCCAACATTGTGTACGACCAGAAACTAGAATTGTTTTTCCTAATTAATTTTGATGTCCAACATTGTGTTCTACCGGACACTAGTGTTGTTTTTCCTAATTAATTGATTAATGTAGTATAAAACAGACTGCGTAAATGCTAGACTCGCTATGCTTCGAAATATCTGTGTGTTCGGGTGTATAGAGGTGGAAACTGCGTAGATGCATTTATAAAAGAATCGTTTTTGTAGTCAAACCTTTTCATATGTTGTCTTCAGGAGATAGCATATACACGGTTGAGTGCATAGCATCATAAGAGCTGTGTGAGATCTAGTGGAAAATAGAAAATCTGTGATTGGTTTTTGTCAAAACCTCAAGTGTTCCCTTCATCCAATCAGAATTTTTTTATATCGAACGAAAGCTGAACACTTCCCCCAACAACATTTTTATTAGGTCAACAGATAACGCAATTCAATGTTTATAGCAGGGTGAATGTGGTAAATCTGTTGAAAATGACCTATCCCAGCACAACTTATGACCAATATATAGGTTTTAAAAGTCAAAACCTCAAGTGTTCCTTTCAATATTTTTCAAATTTTATGTCATTTTAATGACATACAAAATTTTTTAAATGAAAGAGCACACCTATATAGTCCATATACTAGCTTCATTATACTAGCTTCATATACTAGCTTCATTTTAATGAGCAATTGCCAATTCTCTTTAAATTGCAAATCTTGTGCAAAAAGTTACTATTTTCGCCTGTTTTGTCATACGGTTGTAAATTCAATGAACTATGGCTTTGCTAAAGAGCGCTTACAAATTGATTGGGAATGATCATGATTGCCACAGTAGTAAGTGGTGGCGCTATTTCAGTAATCATGGTACAGTACAGTACAGTACAGTACAGAGGCAGATGATTTTGATTGGTTTGTGTTAAGGTAATGAGCTATTTTTAGAAATGATATAATATGCCATATATAGGGATGATTGTTCTTGAAGGGGAACAGTTTAGGGGGCAGTTTAGAGTTACAACGGGGAAAATTTGATGTTATCCAGTAGTGCTACAAAAGTTACCATAATAAATGAAGTCTTTCAATTTGAAACCCAATAGTGCTTAATTGTTTGTCGACTCAAAGAAGCGGCAGATTGAAATATCGCCATCAACGAACTGTGGTATTTTGCTGGACTAACATAGTGTGTTATCTGACTGTACTGTCAAGTGGAGCAGACAGCTTGCTCAAGAGATCTCAAGAGATCTCCAATAGGAGCTTAAGGTCAACCATTTGGAAACCATTAACATACCAGCTAGGGTAGTGAAAACATAGTCTTCAGGACTTAGACTAAGACTGTGGTAGACCTGGGGTTTCCATGCATAGACAGGATCTTGGACATTGCCGGATCTTGGATCAAGAACTTTTAGAAGAAAGTTTTATTATTCCTTTATGATCTTACATTGTAATTTGATTGACAGCCATACTGCACTAATTAATATATAATCAAAAGTTTGTCTATATAATAAACAGTGTGATTGCGTGTTTGGTGTTGAGTGAACTCGGTAGCCGGTGATTTTGGCCTTGAGTCTTTCTGATTCGTAACAAACTGGGGGCTCGTCCGGGAATCACATTGTAACAGACACAGTTGATATTAAATTACTTGAGTCAAAGTGAAAGTACAGTATGGCGTTCAATGCAGACGCGTTTCTTGAAAAATCCCGATTTACTGGAATTTGCCAAATATAACAAGTTGAATGTAAAGCAGACTCCTAGAAAGTAAGTAATCAAAAATTCCTTGATTGATGTTTTAGTTGATGAAGAGGTTTTCGAGGAATCCGTTTTGGACAAGAAAAAATAGGTTCAAACTGAAATTGAATGGGATGCAGTCAAATTGATAAAGCTGGAAATTCAATTAGAACTGAAGAAAATAGAATGTTGATAGTTGAATGTAAAGCAAGTAATCAAAAATGAAATGCCTTGAATGATGTTTTGGTTGATGACGAGGTTTCGAGGAATCCGTTTTGAATCCGACAAAAAAAGGAGGTTCAAACTGAAATTGATTGGGATGCAGTCAAATTGATAAAGCTGGAAATTCAATTAGAACTGACGAAAATCGAATTTTGAAAGTTGAATGTAAAGCAGGCTACTAGAAAGCAAGTAATCATAAATGCCTTGATTGATGTTTTACTTGATGAAGAGGTTTTCGAGGAATCCGTTTTGGACAAGAAAAAATAGGTTCAAACTGAAATTTAAAGCTGGAAATTCAATTAGAACTGAAGAAAATCGAATGTTGAAAGTTGAATGTAAAGCAGGCTACTAGAAAGCAAGTAATCATAAATGCCTTGATTGATGTTTTACTTGATGAAGAGGTTTTCGAGGAATCCGTTTTGGACAAGAAAAAATAGGTTCAAACTGAAATTGATTGGGATGCAATCAAATTGATAAAGCTGGAAATTCAATTAGAACTGAAGAAAATAGAATGTTGAAAGTTGAATGTAAAGCAGACTCCTAGAAAGCAAGTAATCAAAAATGAAATGCCTTGATTGATGTTTTGTTGATGACGTGGTTTTCGAGGAATCCGTTTTGGACAAGAAAAAATAGGTTCAAACTGAAATTTAAAGCTGGAAATTCAATTAGAACTGAAGAAAATAGAATGTTGAAAATTGAATGTAAAGCAGGCTACTAGAAAGCAAGTAATCAAAAATGCCTTGATTGATGTTTTGGTTGATGAAGAGGTTTTCGAGGAATCCGTTTTGGACAAGATAAATGCGGTTCAAACTGAAGTTGGTGGGGATGCAGTAATGGAAAACAAAGCACGCCAAGAAACGATGGCACATGAGCAACCACTTGAAGAGAAAGAAAAACTAGCAAAATTGGAACTTGCAAAGCAAAAATTGGAAATGGAAGAAAAGGTAAAAATGGGAAAATGGGAAATGGAAGAAAGCTTATGTTGGAAGAACATTTGCAAGGCAAAATACAATTAGTTTGAACAAGAGAAATTAGACTAGCTAGGTGATAAATACTCAGGTTTTGATCATGTTGATGTTACAAAGTATGTCAAGCTTGTGCCTAAATTCCAAGAAATAGAGGTATACAAGTATTTTCAACACTTTGAAAAGATTGTAACAAATTTGAAATGGCCTAAAGAGAATTGGACCCTGCTTTAACAAAGTAGTTTTGTGGGGAAGTCTAGAGAGATTTACTCATCTCTGCCACTAAACAAGTGCAATTATTATGATGAAGTCAAACAGGCGGTCCTAACGGCATACGAGCTGGTGCCTGAAGCCTATAGACAAACATTTAGAAAGCAAACAGACCAAACTCATGTTGATTTTGCAAGAGAAAAAGAACTAATGTTTGATAGGCGGCTCGGCTCAAAAGAAATCAAAGATGATTTCGGCCAACTTAAGGAATTAGCTCTTATGAATTCAAAAGATGTGTCCATGCTGACACTAAAAGTTACTCCTTTGGATGAAAGTGGTAGCAACATTAAAACTTTGCATGAGGCAGCAACAATGACAGATGACTATATGGTTTAACTCGCAAGTGGTATTCAGGCAAATTCAGTCATAACAGAAATTGTGTAACATGCATAACCAATTTAAAGCAAATCAGGTTGGTACCCAAAGAAGAGAAAAATCACGTCTACTTCACACTGACTTTGACCCAAGTAACACAACACATCCTACGTATTACTAGTAGGTGGTTGCTGCCTATGTGATTCTTTGGCTTTTATGAAATAACACTGCACTCATAGAAATGACTTGTTCGCCTTGTTGGCGCAATTCAAAAGGAGTAAGTTTGGACAACTCAAAAATAGTGTAAAAGTTGACAAAACAAAATTCATTTTAGTTAACCGAACTTAAAAAATGCTGAAAAAGCTCAAAAGTTCCGTCAACTAATCAACTTTGTTGGCATTACTGAAAAAGTTGATGTAAGTCGTTGCGTCAACTTTTTAAGTAATGCCAACTTCTGAATTCAAGTTCAGGGAACTTAGAAAAATAAACAAGGTTCAAAGAACCAATTAGTTGAGTTATTGTAACTCAACATGTAAGTTGATGTAACTCGTTCATATTAAGTTACTGGTACTTATTGTTTTGAGTTATTCCAATTTGGTACTTTGTTACTTAATTCACGTAATTGGATCATTTTCTGCACAATTAGCAGTATTCAAATATTTATTTTTGTAATCAGTGCAAAATTTTGTATACTATAGCACACTTATATTATGCTAACCTAGGCTAGTTCCATTTTCTGAGTTGTAACAACTCAATAAAGTAAGTGCAAATGAGTACGACCAACATAATGATATCGAGTCAGCGTTACTCAAAATTGTACGCGTTGGCATTACTAATACTCGGAAAGTTGACGCAACGACTTACGTCAACTTACTGAGTAATGCCAACGAACAATTTCTATGAGTGTGGGTCATCGTATGTCCTGTACAGTATTGCAAGTTAATTTGGGTTTAAGGTCAGTCCCACTTTTTGATTTACTATTTGAACCCCTTGAGGTCCCAAGACACTAAGAACTCCCACAAAAGGGAAGGGAACTAACGCAGACAAGGTGTGTGAAGAATTTGAACCTTTTGTGTTAGAGGGATTAGTATCACTTGATGATAAGAGCGGGGATAAGAGCTGTACGTGCACGGTTTATGATCCTGGAAGGAAATTTGCCCTTAAAATGAGGATAGTTCAGCAGGAAATATCATAATAACATAACATAATAGGCATTTATTGAGCGCCCCACAAAGAACGGAGCGCTTTACAAGAGAATATGAACAGGTACATATACCAGAGACATAAACTAATACAAACAATAGCATTGATCAAGGGTATTGGGATGGAAATACTTAATGTACCTCTGCAGAAAATTAACTTGACATCTGACTCAATAAATGGAATAAAAATATATATAACTAGGGACCCTAAAGCGGGCCCTTTCAGATAGGTCTAAAATCAAAACTTTACATTTTTACATGGCAACATTTTCACATAAAAACGTTACAAATGTATGCATGGAGGCTTCTCCTCATGGTATAAAAATGCCCAAAACCCATGAGTTTCCGGAGGCTTCGGCCCTGCCCCCCCCCCCCCCACCAGGGGCCCTAAAGCGGACCCATGGACCCCACGCCAGTGCTCGCTCTGCTCGCTCTGCTCACTTCGCTCTATTTATTTATTAACTTGGGGGAAATTTTTGGAGCCTTGCCCACCCTGGCAAAGAGGTCTGGCTACGCCCCTGTATAGGCCTAACCTGATTATTTTATTAACAGATTATTTTTATCATAATGTTAACCATTCTGGAGGACCTCGGGAATAGTCACGTTCTGCTGAAATAGGCCAATGCACGCGTTCCTTATTGAAATACTGTTGAAAGTAGGCCTATTGGTCCGATGAGGTGGCCTAATGCTTTCCGATGCACGCATTGCGCCCGTCGGCACTCCGCGTTGATACTACGCGATAGCGCCCCGCGAGCACGCGATTGTGCACCGCGAGGATGTGAACCGCGCGGACGCGACGCGATAGCGCGAGGACAGAGAGACGGACGGACGGACGGACGGACGGACGGACACGCCATAATTAGTATTATGATAAGAAGAAAATCAATGTTGCTTAAGGGATCCAAAATGAGCGTTTATTGCGTTTCGACAGTATTTTTTGTGGGACATGAGAGCACCTCAGACCTATCGATTTGCATTCTGAATACGAAGCATGTCTTTCTGATATCAAATAATTTTTTTTTTGAAAATCACAATATAATAAAAATTTTATGACAAATTATAAAAATTTGATATTTTTCAAATTTTTGATATATAACAGTCCTCGAAGTAAATTATATAAATCTAATGATATATTCTTAAAGTGTGTGTAGCACGGAGGAAAAGCCGACGGTCAATTGAAAATTTTGACCTTTCATATTGAAGATATGGAATTTTTTTCCAAAAAGACCTAATTTTTTTTGGTGTTATGGGGAAAAAAATCCATATCTTCAATACGAAAGGTCAAAATTTTCAATTGATCGTCGGCTTTTCATCCCACCTACATACACTTAAAGTATAAATCATCAGATTTATAAAGTTTACTTCAAGTACTGTTAAATATCAAAAATATCAATTTTAATGATTTGCCATAAAATGTGTATTAAATTGCGAATTTCAAAAATCAAAATTATTTGATATCAGAATGACATTCTTCGTATTCAGAATGCAATTCGATATCTGACTCATTCCGTTCAATATAAATTTTCCCCCTAATATGAAATTTAAAAAGGAAGCAAATTAAGTTGGGCAGAGGTGGGCGAACCCACGCGTGGGTTCGCCCACCTCTGCCCAACTTAATTTGCCACGCCGCGCCGCTATTATGGATACAGCATTGGATTTATACTTCCAGCGCCTTAGACCGGTCGGCTACCTGACTTGTTGGCCATCGTGAGACTTATTTGAACATTATAATCGCAACTACATACATACATACATACATACGACAATACATGGGCCTATATATATATCATGCACAGTTCATTATCGATTTTGACTCTCGGGACTGCACGGGCGGTCGGGACGGGCGGACTGCACGTGGCTATATAGATCAGTATAGACATGATAGAGCCAACCATTTTTCTTGTCAATAGACGTTCTCGGGTTTTCCATTTATATAAAAATCCACATTAGACCCCAAAGTTTATTTTAGAAAATAAAAGATTAGATTACCATAAAAACGAAACATTAATTTTTGGTGGGGTCTAATGTAATTTTTACATAGAATTTTCAACGTTTTTGCTGTCGTCATTCTCACTGAATATTTTGGCGTATATAAAATTAAAATTAAATTCTCTGCCTCCTAAACCACATAAAGTATAGCAAGCTTGTGTATCATGAATCGTTATATATGATGTACAATTAATATTCATATATTCTTTTATACATAGGATGCTTCGATTTTTACACACATTTTTTTTTTAAATTACCCAAATATGGTTTAGTTTTAAAATTAAGATTTTTTTTCAAGTGTAAGGATACTTTTTTTGGCGCAGCATATTTAAAAACAATGACACATCTATGGGCACATGATGGAACGACATTACAATAAATTGTCCTATGCAGGCAATTCTTATTATAAGAGCTATAGGTACATGTTAAGTTTAAGAAGCAAATTATATAAATGAGGAAGTTTTTAAGGTTTGTGTACGGACCCAGGAAGCAAAACATTATTCGAAAAAATCTAGAAAAGGTTATCAGAAAACGTTTGAATGTCATGTTGTATAAAGGGTATGTATTGTAACGTTTTCGTAACATTCAAAAACATTTTTTTAATTTATTGTAAAATGTTGTAACATGTTATTTAAGTATCGACGAAATATTTGACGAACCGTTTGCAAAAAACATTTTACAATAACATTTTGACAATATTTAAAAATGTTGTTAAATTGGCGTAGCGTCATATGGTCATGGGGTGGAGGGAAATCCCCAATCGATTTGAAAATTTAGAAAATCCCAAAATTGCCGAAAAACGGCTTGTGTCTCCCAATCAGACCCACCCCAATTGTGGTCGGTGCCTCTCCTCCACCTCCCCATAGGATGACTCACACTATATCACTGTTTTATACAAAACGTTTTAAATGTTTAGTGTTATTAAAGATGTTTTACCAAAACCAAAATATAACCCGTTTAAAACGTTTTCAAACGTGTTGTGTTTACTGGGGATGTATATATTATGATTATAATTATTATGTTATCTAATATTGAAAGGTTAGCCGATCACTTTGTATAGGCAACAAAACAAAACAAAATATTTTTTTTAATTAAACAAAAAACATTTTGTGATGTGATTTAAAAGAATAAATCTGAGTCAACACTTTTAGTAAACAGCTACGTTTTCCATCTGTTTACTATATCCTCTCTCCAAACTATAAAATTATCTATAACTTTATCTAAAATACTTCCATATTTGCTAATCATTTCACTACGCATACTTTTAATAGTTGGAACAGTACTTCTCGTCAAATTTTTACAAAATTGCGTGGCGTGATGTTTTAACCTTATTTTCCAAAGTCTTTGATCCACATTGCGATCTGTATAAGCGATGCATTCATTTGTGATATTTGCTTTCAAGTCTTTGAATGTTTTTAGATCTGTGGTAAATTCTTCCCCAAACTGTGCAATCCTCCTCCACAGAGTGCGATTAAAATTACTGTAGAGCAACATATCAGCAGCATTCCATTTTTCAATGTTATCATAAGTGGTTTTGCTTAGAGCAGTTCTATGTTTATTGCTTCTAACATTTGCGTGTATATACAAAATATCTTTAAAATCCAGACACAATAAATATTTCATAAGAATCAACGATTCATCAAAAAACTCCGATATCAACACTAAATCCAACTGTTCACTTAAAGATTGAATTTTCCATTCAACAGCACATAAATCTTCAAAATATTCAGGATCTAATCCCAAATCAAAGATCTGTTGATTTCTCAATGATCCACCTTTAAAATTAATCTGAGTCGAGTAATATCCAGGATCAGACATAAAAACTTCCAGTGGATCTTGATCTCCGTTTTTCTTCAAATATCTCCCAAGGTCAAAAAATCCAAATGCTGATTCAAGTTGTGCGGCTGGATGTCGAAGACTAGCTACGTAAACGGCGTTCTCAACAACAGCGTCCATTTCAGGTCGATGCAATCGGGCATGGTTTATAAGAAGTTCAGATTTCCCGCGAAAATGTTCATATCCAAGCGCCATGTTGCGATGAAAATGCTTTGAAAAATCAAAATAGTGCCACCATTTTGGTAGCGCGACTATTTTATTTCTTTCTAATCCATAGCGAAGTAAGATTTGGTTCATAGTGGAACTGGCGGCTTTGTGAACTTTGATATAGACAATATTTCGATTGGACGGACACTCGTCCTTGTCTGGCCATCTAAAGTAAATGAAATACAGAAAAAACTTACATTAGTTGCAACATTACAACAAGGACGCGTCATGCGTGGTAAATAAAATGTAGAAATTTGAACAGTTACTATGTAAGATATTTAAATATACATGTAGAAGGGTGGATATACACTGTAAATAAAAATGTTTAGGGTTTAAACACTTATTTAAACACTTCAATGTATTTACTTTGTAACATTTTTTAAAATACTGTAATACACACTTGACATTTAATATTGAATACTTTTTCGAAAAATTCCAAGACTGGTCTGGTAGAGGTCTGCATAAACGTCACGGCTAAATATTACTTGGAGTGTGTCGGGAGATGGGGTAAAATAATTGTTTGACAGAAAATGTGCTTTCCATTAGTTTACATAGTGAATTAGCCTAAAATGGAGGATTTAAGGAAACTGAATTTGATTTTTGTGGGGGTAAAATTTCTGAATGTTAGCAACATTATTCTGATATTATCAAATTTATTGAGGTTTGAGGCGATTTTACTTATCCTAAATAGGTGTTCGTCAGAACTGAAATGCGCCTGCGATCTACAAGTTTTGAAAGTGGGAGGAGCTTTAAAAATTTGACTCTTAAAAGTGGTACGCACTCAGAAAGTTTGAATGGTTCCCTGGATCCAAATGTTATAAACTTACTGTACACAATGAAACAGTGTGAGTACATTGGACAACCAGGAATCCGCACAGCTGTTTTTGTACCGTAAGTTTATAACATTCGACCCCAGGGGGCCATTCAAACTTTCTGAGTTCGTACAGCTTTTAAGAGCCCTCCTCTGTTCAAAAACTTTTTACATTGTAAGTGTATTTCAACTGTGATGAATGCCAGTTGCTGACGAAGTTTAAGAAATACCACCCCAAACCCCTATCATTTTGAAAGTAACAAAACCATGTTGCATAAAGTCCGAAAATTATGTCCCCCACACAGCCTCCCTAAATCCGCCATTTTTTAGGCAAATTCGCTACATTGTGCGCACCATAATGTAAACAAATGGAAAGCACATTTTCTATCAAACAGTTATTTTACACCATCTCCCGACACAACCCAAATCAAATTTAGCTTTTAATGCTAAATTAATGTCAAAGTAATGTCAAATTTGAAATCCTTGTGGTCGACTTATCCCAAAAAGTGTCTTTGTACACGATTTTAGGTCCTCTGGTTCAAAACTAAATTTTTCAAGATGGTGCTGGCCACCATCTTGGATTTCTGGGTGAAAATGATGCCGTAATGTCAAACTAATGTCAGAATCGGAATCCTAGTACTCGACATATCCGCAAAAGTGTCTTTGTGCATGATCATAGGTGCTCTGGTTCAAAACTTAAATTTTCAAAATGGTGGCGGCGGCCATTTTGGATTTTGGCCTCTAGCAACAAATGCCGGGATTTTCGCGAGGGACATGGGGGCTATTGTTTTTCTAAATGGTCCATAGAAGTCGAATCAATCGTCAAACCTTACTAGCCAGAGAGTGGTCACCAAATTGAAGTTTTTGACTTAACTATAGCAAGCATATATCAAGAATTTTTGTCTCATTAAATGATTTGAAGAGAAAAAAATGTCATGTTGAAAGTGGACTTCCGACTGATGTCACCACTTTTGCTAGGCCTCTTAGTAAATTACAAATTATGGTGTGCTTGTTTGAAGATTGCACTAAGACCACAATTGTATAATGAATTACATTAATTGTGCTTATAAGTAGTGTAAAAATAGATAATTAACAGAAAATATACCCTATATTGTACTTGTAAAGAACATTTTGCAATTTTATGATTTTTGCGATATCTGGTGGTCCCTAAATGGTTACATACCACTAATAGGCCTGGGCGATACATGGAAATACGTCGAGTAACTTATTTGTTTGCAGTCTGAAAAGACTGCATTAAAATCGCTGAAATTGATCAAGTTATATAGCCAAAAAAGTACTTTTTAGGGTTTGATGCTTCAAAATGGTATATTTTCTCTCATTATATGACATTTTTGTTGTAATAGTACCAAAATTCATACGCATGGCTTCGGTTTTTAGTAAATATTCGCCCTACCATATTGTAACGTTCAGCTTCGAGGGCGCACTGCCATTTTAAGGTGTTTACGGTTCAGTGCGTTAAAACAAGAAAAGTCTCAGGTCAACCTATGTTGAGTTTTTGATCATTTGGCATTTAAATCATATAGTTTCATCAATTCACCTGATATTAGTGGCATTTAACTGTGAGAGTTCTGAATATGAGAAAATTCCACCCATTGAAACCCGTGTAATACATAATTAGTGGTATTTAACCTAATGCCCCACACTACGTTTTCAGTGAAATATCTGTGATTTCTCATGTATGAATCAGTTGTCCAACAACGACTTTTAAAGTTTGTGCTTATTTTATGAGCTTTTATGTCATAATGGGTTTGTAATAAGTTAAATTGCCCAACTATGACATTTTAGGGTCAAATCATAGCCATATAATGAAGTTTGAAGTGGTCCTTAATGCCCCGTATGTACAATATGCAGCTGCACTCCAGAAGAAGCAGCAGCTGAACAAGAAGTCAAAACCAACCAACAAATATAACAAGAACCCTAAAACCAAGCCAGTAAAAGAAGACATAAAAACAAAAAGTGGACAATGAAGACGATCCTGACAAAATATGTCCTGATTGTGGACTGGAGGACATTGGTCATGTTGGTTGTGGGTTGTGGTTGACTCCAGTGCATGTTTTGTAAATTTTTCTGGCATTTTGCATATGGAGAAGTTGTGGGCTCGGACGAGGAATGGAAAGACCAGGACTGCATGTGTCAGTTGTTCCTCACATAAAATAAACACCATACTGATATAAGACTTACTTTTAAAAATAAACTCTTAAGAACGATTAAAGGTCTCAAAATGGTCAACAGACATGGTACTAGTTGGTGATACCTAATGCCCCACCATCGGGGCAATAAGGACCACTTGACATCACTGTAAATAAATGCATGGTGTTTGAAAATGAATGCATTTTTGGCAGATTTTTTTCCTGCGGTACATAGCTGAATAATAGGTCTATCAAGTGAAACCATTAAAAACAGAAACAAGTATAAGTATTAAATAAAAGTCAGGTATGATGAAAAATAAAAATAGGGGTCCCTAATGCCCCACTTTACCCTATGGATTTTCACGGCATCTGCGCTCCCACGAGTTTGTTTACAATATATATAATATATGCTATAAAAACCAAGACTTTTAATATTGAGAACAAAAAGAAACCTGATGTTTTCACTAGTTCCGTTGACTAACTCCCACACATTAAAAATGTGCAAAGATTTAAAAATGGAGAGGGTGTTTTGGGAGGTTTTATGAGGGTGTAATGTTTATTGGCATATAGCTAGACTATGCCATAGTCGATTCTTTGATAACAATATGTTATTAATCATGATGAACGCATTCAGCATGTTCAGTTAAACTCGAAATTATAGTGATGTTTATAACATCAAAATAGTAGTAGGATAAATGGTTATAATTTTATTTATATAATTACTGATCGTAAAAGTAAAGTATACGTAGGTTTATATTTGAATGCAACATATCTTAATGACATATTATAATGGCTCACTTCAATAATTATTGTCAATACTGAACAATTCTGATTTTAGCCCGAGTAAAAATCACTTGGGAATCTAACAAACAGAGGGAGTACGGTGACTGAAAAGCAGATGTGAAATTCTATCAAAATGTGCATAAATTGATACAAATCAGAGTTTTCTGCTTAAATGTAGAGTTTACACAATGGGCAAGTGGACTGTGGAGAAGTCTAGCATATATCTACACATTAATCCTCGGCATTAATCATGTTAACGTATGTTCCAACTTACATGACTTACATCGAATGAATTCGCGAAATTTGTTATGTTTGTAAGAAAACTGTGCAATTTTGAATTATTATTGTTATTGCGATTGACAGTTGCACAAAATTGGTCATATAATTATTTCAAAGGGTTTTCAAAGAAAAAATAAAGTCAAAACTTGTAAAGTATTAAAGCTGAAATGTTTTACTTAAATGAACATACCTTGATAATTCTGTTTCACCACGCTTAGTTGCTTTATTTCCACGACACATCTGTCTTTGAACATGTTGAACAGGATCTGGTACAACTATAATATTTGAAAGTTGTGTCCAATTCAAAATTGCAGAAAATATCAAAATACCTGTAAAAGAATATAGCACAATGTATCTTCGACGAAACATGCTGATTTTTGGAATAAAATAAGTGACATTATGGAGCTTCATAATACCGGCCGCGTGTCTAGTCGGTATCAATTATGACATTTAAATATGAGAAAGGTTTTTAACACAAGTCAACACATACATAAATGACAGCCGGCTATGACATTTAAAGTTCATGATTATCACCAGTGATATCATGGTGGGACTATGTTGGTAGCCCGGGGATTGGTAGGTTAGCTGCAGAGGATGATTTAAGCACTTCCCAACATTCCACTATGTTACTTGCGGTTAGCATAGCTGTGTACGGAAGTAACTAAGGGCCATGCGGGTTGCTGTAACGCAAGAAGTCAGTATCTTGTGATCACAAATCCCGACTTCTTGTGTTCCTGACTTAGCCAGTTTGAAATAAAGAGAAAGTAAAGATATCAAAATAAAGAAATATATAGTTAAGACAACTCAGGATCTCAAGAACTCATGAAATCTGTTCAATTTTTACGGCGTTGGTATTTTAATTGTAAGCCCATCCACGTTAGTTATCTCGAGATCCTATTTTCTTGACTTAAAGTCAGGAAGTCAGGAACTCAAGCCACGCTTGAGTTCCTGACTCCTGACTTCAAGTCAGGAACACAGGATCACGAGATCCTGACTTCATGACTTTAAAGTCAGGAACTCGTGAACTCAAGCCGCGCTTGAGTTCTTGAGTTCCTGACTTCATGACTTTAAAGTCAGGAACTCGTGAACACAAGCCGCGCTTGAGATCCTGACTTCACGACTTTAAAATCAGGAACTCGTGAACACAAGCCGCGCTTGCGTTCACGACCTCCTGACTTTGAATTCAGGAACACAAGAACTCGAGCGCCGCTTGAGTTCACGACTTCCTGACTTTGAACTCAGGAAGTCTCGAACACAAGAACTCAAGCACGGCTTGTGTTCGCGACTTCCTGACTTTGTCGCGTGACCTATACCACCTGCTAGTCCAGGCTAGTCCAGGCAAAGTCAGGAAGTCGTGAACACAAGCGGCGCTTGAGTTCTTGTGTTCCTGAGTTCAAAGTCAGGAAGTCGTGAACTCAAGCGGCGCTTGAGTTCTTGTGTTCCTGAGTTCAACGTCAGGAAGTCGTGAACTCAAGCGCGGCTTGTGTTCACGAGTTCCTGACTTTAAAGTCGTGAAGTCAGGATCTCAAGCGCGGCTTGTGTTCACGAGTTCCTGACTTTAAAGTCATGAAGTCAGGAACTCAAGAACACAAGCGCGGCTTGAGTTCACGAATTCCTGACTTTAAAGTCATGAAGTCAGGATCTCGTGACTTGAAGTCAGGAAGTCATGAACTCAAGCGTGGCTTGAGTTCACGAGTTTTTGACTTTAAGTCAAGAAAATAGGATCTCGAGATAACTAAAGTGGATGGGCTTACAATTAAACTACTAACGCCGTGAAAATTGAACAGATTTCATGAGTTCTTGAGATCCTGAGTTGTCTTAACTTTTTCTTTATTTTGATATCTTTACTATCTCTTTATTTCAAACTGGCTAAGTTAGGAACACAAGAAGTCGGGATTTGTGATCACAAGATCCTGACTTCTTGCGTTACAAAGCGCACTCACGTGGCCCTTAGTTACTTCCGTAGCTGTGTGAGCGAACATGACTCACACCACTACTCGCCCACTGCATATAGACGTACTGCACGTGCATGGTTTAATATGAATTTGTACAGTTATATTTAAATAAAAAACGCTGTGAAGATGCTGGTCGATTTCACATTTTATGTTATCTACAGAAGGTGTGAATTATCCTTGAAACACACATCCCTTTTGTTCTGAAATCGACCAAGTAATAATGACACACGCACAATTCTAAAACAACATCTTTTGCACAGAGTTCAATGGGATTTGAAAAGTAAAGTGGCAGTTGAAACTCTAGTGATAACACTTTTGCAGTGCATGATGGGGCTACCTTAAATCATCCTCTGGGTTAGCTGATTGTGAACTTGAAAAGTTCAGAGTTCGGTAATTATGTAATTACAGCTGAATAAAGAGTTCAAAGTTGATGGCCTTCCTTGTCGAGCTGCAAAATGAAATATCCTGCATTTATAGCGGTTCTTACGTAATCGTGTAATGTATTAATTGATTGCCGGGTTGATTGCACATAATGTATCATCCTGTCTCTGTTTCTTGACCATATGCTGTTCGAGATGCTACACACTATTATACTGTTATTTTAGGGGGGTGTGCAATTATAATGAAAAGCCAAAGGGAAAAGCCTGGGAAAGGGGTATAAAGCAATTGAGCAGGTCACAAAGAGGGCGAATTTTGGCACCAATTTATCTGGTACTTATTCATACGCTATAATGTTTAACCAGGGGCACTCCCATATTGGTAGGCATATACGTGTCATGTTCCTGTCAATAGACCTCGGGGAGGGGTCTTTTTTGGGGTGGACTCAACTTTTGAAGTGACGGTATGTGCCTGTCAATAGGCCCCCTTTTTGAAGTTGAATATACCCGATGACCCCCTTTTTGAAGGTCATACCCGATTACCCCCATTTTTAGGTGCTGCTACCCAATGACCCCTTTTTTCTATATTGTATCACCAAAATGACACAAAATAATGCGGAAACTTTCCAATTCTCTTATTTCTACAAATTTGTATTGTAAATTTGGAACAAGAAACAGAATTTTGCTCAAGTGTTTTTTTTCAAATTTTCTACCCGATTACCTTTTTTTGACATTTGATACCCAATGACCCTTTGCAAAACGAAATACCTACAAAACATTTTATTAGCTAAGGAAAACACAGGGCAGTAACGGTATGTTCACACAAGAATTGTGGTTACCCAGTTTATATGTAATATTTTTGCGGGGTCAAAGGTGATTAAGGGGTCACTTCCGGTGTTAAACAAAATACCTTCAAAAATACCTGGCGGCATTGCATGCTGGCGGTCGCAGAAGACCGCAATGATGCGCAATCATATCTAGTTATATACCAATGCAGCAGAGCTATAATGCCCCTTATCGAGATTTGAAAAAATTGCGCGAAGAAGCCCCATCAGGTCCCAAAATCAACGTTTTAGCAAATAAGTCCACTAATGGATTACGCAATCCACTTTTGGGATCAAAAAGAATAAGTTTAGTCAAAAGAATAAGTTTATTCTTTTTTTTGTTGTTGCGAATTCACCAAAAACAAAACCCGTTATATTATGTTTTTACTTAATGATGGTTAATTTTTAAAAATGCACGAAAAAATTATAGCTCTTCCAAATTATATTCACGATGATTTTGTTCTCCACAGTGACAACTATTGGAACATACCACCAGAAGCGGTCTTAGCCAATATATGTTGTATTTTACTGGTAATATTCAGCGCTTGCGTTGCGTATTGCGCAAGTAGACCAACTACACCCAGTGCCGAAGCGACCACAACATACGTAGAGGAACACACTGCTGATTCAAATATGGACAAGGACACTAATCAATCCGGTCCGACTGCCTGATCAGGAAGTACTGCCGAATCAGGCAGTATGTTGCCGAGTCAGGCAGTATGTTGCCGAGTCAGGCAGTATGGTATCCCACAATATACCGTTATTTCTTGGTTTCGAGTAAAGAAGTAGGTAAAATATATAAAATTATCAATGAATATACAATTAGTAGTAATTTTTCATTAATTTTAGTTAAAATAAAGTTAATTTGCATATTTAAGTCAAATTTTTAAAAAACCGTTAGAAATTGTTTTGTTATTTAAATTATTTTTCTCCCGGTGGAATTTTTTTTCGCCCGGTGAAAAATTGTCAACCTACATGTAGCTCATGTGTGTCAAAGTAAAATTTCCCCCGATCTTTTATAAAATCACCATGAACAATTTTGTCCTTAGTCTGTCGAATTCGGAAGGGTTACCAAAGCCTGTGTTGCCTAACTCAGTAACATGCTGCCTGATTCGGCAGTACTTCCTGATCAGGCAGTCGGACCGGACAGCTAATGGAAAATCAAGAAGAATAAGTGTAGGTTAGCCGTATGCACGGACCCAGCAAACACAAAAACGTTTTAAAAACGTTTTAAATAAGTTATATTTTGGCTTTTGGTTTAGGTAAAAACGTTTTAATAACATTAAAATGTCGGGTTATATAAAGGTCATGATAACGTTTTAAAACGTTTTGTATGAAAACACACTACAACAATATTTTTAAATGTTTTCATAAAATGTTATTGTAAACTATTTTTGCAAACATTTTTGCCAAATATTGTGTCAATACTTAAATAACATTATGTCAAAATATTTGAAGCCAGCAAACACAGAAATGTTCTTAAAATGTTTTATTCAAAACCTTTTAATAACATTTAAATGTCGGGTTATATAAAGGTCATGGAAACGTTTTTAAAACGTTATTGAAAATATTTTGGGCAAACATTTTCGCAAAATAGTTTTTCAACCCCAAAATAACATTCTGTTTAGAATGTTTTGTATCAAGTTTTCAAGAATGTTTTTGGCATGTTATTAAAACGTTTTTATACCCTTTATATAACCCGACATTTAAACGTTTTCTGTAAAACATTTTGTTTGCTGAGCAGTAGATTATCAAAAATGTTTTTAAGGTTATGAAAACGTTTTATACTCTTAATATACCCTTTATATAACCCGACATTTAAACGTTTTCTGACAACCTTTTATAACCTTTTGCGAATGATGTCGAAAACGTTTTGTGTTTGGTGGGGAGTTATGCAAGGTTGCTCAAGCCAAGGCGGCTAACCGTATGCACGGAGTTATGCAAGGTTGCTCAAGCCATTATCAACTGATATCGATATCGATATTTTGAAATACCGTCCATGATATATCGGAAGGCCCTATTTCGATATGGGATTTGGAAGAACTGTTTATCCCGGGGATAAAGGTTTTACTGACATTATTTTGTTTTAGTTGTTTCAAGTGTTGTAAGTAATGACAAAATATTTAAACGTTTGCAAAAAAAAAATCAACCACAAAACACAAAACAAAACAAAACAAAGATTTTAATTCATACAAAATGTTTTCAAGATTAATTAATTATAACCCGTCATTTAATGTTATTAAAACGTTTTGACTAACACCAAAAACGTTTTTAAAACAATTTTGTAGTGTTTATTGGATGTATATATGGTTACATATTTATTAATAATTGCAAACTTACATTTCAGCTGCAACTTTTTCCATGATAGATATTGTAAATCTGCTGATCGGGACCGGGGATCGGGACAGTTGTAAGATGTTACTATTAGGAGAAACCCTGGGGAGCAACCCCATAGAATACTGAGACTAGTCTCAGATAGAATATAAACTAGTGGCAAATGGTGGTCACAGACCACAAACCTAGCTGGGGCATGTTGGTGTTTTGGAGGTATCTGACCCCTGCAAAATATTCCAAAAATGTTCCCCTGGTCATGAGGTTTGTTGTCACCGAGTTTGAGTCCCATATGACTTACAGATGCCCAGAAAATTAAATTCTACGATTTGACCCAGATGACGTTTGACCTGACCCGTGTACAGCGTTCTAAAGTGTTCCCTGAGTCAGTAAATTTGTTATCACAGAGTTTGAGCCCCGTACCCCTTACAGATGTCCAGAAAATGCATTTCGAAAATTTGACCTCAGCATGACCTTTGACCTGACCCCTGCAAACTGTTCCCCTGTTCATGAGATTTGTTGTCACTGAGTTTGAGCCCCATACCCCATACAGATATCCAGAAAATGAAATTATATGATTTGACCCCAGTTAACCTTTGACATGACCCCTGCAAACTGTTCCAAAATATTCCCTGGTCATTAAGTTTGTTGTCACAGAGTTTGAGCCCTTTACCCCTTACAGATGTCCAGAAAATGCATTTCTAAAATTTGACCTCTGCATGACCTTTGACCTGACCCCTGTAAAATGTTCCCCTGGTCATGAGATTTGTTGTCACTGAGTGTGAGCCCACACCCTTTGCAGATATCGAGAGAAGGCAAAATAGATTTTACCTCCTTAATGACCTTTGACCCCAATTCTGTGTGCAAGGTATAGGCACTGGGTAAAGCCGATGCACATGTGTAAGTGACGTCATTGTGCTATGTAATATGTGGCAGAAGAAGCATTTTGAAGGTATTTGATTATATACCGGTAATGCCCCCTTAATGACCTTTGACCCCAATTCTGTTTGCACCCTATGGGCACTGGATATAGCCGATACATATGTGCAAGTTACGTTATTGTAGGGTGTAAGATGTAGGAGGAGAAGCATTTTGAAATTTGTTGACAGAAGAAAGAAAGAAGAATCGGAGAGCATTACAGTACCTAGCTGGGGGGTGTAAACCCCCCAGCTAGGTAACTAGATATAATTGCGGTCGCCTGCGACCGCCAGCATGCAATGCAGCCAGGTATTTTTGAAGGTATTTTGTTTAACACCGGAAGTGACCCCTTAACCACCTTTGACCCCGCAAAAATATTACATATAAACTGGGTAACCACAATTCTTGTGTAAACATACCGTTACTGCCCTGTGTTTTCATTAGCTAATAAAATGTTTTGTTGGTATTTCGTTTTGCAAAGGGGTCATTGGGTATCAAATGTCAAAAAAGGGTCATCGGGCAGAAAATTTGAAAAAAAAACTTGAGCAAAATTCTGTTTCTTGTTCCAAATTTACAATAAAAATGTGTAGAAATAAGCGAATTTGAAAGTTTCCGCATTATTTTGTGTCATTTTGGTAATACAAAATAGAAAAAAGGGATCATTGGGTAGCAGCACCTAAAAAGTGGGTCATCGGGTATGACCTTAAAAAAGGGGGTCATCGGGTATATTCAACTTCAAAAAGGGGGCCTATTGACAGGCACATACCGTCACTTCGAAAGTTGAGTCCACCCCAAAAAAGACCCCTCCCCGAGGTCTATTGACAGGAACATGACACGTATAGGCCTGCCAATATGGGAGTGTCCCTGATTAAACATTATATATTGCATATTTAAATATATAGTGTATAAATAAGTACCAGATAAATTGGTGCCAAAATTCGCCCCCTTTGTGACCTGCTCAATTGCTAATATACCCGTAGTCCCATTGGCTTTTCATTATTATTGCACACCCCTAAAATAAATAACAGTATAATAGTGTGTAGCCTATCCGGGGGGGCACTCAACTTCGGAAGTGACGGGTATGTGCCTACCGGAGTCGCAAGTAGGGGCCTATCGGGTACAAAGCGTTATTTTAAAAAGGGGTCATTAGGTGCAAACAAAATAAAAAGGGGTCATTGGGTACAATATTTTTTTTTAAAGGGGGTCATCGAGTATAAGATTTTAAAAAAAGGGTCATCGGGTAGAAAATTTTGAAAAAATGGAGCAAACTTTTGAAAATTTCGGCATAATTTTGAAAAAAAAATGGAGCAAAATTTGACAGTTTCGGCATTTTTTTGTTGCATTTTGATGATACTATTCTAGAAAAAAGGGGGTCATTGGGTAGCCGCAACCAAAAAGGGGTCATTGGGTAGCCGCAACAAAAAAAGGGGGTCATCGGGTATGGCTTTTAAAAAAAGGGGGTAATCGGGTATATTCGACTTCAAAAGAGGGGGCCTATTGACAGGTACATACCGTCACTTCCAAAGTTGAGCCCCCCGGAGCCTATCTCGAACAGCATATGGTCAAGAAACAGAGACAGGATGATACATTATGTGCAATCAACCCGGCAATCAATTAATACATTACACGATTACGTAAGAACCACTATGAACCATAAATGCAGGATATTTCATTTAGCAGCTCGACTAGGAAGGCCATCAACTTTGTACTCTTTATTCAGCTGTAATTACATTATTTATTTTAGATAATTACCGAACTCTGAACCCGGGACTCTGAACTTGGCCAGTTAACCTACCAATACATAGGCCTACCATTATATCACTGGTGATAATCATTAACAAATGTCATAATTGATACCGGATATTAAGTCAATTGCTATGTGGCCAGACTAGACATGCGGTATTATGAAGCTCCATAATGTCATTTATTTTATTCCAAAAATCAGCATGTTTCGTCGAAGATACATTGTGCTATATTCTTTTACAGGTGTTTTGATATTTTCTGCAATTTTGAATTGGACACAACATTCAAATATTATAGTTGTACCAGATTCTGTTCAACATGTTCAAAGACAGATGTGTCGTGGAAATAAAGCAACTAAGCGTGTTGAAGAAGAATTATCAAGGTATGTTCATTCCAGTAAAACATTTTAAGTTACTTAACAAGTTTTGACTTTATTTTTTTTTCTTTGAAAACCCTTTAAAATAATTATATGACTAATTTTTGTGCAACTGTCAATCGCCATAACAATAATAATTCAAAATTGCACAGTTTTCTTACAAACATAACAAATTTCGCGAATTCATTCGATGTAAGTCGTAAGTTGGAACATACACTAACATGATTAATGCCGGGGATTAATGTGTAGCTATATGCTAGACTTCTCCGTAGTCCACTTGCCCATTGTGTATACTCTGCATTTAAGCATAAACTCTGATTTGTATAAATTTATGCACATTTTGATAGATTTTCACATCTGATCTTTTCAGTCACCGTACTCCCTCTGTTTGTTAGATTCCCAAGTAATTTTTATTCGGGCTTTCTCGAAACTGGTAGATTCTCGGAGTATTGACAATTATTGAAGTGAGCCATTATAATATGCCATTAAGATATGTTGCATTCAAATACAAACCTACGTATACTTTACTACGATCACTAAATATATAAATAAAATTATAACCATTTAACCTACTAGTATTTGGATGCTATATACATCACTATAATTTCGAGTTCAACTGAATGCGTTCATCATGATTAATATATTAACATATTGTTATCAAAGAATCGACTATGGCATAGTTTAGCTGTATGCCAATAAACATTACACCCTCATAAAGTTAGTCAACAGAACTAAGGAAAGCATCAGGTTTCTTTTTGTTATCAATATTAAAAGTCTTGCTTTTATCAATAAATAGCATATATTATGTATGTTGTAAACAAACTCGTAGGAGCGTCGACGCCGTGAAAATCCATATTTAGGGTCACATGTTAACTTTCATTACATACTGACCGAGTCTCGTATGTTTAATATCTAAATACTTTGATGAGTTTTTGTTAAGTGTTTACGTGTTTAATCTAGTGTTTAAATATGTTAATTTAGGGTTTACCTCCTATACTTTAACTGTCATAAACACTTTTATTACAGTATTTAAAATAATGTTACAAAGTAAATACATTGAAGTGTTTAAATATTTAAGTGTTTACAACCTAGACATTTTTTATTTACAGTGTATATCCACCCTTCTATATTTAAATCTTACACAGTAACTGTTCAAGTTTGGGGGGGGGTCCCCCCCCTTGTGGCCTGTACACCATCCGCGAGAATCACCTTTTGAAAAACCCCCAAAACAAGGCTTTAACCCTTGGCTAAAACGATACCCTAAACAGGTGTTTTCACACCCTAAACAGGGATTTTATTCCTTGCATCAAATTTCATACCCTAAACTTCATTTCCGCGTATTAGCAATTGCAATTTTGCAACCCTTTTTTCCAATATTTCATGTATTTGACACCCTAAACGCGTTACGCGCGTATCGTGCCTACCCACGTAAAAACTAACCTTTTTACGCGTTTTTATTATCGCGGATGGTGTACAGGCCATAATGGGAGTGACCCCCCGGGTCAAGTTTCTACATTTTATTTACCACGCATGCATCCATAGGCGTAGATCCCGGGGATGGGGTGATCCGCCCCCCCAATATTTTGCCAAGGGGTGGTCCATACAATCATCCCCCCAGTGATGACGCCTGTATGTGGATTTTTTCTGACGAAATTAACCTCATATCTGGCCAGTTTGGCCCCAAAAGTGCAAATTTTTGCGCGCTTTGCGCAATTTTATTCCAGTTTTCTTGTTTTTTTTGCCCGCTTACCATGAACTTAATCTGCCGCCAAAAGGTGCTGGATTTACTATACTTTTCAAACCCCATCCCCCAATGTCAAAAAGAAATCTACGCCACTGCACGCATCACTGTTGTAATGTTGCAAAAACTGTAATTTTTTTTCTGTATTTCATTCACTTTAGATGGCCAGACAAGGATGAGTGTCCGTCCAATCGAAATATTGTCTATATCAAAGTTCACAAAGCCGCCAGTTCCACTATGAACCAAATCTTACTTCGCTATGGATTAGAAAGAAATAAAATAGTTGCGCTACCAAAATGGTGGCACTATTTTGATTTTTCAAAGCATTTTCATCGCAACATGGCGCTTGGATATGAAAAATTTCGCGGGAAATCTGAACTTCTTATAAACCATGCCCGATTGCATCGCCCTGAAATGGACGCTGTTGTTGAGAACGCCGTTTACTTGGCTAGTCTTCGACATCCAGCCGCACAACTTGAATCAGCATTTGGATTCTTTGACCAAGGGAGTTATTTGAAGAAAAATGGCGATCAAGATCCGATGGAAGTTTTTATGTCTGATCCTGGATATTACTCGACTCAGATTAATTTTAAAGATGGATCATTAAGAAATCAACAGATCTTTGATTTGGGATTAGATCCTGAATATTTTGATGATTTATGTGCTGTTGAATGGAAAATTCAATCTTTAAGTGAACAGTTGGATTTAGTGTTGATATCGGAGTATCTTGATGAATCGTTGGTTCTTATGAAATATTTATTGTGTTTGGATTTTAAAGATATTTTGTATATATACGCAAATGTTAGAAGCAATAAACATAGAACTGCTCTAAGCAAAACCACTTATGATAACATTGAAAAATGGAATGCTGCTGATATGTTGCTCTACAGTCATTTTAATCGAACTCTGTGGATGAGGATTGCACAGTTTGGGGAACAATTTACCACAGATTTAAAAACATTCAAAGACTTGAAAGCAAATACTACAAATGAATGCATCGCTTATACAGATCGTAATGTGGATCAAAGACTTTGGAAAATAAGGTTAAAACATCACGCCACGCAATTTTGTAAAAATCTGACGAGAAATACTGTTCCAACTATTAAAAGTATGCGTAGTGAAGTGATTAGCAAATATGGAACTATTTTAGATAAAGTAATAGATAATGTTATAGTTTTTGGAGAGAATATGGTAAAAAGATGGACAACGTAGCTATTCTAAGAAAAGTGTTGACTCAGATTTATTCTGTTAAATCACATCACAAAATGTGTTTGTTTAATTTTTTTAAACATATTTTGTTTTGTTTTTATTGCCTGTATACAAAAGCTAACCTTTCAATATCAGATAACATAATTCTAATCATAATAATATCCCAGCAAACACAACACGTTAATTAACAAGACCCAACATATAGCCCGTTTAAAATGTTTTAATAAATTACGTGACGTTATTAAAACGTTTTAAACGGGTTATATTTTGGGTTTGGGTTTTAGTAAAACGTTTTAGTAACATTAAACGATTTAAAACGTTTAACAGTGACGTAGCGTGACGTGAGTCATCATATGGAGGGACACCGATTGGGGGAGGGGCTGATTGGGGACACAAGACGTTTTTCGGCAATTTTCCTATGAGATGTTTCAAGTTTAAAATCGATTGGGGCACATTCCCCCGTGCCCCTATGACTACGTCATTGGTGTGAAATATTCTTTTGCAAACGGTTTGTCAAATAGTTCGTCAACACTTGAATAACATTATGTTGCAATATTTTACAGTAAATGTTACGAAAACGTTACAAACTCTTTATACAACCCGACATTCAATCGTTTTCTGGCAACCTTTTAGTAATATTTTGCGAATAATGTAGAAAACGTTTTGTGTTTCCTGGGTCCGTACACAAACCTTAAAACTTCCTCATTTATACAATTTGCCTCTAAAAACACAGCATGTATTTATATGTTCATGCCACATTGAAGTAAGGTTTTAAAACATAACAATGTTTGACAATTTATTACGGAAGAACATACTAATCATGATAATGAGAACTTCCTGTGTGGACTTTCATAGTTAAAAACCAAAGCCCCCCAAAAAAAAAAAAAGGGGGCTGAAATTTTTGACCCTCCTAAGGGGGGGGGCCTAAAAAGTGACCACAAATTTTCCTGGAAAAATGAGTTTATATGCTTTTCTATGGGGTTGACCCATAATTTTCATATCAAAAATGGGGGGGGGGGGCTGAAATTTTTGAGGTCTGTAAAGGGGGGGGGGCGAAAAATTTTCGCGATGAAATTTGTTTGCATCAGGCCCCCCTTACAAGTGTTTGTGAACCCCTAATAATAAGAACTGCATATAGGACCGTTTATTAGTGACATTGTAATGTCGTTCCATCATGTGTCAATGTTTTTAAATCTACTGCGCCAAAAGAGTATCCTTACGCTTGGAAAAATATCCTAACTTTAAAACTAAACCATATTTGCGTAAATTTTTTTTAAATATATGTACTATCTAATCATGCACATTAAATCCAATGTGACCTCAAGAAGTAAAGTTACAAGCTTTTGATTGGACGAAGTGACAAACTGTCCTAAACCCACGGACTAGACTTCTGCTTCGATTTTACATAAAGGAAAAAAAAAGAAAACTAAAACATTGGAAAGAACTGGAAAATATAATAAAAGTTGTGAAAAGTACAGAGAAGAAAAAACTGAAATAAAAACCTTACTACAGGGTGTCCCAAAAAAAAGATGCCCCCATTGCGCCCTCTTTTTCTCCTATTTCTGAAAAGTTGATCAAATATATTTTGGTATGTAAAGAAACATTTAATTGTTAGCTTTAATAAACCAAAACAATTATTTCAATCGGCTCACAACTTTTGAAGATATGCCCTTTTAAAGACAAGTACCCATTTTCACTCTGTCCACGGATAGCAAACATAGCGGTTGGGATGGGTCATGCTGTGGAGTGGCATGCAAGATCACCAGACCTCACACCATTTGATTTCCTCATTTGTGACAAAATCCAAGATCTTTGCAAACGTATTACTGCTATATTCGCAAGTATCCGGCGCACAAGGTTGGTACGCAACGCAATTGATGCAATGAGGACTAGGGCTGAAACCTGTATTCGTCAAGGAGGCAACCAGATAGAGGGCAGAGCAGCACAGTAAACTCACTTCAAAAGAACCAAAGACAAACTAAACAGCCCTTTTCATGGCTACCTTTTATTCTAAAAAGAGAAATGACTTATGTTGTCAATAAAAAGAAAGCAAGAAAAAATAAAGTAAGAAAGATAAACATAATAAAACAAAAATGCATAAAATAACCGAGAAAAACATAAGTAATCGCAAGTATTATAGCAAAAGAAGTCCCATCCCACATCAATTTCGCCCAAATTAATGACACTTAACAAAATCCATAACCCATAAGCCCACCGGTATAAGCCCATAAGCCCATTCCCTAAAATAAAGTTGTTATTTTATAAAGTTATCATCGAGGAATGTTTTATATTCATGCATAGCATGGTATATGCACTTTTCAATCTTTGAAGTAGCCAAACCTCCTCCGTGGACAGAGTGAAAAACGGATACATTTCTTTAAAAGAGCATATTTTCAAAAGTTATGAGCCGATTGAAATAATTGTTTCGGTTTATTAAAGCTAACGGGTAAAAGCTTCTTTACATACATGATGCAGTCATGTCTACAGTAGAATTCATCTCGACCTTTGCAGGACTTAAACCCCATTAAAAGCTATTAAACCAAGATAACACTCATTGAAGCAGCTCAACTGATTAAATCAGATCTTCTCTGGTTGAGCACAAGTGTCTGTTTTCAATGTGCGACATCGCAATAAAGCTGGTATTATAGCTTCAGTTGGGTAACCGATTATAAAGGAAACGAAAGGAAACAATGGTATGTGTACCTTTGTTCACGAAATGAGACAAAGACCTGCTTTTTGTTAACCAGCATTCTTCAAAATGAGCAACATAATGATTGATGACTTAACACGGTTTGGAAATAATTTCTTCATATTTTTGGTGTTATCTGTCGTTTACATATCCTTCCTAAAACACAAAAGTGCGACCCTCTCCAAACATCTAAATTAGCTAAAAATTTAGGACATGTTACAAAACTATATTTTCTAGAACCTTTTTAGAACAGTTAAAATGTAGCTTGTACCGTTTTTTTTGTGGCATCCTTCAGAAGTGAGCGGTCCGATACCAATATTTTCGGTCAAATCTCCATTCAATTAACACGGGGAGTTGGCTAGCTATGCCTTGCCTTCACTCATATTTTACAAAAGTGCGACTATTTCTGAACATCTAACCAAGCTGTAATTTTAGGTCATGTTAGAGAAATATATTTGCTAGAAGTTTGGAGAATAGCTAAAATATTGGCTGGTTATTTTTCACACAGTGATGTTAACTAGGCAAGTGCCCATTCTTCCAACGTACATCATTTTTAGAGGTCACGCGTCAATGGTGAGAGCACTGTGTATTGTGTATAGGAAAACGGACAGTAACTGCAGTATGACCAACCTATACTTGATCAACTTTTCTGAAATAGGAGAAAAGGAGGGCGCAATGAGGGGCCTCTTTTTTTTGGGACACCCTGTACTTTAAATCTGAGACTAGTATACATGAAAACTGTGTTGTCTCTTGTTGGAATCTTTTCACCTTGTATAGGCCAGTTTGTCACTTTTATCATGTTTATAATTGGACCTTCGTCTAATCAAATGATTGTAACTTCACTTCTTGGATATCACATTGGATAGATAGTACATCTATCAAAAATATAGATTTACCCAAATATGATTAAGTTTAGTTTTAAAATTAGGATTTTGTTGTTCAAGTGTAAGGCGACGAAAAAAAGAAACCCTGTTCTACGGGCGGGCGGGCGGGCTTCTTTTTTTTTTTTTTTTTTTGAAATGACCCCAAAAATAACCAAAATCTGTAAACAATTTGCAATTTGAGAAAACACAAAAAAAATTGTTCCTTAAATTTCCAAAATTTGGGTCGGCATTCATTTGTACAGGAAACAATTGTCCCAATTTGTTCCAAGTCTGGGTCGGTCGGGCCCGTAGAACAGGGTTTTCTTTTTTCGTCGCCTAAAGGATACTTTTTTCAGTATATTGAATACGATATTTAACGCAATAATGTACGATTTCCGTCGAATTTACTACAGCTTGTCTCAAAAAAATATTGTGAAAAATGCCCTCTTTGGCAATTATAAAGTACCGTTGTGACATGATGCCAAAGAGTGTGCTTTTCACTTGCACATTTTTTTAGACAGGCTGTATAAGCAATAACTGTCAGCTATGTGTTCTGTCTATTTTAAGCCGAAATAAGGATGCAAAATGAAAGAAATCTCACTCGATATATTTTATCCGTTTAACGTGGGATTTAATGTCATAATTATGGCATTAATTCAAATTCCTCTCTTGTGCTATGAACACAACGGAAATGGCTGATTATACTAATTAGAACATGTAAAACCGATGTAAACATCACAAATCATGCCAAAAAATCAGGTTTGAAAAAATATTGCGACCTTAATGCTTGCGGAAGACATCAGTGCTAATTTATGGTAGATTCTTACAGTAAAGACACATTTTAGTGTATTATAAAGATATCGAAATTGATTTCAGCATAATACAGGCACACACAAAAAAACAAACAAGTGGCAGTGCTTTACGAACATGATCCTGAAGCTGGTACAACCAGTGGCACTTCCTGGTACAACCATTAGTAAAATTACATTATGCATTAAATCTATGAAATCTGTTGTCGGTCGTATATTGTTTCTTGTTTGCTTCGTTTGGTTGACGTCAATCTTGATAGCCCAAATTGACGATAAATCATAAAGGCCGACAAGTTGCGACAACCATGCTGCAACCTAAAACTGTTTCAAAATGAAATAATTGTAACGCATATCCGTTTCCACATAATCACTTATTTTAATTAAATGGTCACTTTGTGGGGATACACTTGGGTCCTGCAGGCCACTCCGGGCTAGTCCGGGAGCCACTCACACACAAACCATTCAAATTAAGAAAAGAAATTCTTAAGGGCATACTACACCCATACATTGGTTTGATTGGTCTAAAAAATATTTTTTCATTTATAGCTAGGCGATATATGCACGGATCATGTGAAATAAAAAAAAAAAAAAAAGAAAGAAAAAAAAAGGTGCTTTTAAACCATTGTATAGTAAGTCATTTTAGCCCTATATATTTTTGTTTACATGTATCCTAGTAACTCAGATGCGTGTTTCATAACAAACCATAATTTATTCTTTTCAACATGTTCAAGTAGGGTACATGAATAGAATACATTAAATCCTTTGTTATACCATCTATAGAAATGTACTCACTGATTATAACACTGAATAAATTAAATAGGCCTAATCTCTTCCACATAGACAATTTAATACTACCCCATGTATTTATCTTCTATAATGTGCTGTTAGGAAAAGAGATTAAAAAAGGCTATAAGGTCATCAAAGGTCAGGTTATAGGTCAATTGGTTCAGGTCAAATTCATGCATCAATTTTGAATACATGTGATAGTCTGTGATATCATACATGTCATAATGAGGCATCAATTTTGATATTTTGTCTGTTACTGGATATATAATGGAAATGTGTGAGGTGGATATACTAAAATACCTTGGGATGTAAATGGTGAGTACAATTTAGATTGCCTAGTTGAGATGGATTGGGCAAATAAATATAAAATAGTTACCAAAATCACAAAAATGAAGCTTACGGAAAACTATCTAATATGGTGGTATAGGTGACAAAAAATACAATCTTTTTCAACATTGCTGTAGTGTGGTTGTGGTAACCTGTTACCTATGGCTTAATTAAGTTTCAGTGAAATAGTGTCGCAAGTTCAAAATACAAAATATAGCTCAACATTGAAAATAGAAGCATTTTAACCGGTTCGTTTTTTGATAGTTGTGGAGCACCAAGTTCATGAAGTCATAAAAGAAATCAGGGACCACTTATTCCCATTTTACATATCAACATTATTTCCCTAATGTGTTAGCAACACATATCCAAAATTTTAACGGAATCCGTTGATAGTAAGCTTCCCAAAATGAAGTGAATTTAAAACATCAGTGATGTACCACCTTTTGGCTTATATCATTAGAAGCATGTACGCTTCATTGATACTGATGCCACCAATTGAACGAGAAGATTTGCCCCTTCATTTTGCATACCACTTTGTCCAATTTATTTTTCTCATTTCTTCACAAAATGCAAACAAATGCAAAAAAAAATGCAATGGGTGTAGTACCCCCTTAAGAGCGACAAAAGTTGTACCTTTGGAAAGCAAATCAATTTACATAAAAGGGTTGAACAAACGCTTCGGGTCCGGTCATTTATGTGGATTTCGGAAGCCTCTTATTAAACATGGGAACCCGGGAATGGGAACTCAGGCGCACCAATATTATTTTGACAGAGATCGCGAGACTGAGAAGTGTTGCCAAAAAAACAAAAACATTAGCACATCGAGAAAAAGCGTCACGTATGGAGCCGCACTGCACCGTGTACCTATATGGCACAATCTGCGATAAAGTGTTCAAAATGCCAAATCTGTGTCGCCCATAGTTTCAAGTCGTATTCAGACTTGTTTCGTCAGAAAGATATAACTTTTATTAATATACCTTATACTTAGGAGTTGCTTTCTAAAATGTGTGGGGCTAGACAGTGGCGTACCGTGGCCGCCCCAACCCCGGGGGCTGAAGAAGAAACAATTTTGCCGCCCCTTCATTAACAGCCCGAAAAGGTGGACCTAATTTTTTTCACGGTCGTTTGAAAAAAAAAAAAAAAAAAAAAAAAAAGGATTTTAGGCGCTAGCGTCCCAAAAGCAACCTTTTTTCAACAATTTTTATGCTTTTTCAATTTTTGGCGCCCTTTTTTCTTTGCTAATTCGTTTTGCCGCCCCTTCGTTTTTGCCGCCCCTGTTTTTGCCGCCCCTTCTTCTTCCGCCGCCCCTTCGTTTTTACCGCCCCCTACTTTGACCCCGGGGGGCGGGCCCCCAAAGCCCCCCCAAAATACGCGCATGGCTAGAGGTTGTAATATATGCCTAGAAAGTATAAAACCAAGAAAGCTGATTATGCATATCCATTGTTTTCCTCCATGTCGCCAGCCAAGGTGCGTTCCGTATAATGTGTCCCTGCTCGCTAAACATGCGCGCATATAATGGATTATAGGTGCTTTTCATTAGCTGTTATCATGCCCTTATTATAAAGTATAAAACATCACAACACAGGTTATTAAATTTTTCCAGCAGGTCTTTGAGACTATGTCGCCAATATTGTTCACAGATACGTTACCATAATGAATAACAATCTGTGAAAATAATTAGCTAGATGAATGTTCTCACATGTGATGGATCAAGCAGGCTCCATAGTTATAATTATTATGTATGTGGTACATAACACAATGGTTTCAAAGTAAAAACAATCAGGTCTATTAATGGCAAAAAGTCCTGACGTTACGTTCATGTCGTCTCAGATACGTTACCTAAAAGCTCCTAAATTCTACTCCCCTCGAAAAAAACGCTGTGATAAATGAAGCCAAATACCATACCAGACTTTAGTACATTGGGTGATGACTGATCAAGTATGGGTATTAAAATACCCATAAGTCGGTAAGTAATATACTTGAACGATTAAGACAAAGGTGGGAAAGGGCTTCACAGATACGTTACCAGATAAGTAATATTGCTCGAAAATGAAGTATTGTTGAAAAATCACCCATGCATTGTTTTGTGTTCTGAAACTATTAAAGTTTACGATTCTGAATGATTTTCATGAATTCTTCGTGGTTGGAATTTTGTCATTCCTGAGACCAAACTTGAACATTTTATCGGAGAATGGGCCATATAACATCAAAGGTCGAAACGAATACTTTGGCCATGTTGAAAGTAAGTGTTCTTCAAAATTGTACATTTATTTTGATTCCGAGACTTACACCATAACTTTCAAAATGGGGTGTAAAAAAATTAACTCAAACACTGTAATTGCACCTGACCATTACACCTGACCACTACATTAAAAAGAATATAAAATATCAGTACTGCAAAAGACAGTAACTGCAAAAAAAAAAGGAAAGACGGGTGACCGCTAGTTGGTATAATTGCTAAAGTATAGACATCGAGATCTCGATGGTATCTCGCGACACATCGGCGAATTGTAGAACCAAGTATACCGTAAAATTCCGTCTATAAGCATAATACTTCTAAACTTTTGTTTTTTTGGTGACGAAAGAAACGAAAGCCAAATACCCTTCACAAAATCATCACAATAGATCGTATTATACGAGTTTGTACAACCGCCTATATCAGTATTATAGTTGCTCAAACTCCAACTAATGTTTTGGTGGAGGGTGTCTGCGTCTGGTCTCTTTCGTCAAAAAAACTCGTTTAAAGGCATATATGCTTGTAGACGGAATTCTACGGTATATTAACAAGTCTTTGACATCCTGACACTAACTCACTTCGCGATTAGTCAGACGTATGGCGCAACACTGCCGAGGTACACAACTTTTCTATTTGTGATTATGCAACCACAGTCAGGAGTACGCCTTCTCCTGTTGAATTCAATGATCAAGCAAAATCTTCATTCAGACAGGGTCACATGAAGCCAGGTAATTTCGATTGCATTATGACGCAAAAGTTGACATCATCTCAGGGCCCATCCCGGTGGCTTAATTTCTTTCTGCAACCACAATGGGCCGCTGTAACCAAAATGGGCCACAATGCACTTAGAGATAGGGTTAGGGATTATAGGGTTAGTTAGTGTATTGCGGTCCTTTATGGTTGCAAAAAATAACGATACACGACCCGGGCGTATCTATTTTCTGCAGCCATAATGGGTCGCAATACTCTTAAAGACATATTATAACATTTGCTGAGGAGAACGCCCTCAAAAAATTTTAAATTCTGGTTTTTACACGATTGTAATGTACTTTAGTCAATAAAGATACTCTGCAAAAATCAAGACTTTAGGTGCTGTAGTTTTGTCAAAATCTGAGATTTTGAATAAAACGATGGAACCGGCGTTTTATTATTACGATGGAAATATTAGTCGAACACGTATGCACAGTACGTACACGGCGTGCGGGATACACATACACACACACACCCTCACTTGTTCGGCTCAAAATTAAAAGGGGACTTATCTAACAGTCACAGCTAATCTTTTATGGCAAATAAATACTAATCTATTTTTACAGAAATGTTATAATATGGCTTTAAGTTAGCCCATTTGTCATTCTGGAGGACCACTTTGGTAAAAATGTCTTTTAATAAAAGCCCTGAATTTTCAAATACTGTATTCACTACCACAGTATTATAGCACATTATGTAGCATCCTATGCATGCGGGTTTGCCCGAATCCATTCCTCCTAAAAGTCCGACCTTTAGGTCTTTGGTTACTGATGTACAAAGGGATGGTCAGGATGGATGTATATCGCCATAGTGAATAATTGTATGCAACATATTGGACACCATCGATTACATCGATAAACAGTTCTTCCAAATCCGATATCGAAATAGGGCCTTCCGATATATTATTGACGGTATTTCAAAATATCGATATCGATATCGGCTGATAATTGCAAATAACCTAAACTTCTCCTTCTTGTTTTTCATTAGTGTCCTTGTCCATAGAATCAGCTGTGTGTTCCTCTACGTATGTTGTGGTCGCTTCGGCACTAGGTGTTGTTGGTCTACTTGCGCAATACGCAACGCATGCGCTGAATATTACCAGTAAAATACAACATATATTGGCTAAGACCGCTTCTGGTGGTAGGTTCCAATAGTTGTCACTGTTGAGAACAAAATCATCGTGAATATAAGTTGGAAGAGCTAAAAAAAATTCGTACATCGTGAAAATAAACACATTTTTTGTGTGTGTGTGTTTTTTGTTTTTTTGGAAAAAAAAAAAAAAAAGTATAAACTCATTCTTTTTGATCCCAAAAGTGGATTTTGTAATCCAATAGTGGATTTATTTGCTAAAAGGTTTATTTTGGGACCTAAAATGGCTTCTTTGTGCACTTTTTTCCCTAATCTCGATCAGGGCATATATGGCTCTGCTCTGCATTCTTAAGTTTACACGCACCATCTAAGCAAAAATAAAAAAAAAATCGAAAACATTCGCAAAAGTTTTGAAAAACTTGACAACAAATGTTTAAATGTCGGGTTATATGAATTATCTGAAACGTTTTACTGACATTATTTTGTTTTACTTGCATATGGAAAGGTTTCTATACAAAAATAAACGATTCTCTTATAAACCATCTACGCACAGTTTCCACCTCGATACACCTGAGCACACAATTAATTGTGTTTTGAGTGTTCCAGGTTAAAGATGAAATAAAACAAACAAACAAAACAAACTATTTAAACGTTTGCACAACTGAAAAAAATACAATAACAATTTGACAAACAACATTATTTTTTTAATTGTTGTATGCCTAATTAGTGTTTTTTCATACAAAACGTTTTCATGACATTTATAATTACAAACCGTCATTTAATGTTATCAAAACGTTTTGACTAACACCAAAAACGTTTTAAAAATAATTAGTGTTTATTGGATGCATGGTTACATATTTATTAATACACTTCTAGTGCCCGTTTCTATTCATCGTTATGTATTCTTCTCCCGTGCATTATTTTCGCGAACTACCCTTCACAGCCCAAATTATATAAACCTGCACGCTAAACAATGCATTATCTAAAACCTGCACGCTAAACAATAGATTCTAGATAATACGTGCACGCTCAAATACTAGAAATACTACTTTCACATAACCATATAGGGCCTAGTAGAGTTAGGTGGCGCTTTCGACACAGAGGTCACATAACTTTAAAATTGTCTGTTCGATATATATACCATCAAAAAAGTACGAATATACATTCTGTGGTGTTAAAATGGTATAGTTACAAACGGTGTTCTATAATAGGGTACAATTACCGAATAGGGTGCAACTCGCTAGACTTGAGTCCAGTCCTCGTTTACGGAGTTTAGGGTTAGGGTTTAGGGTTGGGGTAGGGCAGTCTTGTAATAAGACTAGTAGAGTTGCACCCTATTGGGCAATCGCTCGTGCAAAGATCATTGTCATAAATTATGATTAATGACCTCAAATAAATCAAACATCAAATGAGAATAATCGAGCTTCTATTAATTAAAAAGGGCCAAAACAGGTGGATCATAATTATAGAAGATGACACCATTGCAAAATGTTCAGCATTTTACAAATGAAATACATGTAGGCCTATATCTAAAATAACATAGCCGGGCCTGGGAAACACACACTAGCGCATAATATCATGATCATGCTTTATAATACCATAGGCCTTCAAACACATGTGTTTGAAGGCCTATGATAATACTGAACAAATTGTTAAATCCCAATGTCGTGTGTTTTAATATAAGTAGATTTTAAAGTTCAAATTATAGAGCTATAAAGTCCAGTTGATATTCACCGTAGTACTAGTCGGACATCTAAATCGATCGTTTCCAGGTGAATCAGTGCTCTAAATGATCACAACATAAAGGCAATTGGTTACAAACCATGCATGAATAAGTTACTAAAGTAGGCCTATGATGTATGGCGCAATCGATACCATTGATAGCTAACTTGATTGGATTTATTTTCTTTACCAGTTAAATGCTACGTATAGCTGGTCAATGTCCTAACGGTGTTTTTAAAATGTAAGATATTTTCCCTAATATTAAAACTAATATAATCAATGCAGCAATTAATATTGCCTATTGTTTTAATAGGCCTACACTCAAAGTGTATGACGGATAATGTACTCGTGCAAATACATTCGTCAAGATAATTGCACTTGCCATGGAGTTATTGCATTAGCTCTTGAGCCTATCGGCTCTCGAGCTAAATGCAATAACTCCACGGCGCGTGCGATTATCTTGACGAATGCATTGCACTCAGTTCATTATCCTTATCATAATTGCAAACTTACATTTCAGCTGCAACTTTTTCCATGAACCCAGTAAGACAAGTGGCAACTGCTAGTGCAAATGTGAATAAACCAATATAGGCATGGGTGTTCTGGTACAAATCTGTCAGCCAATCACCAACACGCCTTGCCACACCGTATATAACACAGGCTACGACATACTGCAAAATAAAGCAAACCTTGGATAAATTACAATTTATTATATGCACACATGTCAATGTTGTGCATAAAAAATCATTTAGTATATAATGTATTCCAAGTAAAACGCTGAGCATTGTTTGAAGGAAACCTTTTGATTCTCCTAGAAATATTGCACACATTGCAAACTATAACTTTCGATCAAGACAAAATTGAGTACTATTATATGGTAAGATATTCTGAATAAGTATAGCGATCAGTCTAAGTTTAGTATATAATGTATTCCAAGTAAAACACTGAGCATTGTCTGAAGAAAATCTTTTCATTCTCCTAGAAATATTGCACTCATTGCAAACTATTAATTTTGATTAAGACAAAAAGTACTACGGTAAGATATTCTGAATACTAGTAGTGATCAATCTATTCAAAGTAAAACAGCATTATCTGAAGGAAACCGCGTGATTCTCCTAGAAATATTGCACTCATTGCAAACTATTAATATTGATCAAGACACAAATGAGTACTATTATATGGTAAGATATTCTGAATAAGTATAGCGATCAGTCTAATTTAGTATATTATGTATTCCAAGTAAAACACTGAGCATTGTGAAGGAAATCTTTTCATTCTCCTAGAAATATTGCACTCATTGCAAACTATTATTTTGATCCAGACAAAAATGAGTACTATTATATGGTAAGATATTCTGAATAAGTATATCGATCAGTTTAATTTAGTACACTAAGCCAAAAAAGAAACTTATAATTTTTCACAAGGTCATATCTTAAAATCCTGTCTATCAAAATTAACAAAAATTACACACAGGATTGCCTCAATACTCTACTCTAAACACATGTCACTACCTATGCAGTTGTGCAACTGACACAACAGCAAAATGCACTGACATGCAACACCTTCCTGGACCACATTCCAAGACCAAGATATAAACAATCACATCAAATTGGAAGAGCAAAATTGATAAAAATCGGGATTTTTCAACTACACAATAAGGGAATCAAATTAACTCAAATGTACCAGCAACACATGGTATGTAAGTTGAATAGTATCTAATTTAATAATAAAAGATGCAAGTTATTTATTTATGTAGCATGTCTATAGGCCAACACTCTAAAGTTACCTTACATTTAGCCCTTTAAAATTACAGAATTCTGTCATCTTCACACCAATTTTTGATTTGCATTACCATGGCAATGAGAACCACGTGGATCCTCATAATGATAGATGATATAGGGTAAACATCTTAAAGGATGACTCCGGCAATCACAACATTATGCCTTTTATGTTAGAAAAACAATTATCATATCAATTTTATTTGAAACAAACCTATATTGACCATAAACACGAATAAAAACCCGCGCCGAAATTGTCTAGTGGAATGACGTCATGGTTACTTGTGCTCAATGGTTGTCAATCTTCCGTATTTCTAGGACGTCATTGCACTGGACAATTTCGGCGTCCGGGAATTTTGAATATCGCGTGTTGAAAGACGGCCGTATTAATTCGTTTTTATGGTCAATATGAGTTTGTTTCAAATAAAACCACATGATCCGTGCTTGAATTAATTTTCTATCATATACATAAGGCATAAAGTTGTGATTGTCGGAGACATCCTTTAACCAAGGATCTCAACCCTGACAACGTTGCAGTAGGACAAACTTCATTGTTTTTACTTTGTCCGACCATGCTGAATATGGATCTGAACCCTGGTTTTTACGACATCTCAAAAATGTCTTTTCCTTTGGTGTCTTTTATTTTACCGAATTTTATGGTAAACTACGGTATTTTATCGAAAATTACCCGGTAAAATACCAGCACGAGAAGGAAGAGTAAAAAGGGGAAAACAAAGGGAGAATCTGAAAATTTTGAGTGGACGCGGATTTTTGTTTTCGATTTTTTGGGTCAAAACTCTAGCTCCTAGCGTAAATATTGAACGGTTCCTTAGTGTAATTGTAAATTTGCTGGTCGGGATAGTTGTAAGATGTTACTAGAGAAAACCCGGTGAGAAACCCCATAGAATATAAATCAAACAAACACTAGTAAGTAGATAGGCTTTCTCGACATGAATTCATCAAGTTATAGTATTTTCTACGAGTACGCAGTTGGTTATCACAGTGCCGGAGCAGCCGGTCCCTCTGTGAGTGGTCGAACTTTCGTCAAATGTGTCTCTGATCAGTCTACGAGTACGCCGTCGGTTATCACAGTGCCGGTACACCGTACAGCCGGTCCCTCTGCGAGTTAGAGACACATCTGACGAAAGCTCGACCACTCACAGATATGGACCGACAGCGCCGGCTTTGTGATAACCGACGGCGTACTCGTAGACTAATGAAGTCATAGACACATCTGACGAAAGCTCGACTACTCACCGAGGGACCGGCTGCACCAGTACTGTGATAACCAACGGCATACTTGTAGAAAATACTTAAACTTATTACTGTACTAGTTTTAATCTTTAATTGGGACAAGATGAATTACATAAGGCTGTTTTTGTGTCCAAAAGATATATATAAAAAAACTTGATATGAAAGCGTATTTTGCAAATAATATATTGAAAACATTTAATTGAAACATGTGAGTCTTATTGCTTCATTTTGAGCAATTGTAGTATTTTAGTAGGCCTAATGCTTACCTGAAGGAAGAACACAATTATAACCATAAGTCCAAGCCAACTGTGAAGCGAATATAGATGGCTGTAATTTATGATGTTTTTATTCAAAATGGCAGCGCTAAGACTGACAATTGTAAAAATCAAAGCGCACGTATGAATAGTTGCATGGACTGCTTTCTGCACGATGACGGAAAGACTCAATCGCTTGGGCACTTCGATGAAAAGTATTGCTGGTAAAAAAGACAAAATAGTAAGCATGGTAAGTGAGTAAAGTGAGTGAACTTAATATGAGTTGTTGAGTTAAGTTAGTCCGACGAGTAGGACCTTTTTTTTCTAAGTTACCAGACTATACTTATTTCACGCTATATGATCACTATCTCATATGGCGCAAGAAAGACGAATCGCGAAAGTCCAGTGACCGCGCCGCCCAAAATTTTTTTTTCGGGAGGGGCGGTTAGTGGATTTTTGTGGTTAATCTTTCTTGAGCGATCAGAGTCAGAGTATAGTTGGTAACTAAGAAAAAAAAACAGGTCCTACTCGTCGGACTATATTTAGTTGACTCTAAGCAAACATAAAAGAATGGTGCCCAATGAAATGTTTAATTAAGTAACCGTGCAAGCGAGCATGACTCGGTGTCTTAAAGCCATAATGTTCGATTTCTATCAAAGTTTAAAATTTTGTTATTCTTTACTCAATTAATACTAAAATTATTTGCCTATAAAAGCCGAAAGAACCAGGTAAAGGGACAGAAACCGTACCTGTGAATGTGTGAATCCGGCACTATGCCAGAATTGCGCTATTGACCTAGCTGACAAACAAAACAAATTTGGCTGATTTGCATTTAGGTGTAAGTTAGGACACGGGATTGTGTAAATTATACAAATGTTTTTTGTGCCAAAAAAGCAGGTTTGAAAAAGAAATCAACCAATTTCATATTATATGATCGTACATCAGAGCACATTAAGTGAATGAGAAAATGAGCAAGTCATAAGTAGGGCTTATGACCAAGCAAGTTGAGTAATTAAAAATAAAAGAGAGAGCCCGAATGTAGCAAGCCATTAACCACTTCATTAACATGATTAATCATTGATCGAATGGTTGATCGACGATAGATCGATTGATTAGCAGTGACTCCCCTCCCCCATTGAATGATTTCCATAGGAAAATCAGTGCCCTATAATGACTTGTGCCCCCCAAACCAGGGCCGATGCCCCTAATCATGGTCGAAATGACTCACGCTACACCGTTGTGTAGGCCTATTGACTGTTTGATTAACTAATCTTGAAGTTATTTAAAATTGTTAGTCAGCCTACCTTCTCCACATACGACGACAAGCCCAAGAATACCAAAGAATGCGTGGTAGCTGAAGGTTCCAGGACTCTGACCCCAGTTGAAACCTCCGAAGTACTTGCTTACCCACACACCCGTAGCAACCAGCAACACTATACCAGTAATGTGGGCGAGAATCTGTGTACTCCAGAACACAATGGTACTAAGTGTCTGCAATGTTCTCTTTCTTCTTGTAGGATCCATTCTCCGTGGCAAAATATTGTCAGTTGATCATCAGAAGATGACCAGAATGTTCAGTGGTAGCCAATGGTATATAGGCTATGCTTGACTCTGATGGGACTCGACTCTGTCAATCTAAAGCTTTATTATTTTCATCTTTTGAATATTCAAGCATTTCGAAACAAATATTAACCCACTGAACAGCATCACATCACCATGTACGGTGCATCAAAGAAGCAGATTCCTGTTTAGAGTCCCCTTCAGGCTGTAAATTGGTATTTGGTTACTTAGAAAACTACAGAAAACGGAAATCGGGGTAAACAATTACGCCACTTCCTCAAATGTTTACTAAGTTCTTTTCTGAAAGGAGACTGAAAGAGAAAAGAATAATATTATTATTGTGATAATAAAGAGGCCTGTTTTTCCCAATGATGAATGAGTCATCGCTTGGTAGAATTCCTTGGTAAACAGTCACGTAAGTCGCATTTTCTTTCATGCATCTTGGATAGGCCTGGCACAGATTGCATTGAACGGTGATTTCAGATTCAGTGAAGGAGTGGGTACTGTCAGTCGGGCTGTCAGTACAGCAAAGACAAAACTTTTTTTACAGAAAATGTCGGCTTAATATAAAGGGTATATAAAGGATATAAAATGTTTCAGTAACCAATTTTTTACTTGAAAAAACTTGCTGTAAAACATTAAAATATGTTATTTAAATATTGAATGTTTTGGAAAAAAAATTTCTGTCCATGTGAAACGTTGTGAAAACGTTTTCATGCCCTTTATAAAACCCGCCATTTTAATCAATGTTATTAAATCATTTTGATCAAAACCAAAACACGTTTATTATATGAAGTTATATGACATAATATGTCAAATTGAGTTATATTATAACGTTTTAAAAACATTTTTGTTTTATTAAATATCACTTTAAGCCATGAGGCATGTACTTCCTGTCGAATTTGAAGTTTGTAATGCGGCGTCTTTTAAATAAAACACTCTAAAAGGCTTAGGAAAACAGTACAGAAATGCTTTATATTCTACGGCCAATTATATAAAAGCTGAGTCAAGTTAGCTCAAACGATAAGGCGTTCGACTATGGTGCGAGAGGTTGCGGGTTCGAACCCTGTGCCTGGCATTGCCGTGAGAACGCTCTCGTGGAAAAATTGAATTAGCTTGAAATTCCCAGGCTTGGACAAGGAACTAACTGCTAATTCTCGTTGTAGACCTATTAGTACGAAACTCGGGGAGCTGATCCTGGTTCCCGGGTCCTGGTTGCGATGGTTATTTGTGGAATGTCTCGGGGTGTGCGCTCTTGAAGCAGCAAAGTCCCTGATTTGTTGTTAAATGGTTTATAGAATAATGTGGGCCGTAATGGTCAGCGACTACCTGTAAAGTGTGCTGAAGCTTGTGGATAAATCACAGCGCTTTTTTTTATTAAGCAATTTAATAGGCGCTACTGCCAGACTTACCGTATAAATCGAATCTGAACTTCAATCTAGTATTGCAGTGTTTTATGTCAGCAAAGTCAACAGCACGGCAGTACAGTACAGTCGACATCAAAATGTCTTCAAAGTAAAGTTGTGGTTTTATGTTTAAACTTTTTAAACACTTTGAATCACTCGATTACACGTGTTTTGCTATATATTTTCTCAATCAAAGTGATTCAACCACATGATTCATGAGATACGTCCCTGAGACACGTAATGCACGTACACTCATACTAAAGTCCAACATTTCTATAAATATTAGTCGATTCACCTGACTAATGAAAATTACATAACTTACCTACAAATCTGTAGCTACAAATATAAACGTCAACCATTTGAACCAATGCTGACTGCTGCTGACTACCCGGCTATTACTGCTGCATAGTTTACTGAACATAAAACTAGAAATGAAAAATACACTTTTGAATATATTGCAAAAGTAGATATGCCAACTGAGTAGAATCTATGGTAGAATGTACATGATTAACTAGCGAGACATGACCATCCATGACCTTTGTCGACAATGGAATGCAAGATTGCTGGAGGGTATTTTGATGGTTTTGAAGAAGTCTTTAACACTGAGACATGCTCCAAAGCCTCAGGTAACCATGGTGACCCATCATCACGGTGTCTCTGAAATAAATTTAAATTGCATAGCAAGTCCGTGGCCAATATAAAATATTGCTCACCAATTCCTTTTTATCTTTTAAATTTTGGGGCTTAAAGACCCATTCAGTGATCCCAGCACAGGTGTAAAAAAAATAAATTGCTTAAAAGTGAAGGATAGGTCATTCAAATTGTCATTTGGGGTAATTTTTTTTAAAATGCAAAATTTGGCAAAAAACGAAGAAAACAGCAGTATCGATGAAGTTGAAGCCCCCATTCAAATACATGTAGCTAATTTATATGCTGTCAGTATAAATTACAGATTCATGTAAAATTTTGTCTTAAATACACAGCTTTCGGCTGTAATCACTAGCAGGCTATCATCTACGACAATGACAAAGGTACCAAAATATGAATTTTGATGATTGTTATGATCGTCCGGATGAGCAAATCACTGAATGGGCCTTAAACAAGTAATTTTCGGACAACTGCCGAGTTTCGATGTTTTTTTGTGTGTGTTTTTTTTTAGTTTTACAAAACACCCGGATAAAACGGCGCAAATATTCTAGCCCGTTCCGGCCATCACGTTCTCCAAAATAATTTCTTGCCATTGATTTGAGTGTTTATAGTTCAACGTCTTTAATTTGAAACGGAAATAAAGAATTGATTGATATGCATCATCAAACAAACAGTAAACGGAAAAAATACAACAACAAAACCGTAGCTCAGTTAAAAAGCGCAAAATAAACAAAAACCACTCGGAACAAATCAGAAACAATGCCGCAACAAAGCCCTTACGAAACATAGCGAAAAAAAAAGCAACCTAAAGAAAAACAACAGAAATAAATCACAATAACAATAGCAATAACTATTTATGTATAAAAATGCTGTTTTGTTTATAATATTAACTTAAAAGGGCATTTCGTGATCCACGGCCTCATCCCCCCACCCACCCCCACTTTTCTCAAAAAAAGTTGAGATTTTGGAAACCTCTGGCTATATTATGTTTATGTACCAAAAATTTCCTGCAGATTAATTCGTTTAGCAAAAATATCGTCAAATTTGAATTTCGTTCTGGTATACATAGGCCTATATATAAATCATGCATAACTCGCAAACGCAAAATCGGAATCAACTGAAATTTTGGGATTAAACTTTTTCGTGGATATCTACTGAAAAATATCATAAAAGAGGATGCTAGGATCTTTTTATACTACCTGCGTATCCGTAATTTGTATCTGTTTAGCTACTGAATTATGCGGAACATTTCAGTTACTTCAAAAATGAATAAATGAATAAATAAATAAATAAATAAATAAATAAATAAATAAATAAATAAATAAATAAATAAATAAATAAATAAATAAATAAATAAATAAATAAATAAATATATATATAAATAAATAAATAAATAAATAAATTAATTAATTAATTAATTATTAATTAATTAATTAATTAATTAATTAATTAATTAATTAATTAATTAATTAATTAATTAATTAATTATTAAATAAATAAATAAATAAAACCTTCTTTGTTTTGATGTCCCTATTGTTGTTTTTAATTGGACCAGGAGACTTCAACCTCGGAGATCAACATTATAATCTGATTAATGCAATCACGATTTAATGTGAATGTCAAGTTTCTAAAATACAATATATCAGTCTTCGTGCCTTGATTTGGCCTATATTAATTCGCATTTGAAAAAAAAGAGAAATGGAAAGATTACAAAAACAAATAAACAAAACACCCCCCCTCCACCACATAAGACAAATTTGGGATTTTTGCTTTTCTATAGTTTGTTTCAGATAATTTGCGGGTATTCTTTTTGTTGTTGCTGTTGTTGTTGTGATTTTGTCCAAAAAAAATTCTTTTTACACCAAACATGATGATAAATGTTTAGATTGTGTTGAGCCCCGTGTCGTGTTCCATATGCACCTGTTGACTCCAGAAAGTTGAACAAAATAGCGACCTCTACTGTTTATGTTATAAAAAGAAATTCCTAAATTGTGACTGAAATTTACATTAGTTTTCATTGATTTATCACATTTTTGGTCAGTGTCATATATTTCAACACTATACACTAACAACCAAGAGGTTTTTTGGGTATGACTAAACAAAACTAATAATAAATTGACCAATCTGTGATATTTAGAGTTATTTTCTAGAAACACCGTAAAGCGTCAGGTTGTCAAGTGAATGACAGGTGGATTGATAATTGATTGCATCCGTCATGAATTATTTCAGTTTGAATATTCAATTATTTCAATTTATATAACGAAGTAATTGAAAGAAATGGCAGTATGTTATTGCTAAGCAAACAGCTAGTAAATCTGACTACGGTGGTAAGCACTGTTAAGTGACGCATTTAAGGCTTGTTTTAACATGGAAGTTTTTAAAACACTATCATGAATGATTTTTAAGCTTACCTAATTTTCTCGAGCACACCATGTCCATGACACGGTAAGCTTAAATCTAAAATTATCTGCACTGCGTTTAAGTTTTAATTTAAGCTTATACTTTTCATATCCCCGAATCTTCCTGTATTTAACTGATCATAAAACCCTGCTGTTGTAATTTATGTACTGTACAAGTTCTGTCGTTGTGTCGCGTTATAATAATATGCCAGGTGCAGGCTTCCCGTTAGTGTGCGTCATTGCGTCCAGATGCGTATTTTACAAATTTGGACGCAAGTTCACATGGCTAATCAAGTATTTTGCGTCCATGTCACATGCATGTGGACGCAGACAAAACTTCGAAATTTTATCATTAATTGATGATAAAAATAAGAAACATTTATTCTTTGATATTTTTAAGATAATAAAAGCCCCAAAATTTTGACCCACCTGCTGAGAATTGAAGTAAATTCTGCAATATTTGTAAATGCAACGTCAGGAAATCGTGCACTTTTTGCATTTTTTTCTAACGATCCCTGTTTGATGGCTTGGGAAGTCCCGATTGATTTGTTTACATGCAAGCACTTGCCGCTAACGTGCGGTTAATGTTTATTTAATTATTTATCACAACCTGACAATATTCAATTTTTAATATTTTAAGTTTATTTTCTCATAAATAATCTAGGTTTCCTTTATTAGTATTATTGTTACGATGAATAAAAGCAATTTTAAAGACAAAATCCAAATGATAACCCTTTTTCGTATTATTTGTGGCAGCGCGTGTTTTAGTTTTTGTAGCATCAACAACGCGTTAATTTAAAAAAGAAATGCGGAAGTGAAAGTACGACTGAAAATTGCTCAAGATTGACAGACTTTGCTCATGTTTTTGCACCTGTTTTTGACCACGTTTCGGACCAAAACTGACACAGAAATGAGAAAAATTATCATAGCGAATGGAGATGGAATATCACGGCGAAAATGCACTTTTATTTTTTTGTAACAATCAACATTTGATGAGGTGTAGACCCGGGGTATGTGTGTATCGTCATAATCGTGAATTTCAGATGGACGCACAAAAATCTGCCTGGACGCAAGTTTTTGCAACCTCGTCAGCAAACTTGCGTCATTACGGACGCACATTTTTAAAACCTTAACGGGAACCCTGGCCAGGTGAATTCAAATTTGCAATCAAACTGCATCATTTTATATATCAAATTAAAGCCCTTGAGTAAAGAAAGACAAAACTGAAAACCTTTTTGTCATAGCACTTTCCGTAGCAAAGTTACATCTTGTCAAAGATTGACTTTCATCAAAAAGATTCTGCTGGCAAAATTCCCCAAAACGGCATTTCGGGGGTGTTTCTAGATCTTAGTCTCATTATGATAGCAGCTTTTTTTAATGGAACTGTTATCAAAATCCCTCTAAAATTCCATGTGCGATTGTCTCATCACCATGTGCGATTGGGTCATCATTGAAGACTGCCCTCCTATTGTGTACACCATATCTTGAAAAGGCTAATTGGGTTGTACAGGGCCTTTTAGTTTCAGTCAATTTTCTCAACACAAAATACCAAGTTGCTGCCTTTGTTTTGGTAATAATTTAAAGTTGATTTCCTTGATTAAGAAATCAAACTTTTGGAATTATTCCATCACAAGAAGTTTGCACCATCTACTATGATCTAGGATGTTTTGTTTCTTAGGTTAGCAAAATCCATATGTCAAGGAAGGTCAATAGAGCTCATCAGGGGATTGACCTCTTATTCAGTTACTTAGGTACGGTAACAAAACATTTAATAGGTATGAAAGGTGAATTCGAATTTGCCATCAAACCACATCATTTTATATATCAAAGCCAAAACTGAAAACCGTTTTGTCATAGCACTTTCCGTAGCAAAGTTACATCTTGTCAAAGATTGACTTTCATCAAAAAGATTCAGCTATAACAAAACAGCATTTCGGTGGTGTTTCTAGATCTTAGTCTCATGATGATAGCAGCTTTTCTATGTCAAACTGCTATCAAAATCCCTTCAAAATTCCATGTGCAATTGTCTCATCACCAAAAAAATCATATATTTGGGTCAAGTGAAGTATAGACAACATATTTATGTAGGTTTCCTTGAGCTAGCTGTTCTTATAATAAATATATATTGTGTTTGGGCCCCGGTTTAGACCATTTTGGCTGACTAGCAAATGTGTTAACTGAGGTTTCCCTCTCATACCTACATTTAAGATGGCAAACTTTTTGTTTTTGTTTTGAAATGGTTTTTTAAGGGGGTACTATATCCCTACCCAATTTTGTGCCTATTTTTGCAGTTTTCTCCAAAATTATAGCACATTGGGGACAAGTAAGATATGTATATTTTAGGGGCAAGGACTACAACTACTGCACTGGAAATTTTATTTCAGCACAGACAACAGTTGGGTAGTTACAGTCAAAAATGAGGGAAAACCAATATTTGATCAATAAATCAATAACTACTTGCTTTGAGTTGCTGAATTTCCAGTACGGAACAGTAGTTGTAGTCCTTGCCCCTATAATATATATCTTGTCACCAATGTGTTATAATTTTTTAGAAAAATGCAAAAATAGGCACAAAATTTGCCAGGGGTGTAGTACCACCCTGAGTATTTCGTGATCTTAGCATCCTCTTTTTATGGCATTTATCAGTACTTCGATATCCACGAAAAAAGCTATATTCCCAAAATTTCAGTTGATTCTGATTTTGCGCTTGCGAGTTATGCATGATTATGTGTATTACACTGCTCCATAGGTCATTGTTGTTTCGCGTTCTGGTGCACCAGAACGTAATTCAAATTTGATGATATTTTTGCTAAACAAATTAATCTGCAAGAAATGTTTGGTACATAAACATTATGTAGCCAGAGGTTTCCAGTGGTATAAAAATCTCAACTTTTTTTGAAAAAAGTGGGGGGATGAGGCTGTGGATCACAAAATGCCCTTTTAAAAGGAACAATTTGAGACATCTTTGGTTTAAATAGGAGCATTTTTACGATGTTGACTCCTGTGGTGGTCAAAATTTGACTTTGACCTTTTTGATAAACTCAAGAACCATACGCCACAGGTATGTCAAACTAGAGGAATACTTTAGTGGGGTTTACTTTAAAACAAGATTCAAGCAATTTTGAAATTTGACCCCATGTAACCTTTGATCCCATGCTGGGACCCTCCTGTAGAGGATTGATTTAGTTGGCCACCCAGAAGTTATTGCCCATGACCCATAGAAAACTCTTATAGGCTAACTCAACATGTCACTTGCTACCAAAATATGGGATTTGGCTCCCCAAGTAACAGCTAACACTAAGTTTTGTTCTGTCGTTTTAGCGTTAACAAAAATGGCTTATTGTTCACACACATTTCACTTTTGAATGTCATATATTTTGACCATGTTCTATTTTATTTTCTGTTCAGGTTATTAATTTACGCAAACAGTTATTGACATGTTAACGCTACAATGACTTCCATGAGCCAAGAGATGTCAGGGGAGGATCCAGCCCTAGTTGCCAATGCAACAGCCAATCGCTTTGCTGCACAACTCTTTGAAAAACTGGAACGGTTTGAGGTAGGCAAGGAATATATATGTTCGAGGTTGTGATTTCTTTTGCTTTCATGCTTATGCCAGTCTAACTATAGATTCAAAATCACTCTCCTGTTAAGTGAGATGGACGTAAACACCCAACTATTATAAATAGGCCTATACTGCTCGCTCTTAACTAATCCAATCCAATCACTCTCTTGTGACATGATTTTAAATAATTAGACTGGTGTACATGTAAGCACAAAGGAGCAATGATACACAAATAGGCATCAACGTCACCATGCATAATGCTCTCCAAACTGAAAAGACCGGAGTCAGAGCTGGTTAGTATCGGTCAATATTACTATGTACTTGCATGCAATCAACAAATTGTTAAGTTACAATGAGTCATGAGCATGGTTTGTTCCCTTGGGACTAAGATTAATGTTTTGTATTTTCGCAACCTAAAATCAACGATACCCCACCATCAATTCATATGTAGTTTTTATCTATTTATTTGCTTCATACACACACCAATGCCACTTGAGTGAGAGGGTGTTGAGGCATCAACACACACAATGTCTATTGGGTGAAACCTAACACCTCTGTCACTCAAGTGGAAATGGTGGGTGTATCCAGTAAATAGATACTGATCTATACACCTACCAGTTCCATTTGAGTGAGAGGGTGTTGAGGTATATCAACACACACAATGGTTATAACATTCTTCTCAATCAAGTGAAACTGGTGGGTGTATCCAGTAAAGATATAATAGCACCCAAACCTCCATGGTAGGTTTTGATTCTGATGTACACCATGAGCTGTTTACTTCATATATATCCCATTTAGTTCCATTTGAGTAAGAGGGTGTTGAGGTATCAACACACACCATGTCTATGGGGTGAAACCTGACATCCTTCTCAATCAAGTGGAACTGGTGGGTCTGTAAAGAGATAATAACACCCAAACCTCCATGGTAGGTTTTGATTCTGATGTCCACCATGATCTATTTCATTCCATTTGAGTGAGAGGGTGTTGAGGCGTCTATGGGATGAAATCTAACATCCTTCTCAATCAAGTGGAACTGGTGGGTCCGTAAAGATATAATAGCACCCAAATCTCGATAGGTTTTGATTCTGATGTCCACCGTGATCTATTTCATTCCACTTGAGTGAGAGGGTGTTGAGGCATCAACACGCACAATGTCAATGGGATGAAATCTAACATCCTTCTCAATCAAGTGGAACTGGTGGGTCCATAAAGATATAATAGCACCCAAACCTCCATGGTAGGTTTTGATTCTGATGTCCACCGTTACTTCATATACCTGCTAGTTCCATATGAGTGAAAGGGTGTTGAATCGAGACACATTGTCTTTGGGGTGAAAACTAACATCCCTCCCACTCAAGTGAAACTGGTGGGTATATCCAGTAAAGAGATAATAGCACCCAAACCTCCATGGTAGATTTTGATTCTGATGTCCACCATGATCTGTTTACTTCATATACCCATTAGTTCCATATGAGTGAGAGGGTGTTGAGGCATCAACACACACAATGTCTATGGGATGAAATGTCTATGAAATGGGTGTATCCAGTAAATAGATAATACCAGCAAATATTATCTCCAGCAATTTTCATAAAAGAAAATTGAGAAGATGTAAAAACAAGGTACCTCAACATTATCTGTATGTTTTTTTAACTTTGTGAATTATTATTACAATGTTGAATTTACAGATACAGGAACTATTGGCCCAGAGTTCCTACCATTGGCTCCTCTCAGCTGAAGAACACAAGCTTGCCATCAGCCAGCCATCTGGTCTTATCTTGAATATGCTTCCATTCTTACATAACAACGTTGTCTTCCTCGTACCACAAGATACTTCAGTAGAAGCATTAGACGTCCGCGAAATCCACCAGATCATTAGAGAACTCGTACTAGGTATCTTCGGGATGAACCAGATTCCGAATATCACGTTAGAAGCCAATTTTGATGAGAGTACGTCTTGTCAGCTTCCTCCTGCGTATATAGACACGCATCTGGGTCAGATCATGACTAATATTGATTACATGATGAAGTGTTTATGGCATGGGTCATACTTTCCTAGAGATAAGAGGTTGAAGTTTGTTGAGAGATGGAGATCAAGTCTGGATGTGAATGTCAATGGCGTGCCAGAAACTAAGAAAACCATACTTAATGAGTTCACAATGGCAGGTAAAGTAACTAAAATTATGACAGGTTTTTGAGAGCAGTTTTGGGACACTTTGACCTCTGACACATCGGGGAAATAGCTGTAATTATTATTCATTTGTTTATTCAATTGTAATAATGTTATCATTAACAGTATTTAATAAATATTCATGTTTTTTTAAACAACTTCTATTCCAGTAAAACATTTTAAATAATATTTTGTACGCACATAAAATAGTTTCCTTGATGGGTCAGAGGGCAAAGTGTCCCAAAACTGCAAAAACTGTCCACAGTGCATTGCAAATTTCAATGCTGATTTGGCTTATTCCTTAGCACTTAGACTGGAGATACAAGAATATTATAGGTTTGTGTGCATTAAGTGTGTATCAAATATGAAGTTGTATGCTATGCTCAGCACAAAAAATCCACTTAATTCTGACTAATGTTGCTGCTTATTTTGGCCAGTCCTAATCCTAAATCCCTATAGCATTTAACATAAATCCTAGCCCCAACCCAAGCAAAAGCAAGAGTGGTTTGTGGTTCACCGCACCAGAATATTTTCTCTTCATATTCTTCCTTCCTTATAACTAACCTCTTTCCTTCCCTTTTGCCAAAATTCCTCCAGTAAGTTAAGTCGGTAAATATGATATACTGACATACTTAAATTTGTATGGCAAAACTTGGCACAAAATATATGGAACTGAATCTACACCAGTGTGTCCATGTTAACTTTTTAAAAATCATTTAAGAACATAGTGCGTGCAAGCTGCAGGGCCTATGCAGGGTGTTAGAAGTCACACTATTCCGTGCTAAAACCAATATGTGACATGATCAAGGGGAATGAGCCACATGTCGGCAATTTTCAATTAGAAGTGTTTTATATCATTTTGTGGTAGTTTACAATTAAATGCTACATTTTGATGCAAACCCCATCAAAATTGGTTATCTGGTTACCGAGTTGTGAGCAATTTATCAATGGTTGAAAACAATATAAAACAAAGGAATCTAAACACTGTTTTTGCCAATATCTCAAAAACAATATTAACGACATCCAACTCATTCCCCTTGATCATGTCACATATTTTCTTGTAATGGATACTTTTGGAATACTCTATAGTAGTCACTAAACAAGTATATCCAAATAACATGCACAGTTGCTTGATGACTGCAAAGGTGATCTCGCTTATTTTGAAGTTTTGTCATAATTGGCAGAATTTAATAACCAACTGCTCTCTGTGCAGTTTCATGTTATGCTCCAAAAACTGACATCAAATTTGGTTGTTCTTGTCTAAAGTTATATTTAATATGAAATCTAATAATCATTGTGGTGTTGACTTGTATTTTCTAGGCATGCTTGACATCACCAAAGATCCAGATTTCAACGGTATATACGACAACATGAGACTCTTCCCTATGAGTGAACACGACGCTAACTTAGACAAACGACTCTTTATGCAGTACGTCTCCAACATGAGTATGCAGCTCATATTCGACAACTATCAATCCAGCAACACGAGAACCACTTTGTCTTAGACGCGGGCTTCAACGTCTCCAGCCAAGTACGCATGGGGGAGGATAAAGTAGACCGAGACACTTATGAGAGGCTGAAAACCAGGCTACAAGCGCATGTAGATGTAGTGCAAAGGAATCTAACAAACAAGATAGAGATAAGGAGACAGGTGGAGCTCGTCAAATTCGCTAGTTTTCTGATTCCTTTACTGCTTGCCTTAAGAAGGAGAAATAAAATACCAGATATCACAAGATTGCTTCCACCATTGACTGGTAAATAATTGATTTATTTTTCAGTCCCATGTCACTGCTACCTTTCATACAGAGTCCTTTATTGGTTCAAATAACATGATATATCATCTGAGAAGCCTGCGTGTTTTGACAAGCGGAACGGTCTTTTGCCTACCTCTCTGTTTGTAAACAGACGAGGAGGTCAAAATTGTCATCCTCGCCGAATAGGAAAGACAGCGTAATAGTACGGCACTAGTAGGCAACCACCTTGTTGAATAATATAGGTCTGTGAATATACCCTATATATTATTACCCTTTGCATGGTCAGAATTTCGTTCCACTTTGCAGGAATCAATCTTGATTCTTGCAGGGTAAATTTGTGGGAATCATTTGATTCTTGCAAAGCATCTTCTGTATAAACTACAAAAGTTTGCAACAATCAACTTTGATTCATGCAAATCTGTTTATAAGAATCTCTGCTAGAATCGATTCTTGGATTCTTGCCAAAATCTAATCCTGCTTTTATAGTACATTAATTCAATTCTCTACTTAACAGCTGATGAATGCAAGACAGAGAGGGAACTACCACCTTTGATGCTCAGCCCAGACTTCCGCTGTCCAAATTTTGATTTTGGAAATAAATATTTCAACCTGCACGGCGGCATTACATTTGATATCGAAACAGATGAGATTAAAAAACCCTCAGATGAAGTAGTGAAAGAATACGACAACCTGCAACTTGATGCATCTACATATCTTGCCAAGATCACAGATCCAGACGCACCATTCCATGAGAGTTTTCCCATTCCTACTACGGAATTAAATGGAAAAAAGTAAGTCAAATGATCAGGTGTTGTTAACTTAGATCCAATTTTAATCTGTACCCAGAGCAGTCAGTGCTCAACGTTAATGTGCACTGGCTGCTCTGATGGGTACAGATTAAAATTTGTTCATCCTATAAATAACCCAGCTGAAAATATAGATGCATTTGTAGGATTGGAGATTAAAATTGACTAGATTTTTTAAGCAACAAATCCAAAATTATTCCATTTTTAGACTTTCGCCATCTTGGCTGATGGCCTCCCCAGAATGAAGAATTGTCATTCTAAAGAAGCCATCAGCCAAATTGGCAAAAGTCTAAAAAGAGAGAGCAATTTTGTATTTTTTAATCAGAAAATCTAGTCAACTTTATTCTGAATCTTAATTATTTTGTTTACATTGCAGGAAATTTCTCAAATGTTTAAGAATAATCGATTTAGATTAACTTTGCAATAACTTTATGTTAACCCAGGTATTATGTATTGGCTATGTCTTTGGAGACTTACTACCCTGTGTCTCCTCCTCAACCACTCTGGGCACATGCCTGTTATGAGAAGATAAGGGACTTGACGCCAAAGAGACTACCACTGTCAGATGTGCAGATGTTTGAAATGTTCAAGAAGAGATATGGCACAAAACAAGCTATCAAATTGAAGGTAATGGGCTATTCTAGTTGAAATCCATACACCCCATATGGAAGATATGACCTTAATCTTCCATACAGGGAGGGTGAAATACAAATGGGACTACCTGAATGGGTGACTCCATTTGATGAAATCTACATGCCTGTGTGAGAGATTTAGGTTGTGTCTTCCAAAGGGAATGCATGGATTTTCTGGAATAATCCAATTCATTAGATTTACAACTAGGTTATAAGGGGTCTTACTGAAAAACTCATCTATAATGCAGCTAGGACAGACCCAAATATCCACTGCTTAATTAATGCAGGGATGTAAGTTTTCAGGATTAATCTGGAATTCCAGATTTTTTTGGTCCAAATTTCCGCACTTTTATATATTTATTTTCACCCCATTTGGGGGCTTTTTAGCCCAAATTTATGTGCTTTTTCTAGATTTTCAGGTGGTTTTTTTCTGCAGGCCTACTTACAACCCTGTTAATAACATGGGTTTGAAGATATGGTTTCACTTTTGTGATTTGAAGCATCATGGATTTGTAACCATCAACAGGTGCATCTATGGATAAATGGGTCTGTGTTGCTAAACACATTCTCATAGATTTGTGATTCTAGAATATTCCAATTTATTCTAGTAGAATGTTTTTCTTGATAGCATTAGAAATGTCACTTGGTTCATTGATTTCATGTCATTACCTTTAAACTAATCGCCATCAAAAGTAATTATCATTTTGACCAATTAATATTGAGCCTATTCCTTTGGCTATCACCATCAAGCTTATATGGCTCAGAGCAAGTAGATGTTTCCATTAGAAAATGATGCACATCTTGCATGCATTTTTCGCACACTTGCAGCACACTGGTTTCAAAAGCATGCTGCATGCAAACTTTTTAACAATAATGTTTCTCATCAATATCTTATTTGAATTTGTTTAATTTAAGAATTTACAATCAGGTCTGAAGATGTCCGGTATCCGTGGTTATGTGTGCATGTTCAAGACCCTAGCTCATAAGTGTACAGCAGCCAGATTATCTAAGCAAGATGAAGAGGGCTATTCACTCATGCATCACACAGCCATGTTTAACAAACCACTAGTACTACAACTATTGAAGATACAGAAACAAGATTTGAACAGCAGGAGAAATAGTCTTACAAGCAAACAAGGTAAGATGTATAACATGGTCTGTGTGAAGGGGTGTGTGTTATGGGGGAATAAAACCTACTATCGGATAGCAACGTTTGTGCAGTATTTTTTTGTGGGACCTGAGAGCATATCAGACACACCAAATTGCATTCTGAATACAAGGAAAATCCTTCTGATATTGATATTTTTTATATAACACTCCTCAAAGTAAACTTAAAGCTGGGAGGAATAAAGCTGTCCATCATTTGAAATTTTGACCTTTTATATTGAAGATATACATTTTTTTCCAAAATGACCTAACATGTTTAGCTCTTAAAAATTATTTGATATCAGAAGAACATTCCTCATATTCAGAAGACAATTTGATGTGTCTGATGTGCTCTTGTCCCACAAAATATACTGTGCAAAGGTTGCTATCCAATCCCTTTAACATTGAATAGAAACAGTATTCTATAAATTGTTCAGCTAGGTACTTTCGCTCTCGGTGAGTCAGTAACATCAACATATTGAGGCAGCTGCTTTACATGTGTATCTATGCAGCGCATCTTAAAGCCGTGCATATAGGCCTAAATGCTAGCACTTTGAGCAAATGCTCACCATTTGAAGTTGTGCCCAATGAATTAAAATTCACACTGACATTGCTGACTATAAATACTATAGTACATTATTAGACACTGTCAACTGTTTGTAGATTATACTGAAATCAGACTAGTCTTATGGGCACAAATAGAAAAAATTTATATAACATTTAAGTTAAAGGTAAATGCTTTGAAAAACTGATGCACCTCTACTTAATCCAAGAAAATCTGCAATACTAAGGCTATTATATAAATTAACAGTTTCAGTGTTCATAGCATATTTTCCCTGCTTATGGTTTAATTGGGCACAATAACATATCATACTAACATTGTGCCTTAACATTTGTTATTTAATCCAAGATCAAACTGTAGAAATAATAGGAGGTAAGTGCTATATTATGTTATGCACTTATGATGCATGGTTATGCAACTGAATGCATGATACATGATGTGCGTGTGATATTCTGTATGATAACATTGATGCACTATTTCTCTTGTATTTTTTTATTCATGCATATATGGCCTAAGTGAAAAATATCATTGCATGGTACCTTGTGTTTACCATGTCTTTGGGGTGGGGGTGTTTGTGTGTACATGCTTGTGAAGCATACTATAGGTATATGGTGCGGAAGTATGTGTGTTTAGGGGGCTGTGTTTTGCATGAAATAAGTGTAATGATTTGAAATTCATTCTCACTGAGCTACACTGTCATTTCATTTGTATAACTTTCTTACGGTACGCATTTCACATTTCCATCAGTGTTATACTTTGAATAGAACTAAACAGGCAGGCATCATAGCATTGTGGATGTTTAGTGGTTTTAGTTTTACTTCAGGTACATTGACAGAAGCCTAATAAAGTCTGCTTATTTGCAGTTCAAAGGCCATATCAACAAGGCCATATCCACAACATACTCATGAATATATACACACATAATAAACATCAAAATAATACTACACCTATACCTGTAGGTCAGTGCTGGTGCAACAGTTTTGTGTATTATTGTACAAATTTGTTAGCAAACTGAAAAAAAACCCAAACATATTGTGCAACAAACGCAGACATCCAGCGTATTTTGAAGATGTTTCTAGTCCATTGGACATGAGGAGAGATCATGGACCCCCGGTGTTGTCACTACCTATTCAAAGGTGTAACGCATCATCGTTCCCAAAGTAAAAAATACCCCCCTATTTTGCGCGGTTTCAAGAACATTTTCAGCATTTGTTACCCCTATTTCACACAAAAACGGGTACAAATTAGCCTTAAAAATTACACCTATTTTTTGCATTTCAAGTACACTTTTACAAAAGCGCTATTTTTAACATTTCAAGAACACACACCAAAGCACACAGTGGCCAAACTGGGAAGTCCCTAGTGGTCTAATCTGTGTAAACAAACCCAGAAACAGACTGAGTGAGTTGCTGAATATTAGGAAGGTACAAAAGTTTCACATAAGTGAAATCCGGGAGTAAATTGAGCAAGATAGAAATGGTAAGATTGCTTGGGATTTCAACATTCATTTCCATATACCATTTTGTTAATTTCAAGTACACCGTCGTCAAAAACAACCCTATGTTTTTAAATATCGCGAACATTTTATGTTCGCGGACATAGTTTAAAAATAACCCCCTTTTTCACGAAATTGGGAATGATCGTGCGTACATAGTCAATGTTAAGTGATAACACCGGGCATGGACCATCTGTGGTTAGATGTCATAGGTTGAAAGTATGAGAACAAGTTGAAAGCTATTACATCCTTCATACACACCCCTACACAAAAAGCACACATCACTAACAAAAAACAAACAAATTGAACACGTAGCTGCATATATGCACACATACACATGCATGTCCATTCAATAGGCTCAACAAATAGATTTTTTTTTCTGTTTTAATGATGAAAAAAGAAAATCAATTATTTGATTCTTTCAAAACCTACAGGCTGTATCAAAATGATTGTTCTCCATCCATTGTTGGTGTTCATAAATAAAACCTGCCTTTTTCAAATACACCATTGAATCCACCTGTAATGACCAGACTTTTAAATATAAAGTATGAAGTCTGGTCACTTGAAAGAAGGAGACTTTGAAGAACAACCATTTTGATACAGCCTGTTTGAAGCATATTTATGTGTCATGGTGTTTATAGGTCATAGAAAAGATTTTTTACAGATTAATTGTTTTCAGGTATCCAGCTAATATTTTAAGGTACGCTAAATGTCACAAAGTTGAGGCCAATTACAAAGACATGATTTGATTCAGGTCTTTATGCCTATTCTTTAATAATCAATCGTGTGATGCAGAGTTACAGCATATGTCTAGTGCGGGGCAATACATTCCAAAATTGTTTTCACCTATGGTAATTAATCCTGTTTCATCACTACTTCTACAGTGAATCGTTGTTTCATTCATATAAAACATGCAGACTAGGGTAAAGAGAAAGACTTGATTGAAGGATTATACAGAGAAAAGCGCTCCACAGACTCCGAGTATTAGACGTACAATATTGTATGTAAAATATCTACGTTATTTTTATCTATTGCCATTCTATTTCCAGTAATGTTTAAGTTCTAACGAATGCTTGATGACGAAAAATCGATAATATGTTACATTTAATATCTAGCAGAAATATATTATCGATTTTACGTCATCAAACTTAAACACTGGAAATAGAATGGCAATAGATTAAACAACGTAGATATGTTACATGCAATATTTTACGTATAATAAAAAGTCTGAATACTGCTTAAAGCTTATAACCCTTTAATAATGAAGTTTTCACAGTAGACTAGTTTTGGTGATTTCTAGATATAATCAATCAATCCATCAATCAATCAACCAAACTTTGTATCCTTGTTCTTTTTATTTGTTTTAAGGTATCACTCCACTTCACCTAGCAGCCAAGTGTGGCTCCTTAGATGCAGCCTTATGCCTCATAGGTAACAAAGTTGATGTATTTTTGGCTGATGTTCAAGGTTGGGCTGCTATACATCATGCAGCATTCTATGATCACGCTGCCATTGTCAGACTCATCATACGCAAGTTTGCAGACCAATTGGAGCTGGAAACATTTGACAAGTAAGTCTTATCTATGCAATAATGGGCTATTCCAATTGAAATCCATACACCACTTATGGAATACACAATCTTAATCTTCTACACAAGGAGTGTGAATTTCAAATGGGGTTACCTGAATGAGTGACTCCATTTGAAAACTACACCCCCTGTGTGGGAGATTAAGATCATGTCTTCCATAGGGGTGTGTGGATTTCAACTGGAATTGCCCAATCCATTGATGTTGATAATAAGTTGGTTTGAATAAATTCCAAATGTTTGTGATTTAGAAAAGTAAATCCTACAATAATAAATCTGTTAGTATGCAATGATTGATCAGTGCACAGCTCCTGTGACAAGAAAAATCACTTGTGAAAATGATGGGCATAGATTGATTGGCTTGACGCTCTGAAAATGAAAGTAAACAAAAACCATTAATGTGATTCTAAAACCGATTGAGTACAAAGAATATAATTAAACAACCCATGGGAATTAGATTTAAACTGACCAGTGGATACCAGTTGTTGTCCTACTAGTTATGGCATGCATATTGGGTGGCCCAGGGAAAAGGTAGCCTATATTTGCAAGACTATCCATGCCTTCAAGGTGAAATAAACCTACTCATGTTACCGTCTGGATATGGTCTGGCCTGCTGTTTTCCTGGGAAACAAGTTTCTAATTTGGGCCTCTAAGTAATTCTTTTTTGTCCTTTCTTCCCATCAGACTAAGGAGAACTCCATTGCTTCTAGCAGCTAGCAGTGGTGCTTTAGATGTTGTCAAAATTCTAGTAAGTCTCGGAAGTATCATCACAAAAGTTGACATGGAAAAGAACAATATGATTCATCTGGCTGCACTCAGGTTCCATACCAATGTCTTGGAGTATTTTATTGATTGGAATAATCCTGATGTACCTGTGTGGGAAACACTTGTAGGTAAGCTGACTTAATACCAATATCAGAGATAAAAACACAGCATTTAAAGCAATAATATGCAATTATGCAAATATAAGTTGCTGTCTTTAAAAAAAACATAACACCTGAAGGCATAGACTGAATTTAGTCGTTGTACGAATCTTTGGCGTTGATTTTTCTAGCATACATATATGCATATGTTGGCTCTTTATAAAAACATGGATGTGACCAGGGATGTCAGTTTTCAGGCAATTGCCTGATTTCAGGCCTTTTGCTACTCCAAATTTCCGCACTTTTATTTATTTTCAGCCCGTTTTGAGGCTTTATAGCCCAAATTTACACGCTTTTTCAGGCTTTTCCTGCCAAGTCACTTCCGGCCACTTTCATCCCTGTGTGATCAATGTGAACATGAAATGTTGACTATCATTCCCAGTTAGAACAACCTAAAGGATTATGATTGAGGTGTTTCATCTGACAAAGCAAATAATAAACATACAAAATGAGAGATTTATATTTATCAATTAACATTTTGTACATATCATGTTTATTTTGTTTTTTTGTTAGGTATGCTGAATTCGGATGATTTTCAGAAGAAAGACAGTGCTGTTCGATCACTTGAGGTTCTCACAACATCAAGCAAGGATTACTGGAAACCAATACTTGGAGCAAGTAAGTTGCAGACATGTATTTACAGTTTGATATATATGTCATGTTAAAAGCACTATTATCAAAAGCATAAATACGCAAAACAATCAAGCAAAAAAAAATATAACACAATAAAACCGGAAACCAGAATTACAGGAAAAACAAAACGTCATCAAATTAAAATAATGGAAAAGTGAATTATGGAGTTATTGATAAGCATCTTTGAATATATTGGTTTTGAGCCATTTTTGAACTCATCAATGGTATGAGAGTTCCATACATAGTCCAGGAAGGAATTCCTTAGCGCCGGGGCAGCGACAGCAAATACCCGTTCTTTGCAGGTCTTGGTGCAAGAGCATACAATTTATTTGTAAGTAAGTCTTCGGGTTTCACCTGCCCTACCCTGAGGCTGTGTGGGGGAATCTACAAGGTAATCAGATCTGATAAATAAGTGGGTAGGCGGTGTTATGGGTGCACATGTCAAAAGAAGAATATTGAAATGAGTGTGTTCAAATTTGGAGTCAATATGAGTGACATATCTATTTCTCTAATTGCAGATGGTATACCAGCCTTGGTACAAATCATGATGCTACCACAGAAAGAGATGCAATCCCTAGCAGCAGCAGTCCTCTGTAATCTCTCCCCTAACAATGCCATCTGTCAAGCCATAGCCAAGGCTAATGCTATCCCAATGCTCATCAAGCTAGTAGGATCAGATGCAGATGATATTCAATCTCGTGCTGCCATCATCCTGGCTGATATGGCCGTGGTGGATGATAATCAGACGTTGATTAGTGATGCAGGAGGAATTGAGCCATTGATTCATCTCTTGGATTCAGAGCTGGAAGATGTCTTGGTAAGATGAACAATATTTCTCTTATAGCATGTTTCTACTTAAAAGGGATATTGAATCATTTTGCCAGCAAAATAGATTGCAACTTTGACATCCTTAAGGCATGTCAGAGTAGTTACAAAACATGTAGCTGTAGTGAATTGGTCAAATTGTGGTATCCTGTGAATAGTAATGACCTCTGGCAAAAATTGTGATTATTTAGAAGTGAGCTTGACGAAGAATTCAAATATCACAGTTACACTTTGGTAGATGTAAAGAATGTTGAAATGAAACATCTTCATTAAACGACACATATCTCAAGAACCTCAATACATTAAGCAATTTTTGAAAGTGCATGCTTTGTGTTCCATACCCATTCAAATCTTCAAGGTGTAACTACTTAGAATTGCATGTGTATATTATGAAGGCAGCCTATATGAAGTGCACGACAGATAGTATTAGTAGTAAGAGTGTTGTCTACCTGAATTTCAAGTTAGCTCAAGTTTTCCATGAGAACAGAAATTTGACACTGTAAGGGCTCTGACTTTTACCGTCACACATCATAGCGTTTTACCAATTGCGCTATCTGGTGTGCCGATCGGCATACATGATGTTGGCATTGATTTGAATTATTGAATAGTTTGTACTATTCAACTGCTGGAAAAGAATTTGAAGTGTTCCATTTCATTTGGCTTTGCCTTGTGACAGAGAAAAGTCAAAATTTGATACTATATCTTATCATTGCACACTCAGGCATTCAATATTTGTATACCAATAACCTTAAGTAATTTTTCTTTCAGGTTGAAGCAGTGAATGCAATCCGTGTGCTTTGTGTGAATCACCATAACAACCAGACACTAGTAGTAAAACATGGGGGTGCAGGACCATTAGTAGAATTTCTTCAAGTCAATTCGGGTAAGTCATTGTGGGGATGCCAATGAGATAGAATCAAGGAGTACCGACTCCGCCATGTTAGTGTGTCGCTCGTGGAGGGACAACTTCATGTACCTCTATTATTTCGCTATGTACCTGGCAAAGTTTGATTCAAAGTGTGCAGTTGTTTGCATTCTGTGTGTGACGCATTGTGCTAAGCATTGCATACGCAAACCTTTGTAACACTCAAGCTTAAAGACGCAAATTATCTTTCAATTTTGGGCTCTTGCCGACAAATAATGGAGGTACATTCAGTGGCTCCATGAGCGACAAACCAAGATGGCGGATTTGCCATAGTGTTACATATGGTCCAATTTGAGTTGGTAATCTTTGGGTATACATAACAATATATTTGGTGGGTGCAAATGAAGTTTTAATTCTCAGTTCAGGTAAAGAGATCAGATTGTTTGTATGGCTGTAAAAAAGCATGGTAGACTACAGCAAAGTCAGCATGAAATGTATTGACATCCCTTCTGATGGTAATTTAGGAGTATATTTAGAACACACAGCCCATCCTCCCTTTTATACAGCTCTATCTGTTGTCTGGCCATGTGATCTCCACAGGAAAACATGATTGTATACCTCTCTGAAAACTTCATAAACACTATGGGTCAATAATATTTGGCGGTCTTTTAAATTAAAAAAAAGCATGAAAACCAAAACTTTTCAAAAATTGTCTGCTATTCAGTAAACAATAAGTGAACTGCAATATTATATTTTAAGAAATCTCATGCTTCAACAAGAACATCACATGTGTATTGTCAATGGTGGATTTGTTTAATTCGGTGGCATGAAAACATGACGGCTTACTATTCAAAATAGAGAGTAGTCTGCATGATTGAACTTGTGCACTTCAGAACATAAACTTTATTTAACAATATCACAGTACTTCTCTTAAAGATAAGAACTGTTTCTGCAGTATCTTTTGTAAAAATGTTATTGGTTCACACACACTCTTCATTGGGCACTGATATGTTATCAACAAAGCTTTCCCATGATCCTTTGAGAAATCAAGGTGAGGGGGCAAACCTTTCAACAGGTTTGACCATTACACCACACAGTGTCATCGCCCCGATATCTTCACAGCAGAAATCGCCATGGTAGGTTGAATCCACAGCCACGCATGACTATTTTGTTTCGACCTGAGGCTTCTGACAATAGCCTGGTAATTGACCTCTCTCTGTGTGAGTGAGCATGTATACGCCATGAGGTCATCTGCTTTTAGACTACCTCCACGAAAGTGAGTGCAGCTAGCCCACGCTGCGCTATAGTTCGCACATATAAAATCAGAATTGTTGTCAGTTTTTGAGCTCAATACGCATGCTTCTTTCTCAATACGCAAGCTAACGACTATCATATCCTTTCAACACATATGTTCAAGTGCAAGGAAAAAAATATGGCTTCTTTAGAATAAAAAATTACGGAGATATTCATCATTTTCTACCCCGGTATCCAAAGATTTATCGTCTGAATATCAAATCGTGCATAGCACATTCACGTGTATCGATCCCGTGTATTCATTTTCATGATTTTAGTGTCTCTGCTGTACAATGTAATTATTAACCAGACGATGTTGGTGTGCACCATGTATAGTAATCTATTATCAATACATTGATTTGCCCCTCTCTACCCTATTTTCAGGTTTACTACAAGCTGCAGCAGCAGCTGCAATTGCAGCATTAATGAATGGCCATGCCAAGAACCAGATCAAGATAGTTGAGTTAGGAGCAGTGAAACCATTGGTTGGTTTACTCAGACTCAGGAATGTTGCTGTGCAAGTCAAAGCTGCAGCTGCGTTAGAGTCTATGGCACTTGATAATCCTGAGAGTCAAGCTGCTATTCTAGGTCTCAATGCACCAGGTCCTCTTATAAGATTACTTACGGTAAGTGGAATCATTGGTTGAAGGGTTACTCGACTTAGGAATGTACCTGCAAATTCAAGCTGAAGCTGGTACTGTGTTAGAGTCTATGGGACGCAGTTTGAAGTGTTACATTCAGTGGCGTGCGTGGCCGCCTCCCAACCCGGGGGCTGAAGAAGAAACAATTTTGCCGCCCTTCCTTAACAGCCCGAAAAGGTTGACCCAATTTTTTCTCGGTCTGAAAAAGTGAAGAGCAAAAAAAAAAAAAAAAAAAAAAAAAAAAAAGGATTTTAGGAGCTAGCGCCCTAAAAGCAACCATTTTAAAAAATTGTATGCTTTTTCAATTTTTACGCCTTTTTTCATTGCTAATTGCGTTTTGTCGCCCCATTTGTTTTTGCCGCCTGTGTTTTTGCCGCCTTCTTCTTCCGCCGCCCCTTCATTTTGGCCGCCCCTACTTTGACCCCGGGGGCTGGCCGCCCCCAAAGCCCCCCGCAAAATACGCGCATGACATTTGATCCCACCAGTGCCACCATGTTGTGCACAAGATGTTTTACAATGCTTGTTGATAAATTTTATATAGTGTAAAAAAACATCCAATTTTATCATTATTATGTTTTTGAAATCTTTTATTGGTCAAAAATGATTTTGGGTCAAAAAATTGTTGAAAAAAAACAGTTGGTGAAAAAAAGTGAGCCTATCCAACAGAGTCCAGGTGTTGAGTCCAAGTGTCTGTTATATTGGTCTCTTTTAACTCTGTACAAAGTATAGGAAGGAAGATGGGGCGAAGGGCAATAAAAATTAATCTGCAAAATTTATTTGTTTTTCTTTTAATAATTTAATATTGTTGTGTACAATAATTGTCTTTATTTTGCTTTAATTTTATACCTAAATTGCGTTTATTTAAACTCATTTATTCAATTTATAATTTTCAGAATTGGAAGTTGGATGTGAAGGAGCAAGCTGCCTGTACTTTATGGGCTCTTGCAGGTCATACTAGACCACAACAGAAGAAAATAGCTGAATACATTGGTATTACTGGAATCATTGACTTGATAGTCAAGTCAGAGAGATTGCAATATGTTGGTGAGTTATATTATCATCACTGATCATTGATTATTAGAATTGTTATAATAGTTATGGATAATCACTAAGGGGGAGGGATGGCAAAGATTTTGTGGCACTTGTGTGAAATTTTTGCACACTGAGGGGGTAAGAAAGTACCATTATGTGAAATATATTTGTGAAGTCTGTTTTCTACTTAGTGAGCCAAACTGCATATATCGCGGAAAACTTTGTATGCATAACCTCACGTAATGCTCTGCATAGAATGTGTATGCTTCAATGCATTTTGGACACAATCAGGGAACATTATTTCAAATATAGGATCACAATGCGCAATTTTGAATAAAGGACTGTGGAGTAATAGAATTTATCCTTTAGTTGATAAGAATTCTGTAATCTCATTGGTCAAACACCATGTGGATAAAAATCTGTATTACCTGCATACTCATTAATATACATTACCCGTATTACCTGCATAGCCCTAACATGCACGCATCTGCATAACATGATTTAAACATATCTTAATTGACATTTGATTGTTTTCAGGTACCATGGCTTTGATTGCATTGACAAGAGACAGCTTTGAGAAGCAAAACAAACTGAAACAAGAGAATGGCATTCTACCATTGGTTAGAATTCTACGCTCTACCAAGACATCAGAGAGGGTATTACTAACAGTGATCAGAGCTCTGGGAATACTTTGCATAGGTGAGCTTGAGATGTCATCAATGGGCAGGAAAAATGTCCTATGTTCATTCTCGCTATTACCTGTTTGGCAACTAGGAAACATTATCAAAATGTCAGATTTGATGCTATTTTCATTTTGCAGGGAACATAAAACACACTTAAGGGAAGGGGTATGAACGTTTGGACAGTATTTATTGTGGGACATTAGAGTAGCCCTACTAGTATAGGGCCTTTTGACTGTGGTGATCCAAAACCATGCTATATCATAAAACCTGGCTATGTCCAGAGAGCTGCTGCCAGTGACTGCTAATTCCCCAGAAAGGATATATATAGGGCCTTTTGACTGTGGTGATCCAAAACCATGCTATATCATAAAACCTGGCTATGTCCAGAGAGCTGCTGCCAGTGACTGCTAATTCCCCAGAATTTCTCGGGGACAGCGGTTTAGTGGGTTGTGAGCTGTCACTGGGTTTTTAGCAGTTCTCAGTATATAGCATGGTGTATATAATGTGTAATAAAAAAAGGCCCTGTGGTAGGGCTACATTAGAGCACATCAGACATATCGAATTGCATTCTGAATACGAAGAATAGCCTTCTGATATCAAATAATTTTGATTTTTTGAAATTCGCAATGTAATACACATTTTATGGCAAATCATTAAAAATTGATATTTTTGATATTTAACAGTACTCGAAGTAAACTTTATAAATCTGATGACTTCTACCTAAAGTGTATGTAGGTGGGATGAAAAGCCGACGATCAATTGAAAATTTTGACCTTTCGTATTGAAGATATGGATTTTTTTCCCAAAACATCAAAAAAATTAGGTCTTTTTTTCTTCAATATGAAAGGTCACAATTTTCAATTGATCGTCGGCTTTTCCTCCCAGCTACATACACTTTAAGACTATATCATTAAATTTATAAAATTTACTTCGAGGACTGTTATATCTCCAAAATGTGAAAAATATCAAATTTTAATAATTTGTCATAAAATTTGTATTATATCGTGAATTTCATAAAATGAAAATTATTTGATATCAGAAAGACATTCTTCGTATTCAGAATGCAATTCGATAGGTCTGATGTGCTCTCATGTCCCTAACCGATTGAACTCCAGACGGGCAGAGCGCTCATTCCAGTTCCCTTAACTAACACATTCTTTGAACAGTATTTTTTGTGCCCCCTGCAAAATGAAAATATTAAATTGGATAATTTGCCACTGTTGCCTATTTGCCAAATAGGCAATATATTATAGTGAAAATGCACATAATGAGGATTTTCCTGCCGAGTGATGATAGTATGTTTAAAAATCAATGATTTAATATATTGTAAAATTGTAAAAGATTAGAGAAAAAAAGAACATGATTATGATTCACAGTGTTAATTGTTCTTATGCAGTGGGTAATGTAAAGAATTTTCAGAATGAAATTTTCAGAATGAAATTTTCAGAATGAAATTTTCAGAATGAAAAACTTGTATGAATATTGACAATCTAAGCTGACTGGATGCATGATCAAAATTGTGAGTGGGTGGGTGTGTTTGGGATGGTTATGTGTGGGGCATGTGTGTATGCAACGCTGGGGTGAGTGGGTATACATGCTTATGCAGTTGGCTTTGTTTGCATTCTTTCTTTTCAATATTGTTGATTGAGATTTAATGATCAACATTATAGTAATTTTTGTCCAAACAGTACCATTTTGATACCTTCCGTGTCTAGTAACTCAGCTGCTAACAGAGAAAGATACAATATAACTCTATGAGTAGCTTAGGAAAGCAATAGATTGATGCATCAAATAACATTACACTAATTCGTCAGGTGCATTACATAGTGACGGATCTGCACTTTACGGTAAAATCCACAGTGGCGGATGTTGAGATCTCAAAATAATTGCGCAAGACATAGTGACGGATAACTTTGGCAATCTATCTCATATGTGAGATGTACGATATTACTACATTTTAACATTTTGAAAATATCTTTCATGGGTCTACTTTTAATAGACACATGAATTGCTGAACATTAATGGCAAGTTTGTAATCTATGCCCAATACTATTTACCTACTCAACGTTTTCCCGATGCCAATTTTTTGATAAATTTGCAATTAACATCCGTCACTATGTAAAACACCCTTGGTTTGACATCCGTCACTATGTAATGCACCCGACGAATTGTCTTCCATCACAGGTGTTGCCAACGTTAACAACAAGAAGACACAAGACAAGATAGCAGAAGAAGGCACCATTGCTACACTGGTACAGCTACTCAAGAGTAGTACTAATGAGCTAATTAAGGTGGAGGTAGCCATAACAATTGGGTGTATTATATTATGTAACAAGGACAACCAGGAGATGCTGAATGAGGAGCCATTATTTAGCGTTAGTCTACTGTTGAAGCTACTGCATGCTAGGGATAAGGTATGTATTGTAAGTGTTGCCAATGTTGCATTTTAGCAACCAAATTGGACTACGGGGAACCAACCTTTGTTGCAACTTTGCTTAAAATTGTGCTATTTGGGTAATCATTAGACCATGGAAGCCTTTATTGCATAGTTTTGGTTAGTTCTTTCAGATAGAATGTTTGTTTTCAGGTCTAAGTACCTTTTCATTATACATGGGTCAGACATTCTAAAGAGTGTTTGACAACAGGGTTTTCTTTAAGCATTTTGCTGAAGGGGTATTTTCAAATTTGTTGGACCCTTTCAATTGTGAAATTTTACTCTGAAGGGGTCCAAAACATTGCCCAAGGGGTATTTTTTTATTTTGGAAAACTGTTTTTAACAATGTGTTTCTATAATTATTCAAATCTTGTAATATTTGAACGCGTACGTTTTGATGATTTTTGTACGCGTTGGACTTTGAACTCCAGGATTTGAAGGGGTCTGCAAAGTGTGTGAACGCGTAAATACACATGTTTTGTGCGTTAAAGTAAATCCTGTTTGACAATGATTGTTTGCTGCTTGTAGAAGTCAGCTTTTTAGCAACAATTCAGTTTTGAGTTACATTGTTCCAGCCATTTGGATTCTAGAAGCAAAAATGTGATGTGATCAAGCAAAATGAGTCGGATGGCGGGGATATCGATTTTCCCAATCAATAGTAGTTTTGTATTTTATTGTTCTGAGCAACACTAAAATATCCATATCCAGAAACCCTAAGTATAATTATGATATATATTAGACTTTATTTCAACACGGAAAGCCCAATTCAACAAAAGTTGTTCTTCCTTGGGGCTGTGCATAAACAAACATACATGTACAAAATAACAAACAATTACAAAAGCTTATATTATCTAGACTTAATACACATACAAAATGTATTACAAACTCAAAATTATTAATTGTTAAAAGCCAAAATGATCTGTAAACATGGTTTGTTTTGAACAATTCCAGTGCAAAATTATGTTGATCTACTCACATTTTCAGTGACGTTTCACCACTACACTAGTGGTTTCTTCAGACTGCAACTCATCACATCTTGACTGCTTCCTTTTATAGTCAACAGTAGCCGTTGAGGGCGTGATGAGTTGGTCAAAGATGTTGTTGAGTGAATAGGCCCCCTCGTCCTTGTTTAGAGTGTCTTTTCCTTTTCGGCGTATCCAGATAGCCTCTTTTAGCCATCTGGTGGTCTTGTCAGCTTTGTCGATAACTTTTGAGTCCTCCCAATTGATGGAATGATTAGAAGAAGCTACATGGTCGGTGATAGCTGACTTGTGAATGTCTGCGATAGATGATTTTCGGCTAGCTCGAGTATATGGTTTGCTTTCAAGTTTCTCCACCTCTTTTTGGTGTTCTTTCAAGCGGACTCCGAAGGGACGGCCGGTTTCTCCAATATATGAACTAGCACAGTCTCCGCAGGGGATTTCGTAAATCACCTCCGCTTTTTGTTGAGGGAGGAGTTTGTCCTTGGGATGAACGAGCATGCTACGTATTATGTACGGTGTGGTTTCATAGCAGTTCTTGAAGCCATGTTTTTTAAAACTCATGAGACTCGCTCAGTAAGGCCCTCTATATAAGGAACTACAACCATGCCTTTTGACATTTCACCGTCATCTTTTTGCTTCGAGGCAGGCTTTGTTTTGGGCGTAGCTCTGTCTTGTTTTACTTTCTTTATTGACCAATCTGGGTATCCGCAGCACGACAAGGCTTCACAGATATTTTTCTCCTCTTTTTGCTTGTCCGCTTCCTCAGTGACCAAAGCATCACTCCGATCTAACAGAGTTCTGACCACTCCTAATTTTTGATGTAATGGATGGTGGGAGGAAAACTGCAAGTATTGATCAGTGTGCGTTTTCTTTCTATAAATGCTAAGTTTCACTGAACCGTCGGGTTTTCTGGTGATAAGAGTATCAAGGAAGGGAATAGAGCCCTCTTGCTCTTCTTGCGTAGGGTGAATTTTACACTGTTGGTGGGATCAATGGTGTTTAAATGATCTGTAAGATTGTCTACTTGTCCTTTGCGTACTATTTCCAAAACATCGTCAACATATCTCTTCCAGAGATGGGGGCTCTAGCCAAAATGATACTTATGGTTACATACTTACCATGCTTACAGGCATGGCTTTATGGGATTTTCAAGAAAATAAAGCACAGAGAATGGCTCATGTAATTAAATTGAAAATTGAATTTTGATTTTGATCGACATCGGATTTATTTAGCTTGATCGCATCACAAATGTGTATCACAGTTGCCCATTGAACAGTACAGGACCCAAACTAGCATGTGTTTATTCAATCATACCAGCTATACAAAACATTTCAGACCTAAAATATCACTGGAAAATACAAGCTTCAACTTAATACCAAAATCTGAATTTTGATGGGGGAAAGTGTGGAGGTGAAACTAAAAATCAGGCCACCCACCGTTAAGCTGTGATATTTTATGATCCCACAGGGTGTGAAACTAAAAGCTGGTACAGCCTTGGCCACCTTTGCATTCAACAATACCTCTCAGCAGATAGCCATCCGGGAAGCAGGCGGTATTCGTATGTCAGCTTTCCAACAGTTCCTGGATTCAAATAATGAAGCATATCAGGCTCATGCAGCCTTCCAGGTTAGTAGTAGAGGAATTGTTTTCAGTAAACTCACAGACATGTGTATATAATATCCATATCGAAAGAATGCACTTCTTCATCAAGTAGAGGTCACGCCAAATCATCTCCAAGTCACATGGTTTAGGAATGTGCTCTGTATTCTTAAACCATGTGGCTTGGGGTTGATTTGAAGTAAGCTCCAATTGAGATAAATCTGGTATTTATTCCTACCTATTATGTACAAAGAGATGCCTTTGGCAGCTGAAAAGTGCATCTTTGATCCGGATATACACATGACAAAACTGCATAATAATCTCTATACAAATTTGATCATTAATTGTAAAATTGATTTGTAAAAGGACTTAATATTTTGTGCTCCCAGCACTGGTTATGCAGTTTTGTGTCATGATGGTGATCTGATGGGCAGAGGGAGGTAAATGATCAAATCAGTTCATGATAATATTATTATCATACACCTCTCATGCTTTGTAAAGATTGTGCATAGTGCTTACATTTGCATTTATACTGGGCTGCAGTAATGACCTCGCTAGAAATTGATGTTTGCCCATTTTAATAAAATTGCATGTCCTAATTGACCATTAACCAGACTTCTACAGCCCATTTGGGGTTCAAAGAGTCAATAGCCTTTCTCAACACCTACAATTATACTCTAGCATCTGTCAAAGATATTAACTTTGCGGGAGTCTTTGCCCGTCCCATGAGCAAACTCTCTGGCTAAAATGACGGACAGACGGGTGGCTAGCTAAGACTCTGTTCATTGTTCTTGCATGATTATTGGTTGTCTACTGCAGTAAGATCTTGGAAAGTGCATCCCAAGTCTTAGGTCAAGTTGACCTAAGGGTGTCAATATGCCTCTTTCACTCAGTACAATGTCTCCTTTTGTCTTTCCTTTATAGATTGTGGTCCTAGCAAGAGTGATAGTAGATCGGGATCAAGTGTCATTGTCAGCTGAAGGCGTGACAACGCTAGTCAGGTTGTTGAGATCAGGAGATGATGACACTATTATTCTAGCAGGTTTGTAACTCTCATAATGCTAGCAATCCAATATAAAAGGTCTACAAATATAAGAATGTCATAAAAGGGTTAAAATTTTGATTTTGAGCTAACAGAATCATCAACAAAAGTGTTAATCAATTAGAAGTATTAGAGGTATTTTAATCATAAAATATCTTACTTTGTGCTATTTTGAGGGTTGATTAACAAGCCATGGGTAGCACTTTTATATTCAAATTACCCCCTCTATAACTGAAATATAGCACAGTGTCAGAGCCATGCAGTCATCGAATTAATTCTAATAAAAGTTGTGGTGCAATTTAATCTGACGTAAAGCAATTTGAAGTCTCAGACAATCGACACATAAAGTCAGTACAATGTTGTATCGCAATTTTGCACCACACTGTTATAGTTGTATCGCAAAAGGTGAAATTTGGGGTGCAATTTGCTCTGCGATAGGGCTTATTTGGAACGTTGGTCGGAGCTCATCCAAAACGTAGCAACCATGCCTGGAATTTAGATATATTATGCTGATGCATTATGTGTCTGAAATTCTGTAGACACACCCCTACACACTTGTTTAAGTGGCAAGTAGTTTCTTGTCAAATAGGCAAAAACCCACTGTATCTACAATAATATTGTATCTACAAATCTACCATTCTACTTAATATTTACAGGTGCACTTGTAGCAAGTCTAGCCCATACCCGTGCTGGTATCCCTGATGCCTTGATCACCACAGGGGTAGTGGACATCCTTATAGGACATCTATTCTCAAGCTCTCCTGAAGTACGTTGCGCAGGCTGCGGTGGCGCTGGGTTATCTTACCTTTAATCGCAGAGCTACAAGGTTGTTGCTAGTAGCAAGCAGGAACACACCAGGATTATATGACCGACTCATGGATAATCTGGATAAGGATGGCAGGATTTCCAAAGATTATACGGATGAGTTCCGTCGTGCACAAATTGTAGGATTGCCTGCTTTGAGGTGAGGGGTTGTTAAGGAAAAAAAAAGGTTTGTCTCAAAGCTAGCGCACACATTTGTAAAATCGCGAGATTTGAAAAAAAAGAAATGCAGAATTTTTTTTTATTTAAAAAAAAAAATTCTTAAAATACTATAAAAAAGTTGGGATTAAAAAAAATCGCATTCCGCATTTGTTTTCAAACCACTCATGAGCTTTGAGACAAACCTTTATTTTTTTTGGCCTAATATGGTACAAAGTAATTTTGTGTGACTAAGGTGACTATAGTTATAGTCGTGACTATTTGGATATTCTGTTTCAAATTCATACTACCTCTGTGGAAGAGGTTAGCAATATCTTCCACAGGGCGAGTATGAATTTTAAATGGCATGAGCACATTAGACATTTGAATTTCATTCACCCTGTGAGAAAGATTCAACCTGAATCTTCTACAGAGGGAGGGAGAGTTTCAAATAGAGTTGGTTAATGTGCTTATTCCATTGGAAATTCACCCAAAATCTTCCACGGGGGAGTGTGGACTTTCACTGGATTGGCCCATTAGAGGTAGTTATACTTTTGACTATAATCTGATGATAGGTGACTAGTTATAATGTCCACAAAAGCCTAAATAAAGGAAATATTTATTTTAAATGCATCAAAATATTACCCTGCAAACTTTTATACATAGGTGTAAATGGGCTATTCCAGTTTAAATCCATACATCCCCTATGGAAGACATGACCTTACTTAATCTTCCACACAGGTAGTGTGCATTTAAAATTTGGATGGATACCTGAATGGGCGACTCCTTTTGAAATATACACAATCATGTCTTCCATAGGGGGTGTATGGATTTAATGGGAGTAGCCCAGTGTTGTTGAAATTGGTCTATATTCATACTTAATCTCTGCCAGAATTCTTTTGCATTGAACATGATGTGTATGTAGCATGTGATGGCAAAGTGCAAAGCATTACAACTGCAAGTTTAGTCAGTTCTTTCTAGCATTTCTTTCAAGTCTTGTGAACCTGAAGGTATAATTATCAGTGGGCTATATTGAAGCCAAAATGACTTTTTTGGTTATTTTAATTTCTAAACAGTTTTTTTTTTTTTTTTATATAATCTATCTCAACATGAAATGACAAAATTTTTGGCCTGGTGTCCGAGAAAAAAGTGTGCAGCGCCCTCTTGTGTCACCATACCTTATCATTGTGGAGGGAGTAGATTCGAGTACAAAATCCTTCAAAGTAGTCCTTTTCTGGCATGTTGCTATGATTTTGGTGTCTAAATACATGTAAATGAGCTCAAAATACCTAATTTTGGAAGTTGCATGAAAATTGGACATTGCGTTTTCATAAAAATGGACATTTTGGGTCAAAATTGAGCATGAGGGCGCTTTTCATGATTTTTCGAAAGTTAACGTCCTTTCCCTGTTTTTAATAGCTATGAAGATGATCATTAGTTCAAACTGCTCAAGAAATTTCAGCATTTTATCACAATTAGTTTGTCCGTAGCACTCGTTTGAATGTTCCTTCGATACTGCTATACAAATGCATGGGGGTCAACAACCTTTTGTCATGTACAATCCAATGGTGGCATCCAATTGAACGTTCTGATGAGCGTTGCGGACAAACTACTTCTGCTAAAAAGCTCAAATTTCTCGAGCAGATCAAACTTCGGTGTATCTTCATAGATGTAAACAATAAAATACCGAAAGGAAGAAAATTTGCGCAAAATCTTGAAAAGTGCCCTCACGCTCAATTTTGACCCAAAATGGCAATTTTTAAGAAAACGGAATGTCAGATTTTCATGAAACTTTCAAAATTAGGTATCTTTAGCTCATTTACATATATTTAGACACCAAAATCATAGCAATATGCCAGAAAAGGAGTACTATGAAGTCCACTCCTCGACAAAGATACGGTATGGTGACGCAAGAGGGCGCTGCACACCTTTTTCTCAGACCCCTGCCAAAAAGTTTGTCATTTCATGCTGAGATAGGTTATATAGAACAACAAAAACTGTTTAGAAATTAAAACAAAGTATGTGCCATCTATAGCCCACTCCTAGTATAATGTGCATTATTATTCCTGGGTCAGCAGTTTAAATCAAAACAGAACAAATTTAATGTAATTCATACGTTTTGATGCTAATAACTCTATGCAATATTAATGTTTTGTACTTCAATGCATTAATATTAATCCTTCCGTTTTCCCTTTCTTTTTCTCCAAACAGCCTTGAAATACATGGTGGACCTCCAGCAGTACCCCCAGCCAGGCCAAGGGGTATGTATATGCTGACACTCATACTTGTTTTATTAGTAAATATAATCTTGTTTTCTCAAACCATTTGTCCACAAGCAAATTTCACATTTCACTGCTTACATGTTACTGATTTTATTGTTCTTGTTGGTTTTTTTTTTTTTGGTGTTAAAATATTTTGGCCTAAAAATAATTTACTAGCAATTAAGACACCACAAGGTTTTGGGAGAATGGTTAGGTTGAAGGGTACGATTATTATTGAGATTAACAAAAAGAGTTGAGGAAAAATTTTGAGATTCAGGTAACAAGATTAGAGTAGGGGTTCAGATATGGATTTAGAGTGGCATTCTTTATTGTAAATTGCCACTATCATGGTAGAAGAAATCATGTAGATAATATTTATATCAGGGCAGGTGCGTTTGCTGTCAGGTCGGTGACATCTTGCCTATTTGGTGTGTAAAATGAAATCTTTTGGTCTGTGTGAGTAATGATAATGAAATCAATACACCCACTTTGGAAGACATGACCTTTTAGTCTCACACAAGAGGTGTAGATTTCAAATGGAGTCACACATTCAGGTAATACCATTTGAAATTCACAGCCTCTGTGGGAGATTAAGGCCATGTCTTCCATAGGGTGTATGGATTTCCACTAAAGTCTGCACAAAAAGAAACTCAGCTGTTATAAACACGCCTATAGCTTCAGAACTAATAATTGTTTTCACAATATTTCAACATAGTGGGAAGGATGAATTATTTACTCACATTTTGATACCCCATTTGTCAAATGTTGTTCAATATTAACAACACAGTAGTGTTTTTAAAGAAAAATAGCCGAATTTAAAAGTGGCAGTTTACAGCGATCAATGGTTATTATGCCAGCACGGTAGCACGTAAAGTCCGCCATTATCTTCACGCTTAGTTCAAATCAATACAAATAGCTGCAACTGTTAAATTCGGCTATTTTTCTTTCAAAACACTGCTGTATTGTTAATATTGAACACAATTGGACAAATTGAGTATCAAAATGCGCGTAAATAATTCATCCTTCCTCTATGTTAAAATATTATGAAAACGATTATTAGTTCTGAAGCTATAGGCGTGTTTATAACAGCTGAGTTTCTTTTTGTGCAGACTTTAGAAGAGCTCAATATCAGGTTGGTATTATTGATAGTTGGGCAAATAACTTTTCAGAATTATTGGCCCTAGCATCAACAACAACCAAAAGTCATGTGAGATATAAAGAGGATGAAAAATTGATTGCGACTCATTTTATTCAACCCCATTCAGGAAGTTCAGCAAGACCCGGACAAGCATGAGCTTTTACAGAGAACGACAGCAAGATAATACCATCTCAAATCGATCAGTATCTGCACCAGCCCGTACCAGGATAGACCGGGTGAAATCCGCTCCCATGAGACGTGAAAGGCTCACACCGGTGATTAAAGTGAACGGTGGGGAAGTGAAAGGTGGACAATATGTGAAGAAAGAGAAGAAAGTTGAAATGGTAGATGCAAAGGGAGATGCATCATCACGCAAGAATATGAAGAAAAATAATGCTGCATGGACTTGAGATGTTATAAAACATTGCATATCAAAGGCTAACTAAAAAGAGATTCGTCCCAGGAGACCACACCCGTAGCTTTTAAAATTAAGATTTTAGTGCATTTCTTTTTTTAAGTATTTTTCCTTTTTTCCAGGAAAACCAAACTGCAGCAAAAAGAAGTGGCTTAAAAAATGCAATTTGCTCAAGTCATTTTCTGGTAATTTTCAATTACCGTATTCGTCCGAGTATAGTCCCATGCTCGAGTATAATCCAACCACCCATTTTTCGAAAAATTTCAGAATTGTAAAAAAAAAAAAAAAAAAATTTTTTAAAGTTTTTTTTTTTTGTTTTGAGTGTCCCTGGACCTAGACCTAGAATAGATGCTAGGATCATTCATGGTTGACCTAAAAAAAAAAAATTAAAAAAATTTCAAGATATTTTGTATTTTAATATGAAAATTGATAATTTGTATTCATGTCATACTCTAAATGATTTCAAAATGCATTGAATTTGAATGCATTTTGAAATCATTAATAGAGTATGACATGAAAACAAAGTATCAATTTTCATATTAAAAATACAAAATATCTTGGAATTTTTTTTTTTTTTTTTTTTTAGGTCAACCATTAATGATCCTAGCATCTAGGTCTAGGTCCAGGGAAAAACCGAAAAAAATTAACTTAAAAAAATAAATTTTTTTTTTTTTTTTTTTTTTTTTTTTTTTAAATTCGAGTATAATCCCACCACCAATTGTGAAATTGTTACAGAATTGATCTGAAATAGATATGAAAATACAATTTATTTTCTTACATAGAGTATTACCAATAATATAGGGATGATTCAATTTGAACAAATTTTGCCAAATGCTATGAATATTATCAATGAGGTATACCGTAACACTATATTCTATCAGTAATTTGTCGGCCGTATCACATACTGACGTATTTGCAAAATACGCATTTCGAGAAAATCGAAATTGATATTTTAGGGATTTTCATTTGATTAAAACATTATATTGTCGATTAAAACCTGGTTAAGAATAATGCAAATATACCATATTTTCAATGTAATTTAATTATCACTATCAGAGCATAACTTATTCTGCAAAAAAATCAATATTAAATAACATACGTCACTATGTGGAACAGACTAATAACAATTTCGCCGTTCAAATGACAAATATATGTGAAAAAGACAAAACAGTCATTTTACCATACGTCACTATGTGAAACGGCAAATTCTTCAAATTGCAGATACGACAAACTGGGCTTGCGCAGTTTAGTTGATCGGCAAATACGTCGGTATGTGATACGGACATATCAAGGTTTTACAAATACGACATAATTAAATTAATTATTATATCTTACTAATTAATCCACTTTGAGACATATTATTCGGTGAATATACAGAATAGAATATAACAAACTAGTGTACCAATTTTCTTACTAATTAAGCCACTTTGAGACATATTATTTGGTGAAAATACAGAATAGAATATAACAAACTAGTGTACCAATTTTCTTACTAATTAAGCCACTTTGAGACATGGTATTTGGTGAATATACAGAATAGAATAAAACAAACTAATGTACCAATTTTCTCAAAAATGTTAAAAATGTCGAATATGTCAGTATGTGATACGGCCGACGAATTGTGATATTATACAAGTATGATACTTAAACTTTGTTATAAAACTAAAATCGGTCCTATATACAAGAAAGAAAACTAATCCGTCCTACAAGGTGTTCATTAATTGCAGCTTGCAAGTTGAATTCATGAATCACCTTTTATAAAGATTCCTATTGAATTATTGAATATTTAATCGCATTGTATATATATCTTTTTATAGTCTATATTTGCAAGTAAATAATAATATTTTTAAAAAGATTGATCCGTCCTACAAACAACCTTGAGTAATGTTATGAACATACAGTCCAACCTCACTTATTCAGCCAGGATGGACCAAGCAATTGCCGAATAAGTTAAAAATCGAGAAAGCGAATTATGTATGAGGGTTAAAAATAGTTGCAATGTATTATTTTAAGCATTCACAAACTTACTACAAACAATCAATTGAAGCATGAAAAATTAGGTTATTGGGCTGTATAAAAAGCATATTTTTCTTAGACATCATTCAACCAGATAACAACAAAGTTATTAGGATAATTGTGGGCTGGATAAGCGAGGTTGGACTGTAATCATTTTATAATGCAATATGTAAATGATTTTATCATTTTACTATATAGACCAAAGACTTATCCTCAGAGTAAATTCAATTTATTATTATTGCTACAATGTATGAAGTAATTTGATGTAAATTTTGTACTTGATCATTCAAATAAATGTAAATTTTGTACTTATTGATATCATAATGTAATTTTGTACTTAATGTTATGTATATATCAGAATCAGATGAATTATTTTAATTAAGTAATCTATAACATTATATTAATGTCAATTTTGTGACATGACTCATACTAAAGTAGGAAAGTTTAAAAATTGGGTTATATTACATGTCCTGTTACTAACTTGGTCGATACATAAAGCTACTCATGAGTAATATGTGATGCGATCAAGCAAAATCAGTCGGAACTCGGAAATATTAATTTTTCAGTTTCTTATGGAATAGTAAAAAGCATTTACAAAACTGCATTTTGAAGAAAACACAATTGAAATTGAACTACCAGTTCATGAGATATGAGCAATTAAAGAGTTTCTTAAACCAAAAAAAGCAAAGGGAAATATTGCCTTTGTTTGGCTATATCTCAAAATCAATATTTCCGAGTTCCGACTGATTTTACTTGATCGCATCACATATAGTTGCTCAAAGTCCAAATAATGTTTCTGTGGAGTGTGTCTGCCTTTTGTCTCTTTTGCCAAAAACCCAGCATATGCTTGTAGATGGAATTCTTAAGTGTCACAAGAAGCAGGTTTTGCAATATATGTCCAGTTGCATCAAACGGCTGGACTTGGCAGGAAAAGTCAAAATTCAAATTTGAGATAATAATTTTATGTTAGGTAGAATATTCGCTTTATTTTGAGACATCACTTGTCATAATTGATAACAGCATTTACATTTTTAAGTCATGATTTCTTTTGTTTCAATCTTTTTTCATGTATGATTACTTTTCATCAATATCTTGAAAAAGCAGTTTGTTGCAAAGTCCACCACTTTGAGGTGATCCAGGGCCTAGATTTCGTGCCAGTTTGCGAGAATCAAAAACCATCCGAATCGCTTCACTTACTGCATGATTCAATGAAAGAAATTGATTCTCGCCGCAAATGTTACGAGAATCATTACGTGAACCGATTCAGTGATTCTCAACAAATCTGAGGCCCTGGGTGATCGGTCACATGCTCTCATTGTGGCTATTATTGTAACCTTTAAATATAAAATGGCCAGTAACATTTTAACCATGTTAGATTTTGCAGTGGGAGAATCTAACAATGTGATTACATGGTTGCCTCGCCAGCACAGACAAATCATGCTTCTACGCATGTTTATAAGCCCTGTGGATTAGGTTAGCATGCTCGATCAAATCTGCCACTGCAAAATCCAACATGGTGTTACTCTCAACTGGAGATGGGACAACTATATAATGTTATAATTATTTTAACTTATGATCTCAACCCCAGATTAAGATGTACCTCTTGTATTAAGATCATAGGTTGATCATAGGTTAAAATAATTAATTATGAAGTCTGTCATGAACTTTCATTTTAATATATTGTTGTCAATAATGAAATAAATATAACAAAGATGCTAAAAATAGACCTGCCTTGAATGCTGTATGATTTTGCAAGTCAAATCTAATACATCATCAAATATGATGGTGTAAGATGACATAACCAAAATTTTGTATTTTGGGATGTGAGTGTTTTGGAAAGTTTTTAATGTGAAAGGAAACTTAACAATGATGGTGGGCAACCTAGTACAAATCTTGCACAGCGACAAGACCTGCAATGAAAAAGTGCCATCATAAAGAAGAAATTAAACCAATTTGCTCGAATGTAAGTTCATACGTGCTGGTGATAAACAATTTGGAGTCAATCTTTGATAAATGCAACACAGGTCCTACGCATACGCTGGCTACTACGCTTATGCAGTCTGTAAAGCAACAGTATAAAGCAAAATGCATCAAGTTTTTTTTCTGTCCTATTTTGGATAGTGTCTGCCTTTCTCCTTGCATTAAACTTGTGAAACTTTTGGTGTAAGAGGTTTGGTTTTCATTAAAATTGATATCTGTTTAATCTCTCTAAATTCAATCTCAAAATCCACCATGAGACAGCTACATCATAAACAAAACACATCACATAAAATAATACCCCTTTCATTACTAGATAATATAACAAGCATCAAATTTTAAAACTGAAATAGGAAAATGAAATACAGTTTTATAATGCAATAGCCCAAAATTTGTTGCCACAGTGAAAGAAAAAGATGCAGATTCAGAAGTTGCATCAAAACCCATTGAAAATGTTGCCTTTACAGCTAGAGTGCCTGGTCATCACTGGTCATCCATGACCAGTCCTGTAGAGAATCGATCGAGTAGCTTTAGTGCAACCTATGAATCTGTATCTTCTTTTTTCATTAAGAGTCACCAAGAGCTTTCCAGACATTAGGTTATCAAAATTTATGTAATTAAAATGGGTTTCTTTTAGCTATTTCAATTTAAGAATTTGATGCATGAATTTTGAGTTTAGTAATAAATGTAATGCCCTGCTGTTCCTCTGTATTGTACCATAGATTATCAAATTAAAGAACATGGATAAAGACTGGGATCGTTATTCTATAGAATTCTATAGTCCATGTATGTTTCACTCGCATCTGTACGATAAGTGTCTTTGACGAGAGCGGTATCGTATTTAATCTATGATCATGATGATTGCAGCTTGCTTCTAGTGCAGGGCAATACATTCAAAAATAGTGCAGACCCCTTACTATGATAATATATCCTGTTACATCCATTTTATCATTTTCACAGGTAACTCATGAGATCTTCACATGAAATTTTAAGTGTGTGCCACTGATTTGAATTTTAATGAATCCCAGACCATCATGAATAAAAAATACAAAAACAAGTGGTATTTTCTTTGTCAAAATGTGACATATTTATTATTACAGTTGTTACATTTGTGATAAATATGTTACAAATAAGGCAACATTCACACACACACATACACAAAAGAAGTTTATTTCTTAATTAAATGCCGGATTATGTCATACAAGTCCAGACATGTTTCAAGATGTGGAAGATTTCAACAGTAATACAAATTTCTGGACTATTTTGTGACATAATCTGACATTTGATTATAATTTCATCAGTCATAATGAACTTTTCAGATAAGTTTGTTTCATCTAGGTGGACTGGAAACCAAAATAAGACATGCATTTGTTGTTGGTGGGTTTTCAGAGAAGGGTATGATGGTCAAATCAATAATAAATATGTTTATTTATACAAAAATTACATCTTTGTGCATTTTTTTAACAAAAAGAAAAAATGACAATTGCACTTACTTTTCAATTGAAAAACAAATGCAAGTACGCTCCAAAAAATGCAGCCTAGCTATAAAGGCAGTGAAAAAAATCCTGTTTTATGGGCGACTTAACCTTTCAAGTTGGTCAGTTGGTCTGGCCTTTTTTTTCTCTTTTTGTTTTGCAAATGACTTTAAAAATAACCCAAATCTGAAAATATTTTGCAATATTTTGAAATAAAAAAATATCTGAAATTTGGGTCAGCATTCATTTATACAGGTAAAATATTGCCATGAATTTCTAAAAAGCAGGGCAGACAGGCCCGTAGAACAGGGTTTTTTTCATCACCTAATATATGCATCAATACAAAAAGATTACACCAAGTTGGCTCCATTGCTTTATTTGGCATTCACCTAATTGCTAAAACCCTCAAAACTTATATTAAATTTCATTTATACACCATTATTAATACACATGACAACAGTTTAGCTTTTGATCTTCACCACAAAGATTTATATTTTCCCCTTTGCATAAAATGTTAAAAGTGTGTTTGTGGATCAGAAGTAAAACTTCAATCAAAATTCCCGCTACTTTCCTGAACAAAAAAACCATAATTGCGTGACAAAATGGGCTATTCCAGCTGAAATCCATACACCCCCTATGTTAGACATGACCTGAATCTTCCACAAAGGGAGTGTGAATTTCAAATGGGGTTGCCTGAATGGGTGACTCGACACTTGACTTAATGAACATTACCCAGTGCCCCATATAGTTCATAAGTATGTAATTCAGTATCTTACATGTTGAAAATTATACATACCATTTCCAAGTACAATAATTATTACTAATAAAGAAAAAGATATTGCCATACAGAAACCAGGTGTATATCCTTTCAAAACATTATAATATTTATTTTATTGGCATTGTAAAATAAAAATGTAACAAAATGGGAAAGAAAAGTAAAATATAATTATAAACAATGAAACTATTGGAGACTTGATTTTTGTGACAAATACTATTGACATAATCTGGGGACAGCTATGCTTTCTCATGCATCTACAAAAGATACTATATGACCTTATGTCCAATGTCCAGTACATCCCTAATCTCCAGCACAGTGCAGTTACACATGTAGGCCAAAGATACCCTGCTGTTGTTTACTTACTTAAGCATACCTGTGATTTTTCCGGTTACTTTTCCTCCTGATTTTCTGGATTTTTTACTTTTTCCTCCTTTTTTCCCGGATTTTTAGTTGGCCGGAAAAATATTTATAAAAATATGTATTTTAGCTTAATCATTACAATACTGCGCATTGCGATTAACACTAATAAATCCTGTCATACCGGTTCATCTCATTATCATTCCAAAATACAAGTTTGTTTCTCTACTGGAACAAACACTTGAAAAAACATCAAGAGAAAATCAAAACACATCTGACAAACTATAGATTATAGGAGGCAAGATGAATACTCTGTACTTTTAAATCTCATGATATTCGCAAGTCTTCCAAAGGGAAATCTAAAGAACTTAAATGAGTCATAGTCCAGAGAGAAGCAAGATAGCATAAGAAATAACTAACTCATAAATGGCCAGGTTGAAGTCATCACACTGGAGTACTATTTATATTATGACTCAGTGGTCAGAGGCATGATTCGCACATGGTCATTTTCACAGTAAAGGGTGTAACTTTTGATTTTTAGGGTCAAAATTTCAAACCACTTAAATATGTTTCTGTTTACTGAAATCATGCATACATGTAGGAGCAACTTAAATTCCAGTAAAATAATGTTTCAAGGCTTAAACCTTTTGATTTCTAATAAAAAAATTGACATTTCCATAACATTTTGGTTAAAATCTAAGAACAAATGTATTTTACATAAGCTCAGAAAATTATGACATGAAAGCTGGAATACATGTGAAATCCCATTCCAAAGTAAGTCAACAGATATAAGTTACATTTTATACCATGTTTTGCTATGTTTGTAATTGCAGTTTTGAAAATTTTTAACATAAAGTGTCATTTACAATGGAAATTTCCCAACCTTAAACATATTTTTAAAGTTTTAATTGGGTTCCTAAAATAATTTGAATGTCTAACTTCATGTACAAATACTACTTGATAAAAGGAACCTGCCAGCCAAGTTTCACAGAAATTGGAGTTATTTTTTAGAATTGGCGATTCAAGCGATTTGTGTTTCGGAGGCTTCAGTTAACAACACAGGTGATCATAAATGTAAAATATTTGGCTAACTACTGCAAGTTGACATGAAAAAATAGGTAAAAGATATCACAATTACCAATTTTCATGCTTTGCTTTGAAGTATTGAATTTCAGTTGTGACAAAAATTAAATTATCACAGCAAGTCATTTTTTTTGTTTCGGAGGCTTCATGTTAACAATGGCTAAACACTGTAGAAGTAGTTTTTTTGAAAACAACACTGTTGGGATCATCTAAGCTGTTATTTTCTTGTGTGTATTGAATCAATGATTCTATGCGGCAGATATTGTAGATTTATAGCATGTTAACTTTTCACCCATTTGTTAAGTATGGTGTTTTTTGCATGTGAAGCCTCCGAAACAGGCTTTTTGGGTATCAGTATATTTTTCAAACATTAACCATAACATCCAACAATTTTTTTAATTTATGACATTCTGCACATATCAAGTAACAATTACAATGCAGATATCAGTATGAAACACCAATTTAGATATGCATAGATGATAATTAATCTTATTGTTGTTTGGAGGCTTCATTTGTTTCGGAGGCTTCAATTGTTAACGGAAAGTTTGTATTGGGTCCCATTTTCAAGCGGTGATATATATCTCCACGATTTAAAAACAAGTGACTTGAGGATCTACTTTGCTACATTTTGATAAATAGATTGGATGAGCTCTTTTATTTATATTTGCCCAAGCTTGCTGAACAGTTTGTTTCGAGGCTTCAAAAAGTTAACGGAAAATCGGCTCTTTGAAGTCAAGATTTTATAAAAATTTTAAAATCTTGCAAATCGACTAATTTTTGTTACCCATTTCAAGTTAAGATATCAACTGTTATGAATCAAGAAGAAGTGAAGAAATAACCAAGAATTATGAACCAAAGCTATACCCACAAAGTTTGTTAACAATTGTTAACGGAAAATGAAGCCTCCGAAACGACAAATATCGAAGTCTGATTCTCAAAAATACAGGGCTGTTCACAACTAAATCTAATGTGGCAGTGTTTACTGAACATATGACCATACTTTCAGGATAAGAAAAATTATCCATGAACTAGCGGAAGAAAACACAGGGTTTTACAAAAATGTTACTGTTTTTTATAGTTTTTCAAAATGGCAATATTAAGTACATTTAAGCCTGCTAAAACTGAACGCAGTAACTCCCAAAGATGATTATGCTACCCAAGGTAGCTGCTAACTAGATGACTTATGTGGCCAAAAATCATGGAATTCTGTGGCTTTATTAGAACACTATGGATCAAAATGTTAAAAATCCAAAGTTACACCCTTTACCGTGAAAATGACCACATACAACTATTTTGTTTTTCAATTTGTGCTGCCTGCATGTTGTTTTGAAGATCAATTGATATAATGATGGCATATCAAGTATTCAATAGGGCTGGTGATCTTCTATTAGGGAAGGGATTTAAAAATCCTTGGCTATTCAGTTGGCTATAGAAACTAAGGTCTACTTGTCAAACATCCTGAGCGTTGGTGACAAGAAAGTGTATTACCGTGATTTTATAGAGAAAATCAACAATCCTGGACACTGCAGTTGGAGTCAGGTGAGGTATGAGAGACTTAAATAATGTTAGAAAGTTTGTTTGAACTGAAAAAGGGAATTAAAAGAGCACAAAAATCAACCCAGTTTCAGTGTCTTTATTGTGCATTGTGTACTCTCATTCAAAATACATGGTGCATCATGGACAAAAAATTTAATTCGGTATCGCAGTAAAGACTCATAAAAATTAAACGGTAGCTCTGCGATTCACTTCAGTTTTTCACAAAAGGTGACTGACTAATTGAATGTGGCATTTATAGAAACTTTCAACAATGGGAAAGTTCAACTTGATACTTTGCCCTATTGCACTTTTCTGACTCAAAGAGCCAAAAAAGTATCAACACTCCAGGAGGACTGTGGGATATTTCTACAGAGTCGTGGACTGATACTTCATGAAATGGGAGTGGGACATTTCCTTGGTTTTGCACCAAGTGGCCCGAACAGTGAGACGTCAGATGAAGACATTGGCAGATCAAAATACCAAGTACTTTGCTGCACAAATTACCACAGTCCACCAGGATCAGAAAATGGCAGTAATCGTGATCGATGATTTCCACAACAGGAACAGTCTTCCTTCTTATATCACAGACTCCGGTACAATGCACCAATTGAAAACACGTATCAAAACTCATCTTTTCAATCAGGCTTACAGCTGAACTGCCTGCGAACCATGTTATGTTATATCTGATAATTGTGTACGGTACTCTATGATTGAGTCTTGTGTTTTAATGATTGCAGCATGTGTATATTTTTGCTGATTTTAGTCATTTTAGCTTTATGTGTTAATTGGTCCAGCATTATTTGTGTATTATTATGACTGCTGGATTTTATCCTATTGTAGATTAAGATTATGTATTTGATGGTTTTTGTGCTTTTTGTAGTTTTAAGATGTTTGTAGTTAAATTTTTCCTTTTTGTGCAGCGTCTAGAGACCCTTTGTTTTGTGCGCTTTATAAATTATTATAATGACCATTAAATGGCCTACTACAGAGAAGCTCTCTAGGGCAGATCATTTTGCAACAAATCTGGTAAGCACACCTGGTGCCCCAGCTGTCCACAAGATGAATGACACCAGCATGCACAGACATGTCCCACACCAGATATCAGCAGGTACAGTCAACGTCATTGGCAGGAATCTGTACAGTAACTGTGCAAGGCATCATGGAGACCGCGCAGACGTGTTAAGCCTATACCATGCTGCCTCCTTCTTTTACTAGCATTGATGCAGCTAGTTGTAAACCATGAGGACACTACAGGTGTACGAGATACCAACCCATCCCATAAATTCAACCACTTGTGGACTTGTAGACCTTTTGAAGAGTACCGAGGATTATTTCAAGGTGTATCAAGATATGCTAAGAACACCAAATGGGAAGTTACCTTGAAGAATTTGCAGCGCCGACTGGCCCGGCTGGTACCACACTAAGCTCCTAGTTGCAACACAAAGAATACCAGCCACTATTTATCCCAAGACAGGGGCCTTTTCATGTGTATATAAACATCATTGATGACAACGTCAAGTTGTCTAGATGGTTTTATGAGCCATTAATCAAATTCATCTTTGGAAAGGACCTGCCACTTAGACCCAAGCTTTTTAGATGTGAGGTCATCATAGCAGCTGGGAAGAAAGCAGATTTTTACATTGTTTGGAGCATCAAAGAACCTAGAATATGTATGTCTATACAATTTATTGGAGGATGTACTTCCGATGATCATCTTGCATTACCCAGTTATCTTCAAATCGGGCAACATAGATTTATACCGAAGCACCATGCGGAGGCTTGGACTGCTCTTCATGATTTGCAAGCGCGTCACCATTACGACCATGCCACCCTATCCTGGCTCAGTGATGACAACTTCCACCAAGAGAGTTTCCCGAGTATGATCATAGAATGTCCATCTGGAATGTTCATGTGTCCGATATTTTCATAGAGATCTATCATGGCAAATTGAGGAGGAACATAGAACCACACTATGATGCCAGTATTGTACATGAAAGAGCTCTCACATTAGCATCAGCAGTAAGAGCTGGAGAAGATTTTTGAAGTTAACTTCACATCATCACAAGTCTTCACCATCCATGTGAAGAAAGGATTTTCAAGCTATAGAAGTTGAAGCAGCAGATTTCCTTCTTTGCACATTTGACACCATATTTGCTGCAACTGAGACAGCTTCAATCACCAAGAAAACAATTTATGGTAAATCTTCCTTCACTGACATGAGAAGCATGCCAGCAGCATTTACATTTGGATCACAACTTCCACATGACAGGCTTGTGTGTGACCTCCAAGCTACAAATGTAAGCTTGACATGCAGGTGTGGACATGTCTGGAGGTGCAAATTTGCAGTTGACTCAAAGGTACGACTGTGGATGTGCCCACCTACATTCACTGTTGACTGCTGTGGATGTTCAACCTCTTGTGCAATACTTCCAAAATAATTTTGGTAATCCTTGCAGGCTATTAATGCTATTTGATATTTTAGCTAATATGATATGGCTGAAGAACTGGCTGAAGAGGCAAGAATTAAGAATCCCTCATCGACAAAGCCTGAGAAGGTCGGCTGGTGCAAGATATTTATGAGAAGACATCCTAATCTGTCACAGAAAGCTGGAACTTATTCTTAGACTTAAGGGATCTAGAATGAGCGTTTATTGCGTTTCGACAGTATTTTTTGTGGAACATGAGAGCACCACAGACCTATCGAATTGCATTCTGAATACGAAGCATGTGTGTCTGATATCAAATAATTTTCATTTTTTGAAAATCACAATATAATACAAATTTTATGACAAATTATAAAATTTGATATTTTTCAAATGTTTGATATATAACAGTCCTCGAAGTAAATTATGTAAATCTAATGATATATTCTTAAAGTGTATGTAGCTGGGAGGAAAAGCCGACGGTCAATTGAAAATTTTGACCTTTCAATATTGAAGATATGGATTTTTTTCCCAAAAAGACCTTTTTTGTGTGTGTGTTTTTGGAAAACAAATCCATATATTCAATACGAAAGGTCAAAATTTTCAATTGATCATCGGCTTTTCATCCCACCTACATACACTTTAAGTATAAATCATCAGATTTATAAAGTTTACTTTGAGTACTGTTAAATATCAAAAATATCAATTTTAATGATTTGCCATAAAATGTGTATTAAATTGCTAATTTCAAAAATCAAAATTATTTGATATCAGAAGGACATTCTTCGTATTCAGAATGCAATCGATATGTCTGATGTGCTCTAATGTCCCAAAATAAATACTGTCCAAACGTTCATACCCCTTCCCTTAATGGTTCAAAATGTTCAGTAAATTGATGTCCGGGATTGATGTCCAAATTGAACACCCGGGATTGAACCACAGATGTACACTAATTCTTTCACGTTACATCATAAGTAACCGATCTTTATCATACTATTGACAGGACATGGCAATGTTGAATAATAACACACGACTCTGTTCTGAGAATTTTACCATATTTTTTAGGCCAATTACATTTGATTCTTAGTGTCCTGTTTCCCACCCGCGTCCAAAGTGCAGAATTGCAACATATTTTATTATTTTATTATTATTTTGGATTTTCTCTTGATAGCATGAGTCCAACTTCAGATCCAGCAGTAAATTTTGCATCTCCAACAAAGAAGAGGACAACAAAGCCCAGAACTGCAGGTATTGCATCACCACGGAAGTTAGTGAAAACAGAAGCCACAGCTGGCAATGTTGTACTAAATGACAAAATCTCTCTCTTTCCCGTCTACAGACCACTGATGCCACGGTTATTACGGATGTGATAGCACCTGATCAAACCGGTTCTGCTTCCCATTGTATTGTTACACCAAAAGGGGAAATTCGGGTAGCAACATTTAATGGCAAAGAAAGACTTGAGTGTTCTAGGATGGATACATATGTTCATCACTGCAATTACCATTTACCTTTTCATTATCATTTTGTTGTTCGATTCCCAAACATTTTGCTTGCATGATTTTGATATTAAAGATGCTATTTGCAACTCACAGAAAAACATTGTCAGCACTTGAGTTCCGCAACCCCTGATTGGATCCCAAACAGAGTTGTAACCCACATTTTTAAAACCCATGTACATAATTATCAAAATAATGGAATTATGTTGTGTTTTTAAATGTCAATCTCCAGATTGTTATTTTTGTCATTCCAGGTGTGTTGTTGCATAACATGATGAAGTAATCACAACCAGATTGGCCATGCAATAAAAAGATCACAGTCCATGACAATGTACAATGTATAGAGCATCAAGAAAATTGACTACAGTTGCAGCCAAAGATTTCGGATGAACTGTCCACTTGGTATTCCCCGGTGCCTGCTCAGAGAGCCATAATTTACAAGAGCATGGCCAGATCAAAGATAGTATATGCTATCATGGCATGGCATGGAGCAAATGCAGTCCTGAGGCGTGCCATTCATATCATAGATCTCCTGGGAAAAAAACCTCTGTTGCGGACGTATTCAGAGATGGAAGATTTTTAGATACCTGTTTTAAAATCAAAATCGCTCTGAGTGTGTAAAATGCAGAACCAGAGTTAGGGTCAAAGAAGCTCATAACATATTAACATTTTTCACAGACGGTTACAACGATGGTAGCCACGGTCTATTCTCATATACAACTGTCAAGCACCTGTCTTCACGCATTCAAAGACATGGCAGATCAGCTTGAAGTGGATGCGGTCAAGTTCAAACCAATATTTGACATAAGATGGCAAAGTTTGAGTTTGTCAGTGAAGGCTTTGATCAATAACTTTGAACCACTTATGACAGTCTTGGGAGAAGAAACTAAATGTGGAAACCCAACGGCTATAGTGGGTTGACAAAGCAGCTCTCTTCTTGGCTATTTAATCGGCTATAGAAACAGAGGTCTTCTTGTCAAACATCCTGGGTGTTGGTGGCAAGAAAGTGTATTACCGAGATTTTATAGAGAAAATCAACAAGCCTGGTCGCTGCAGATGATCATGGTCAAAGAAAGTAAGATTTGAGAAAAAGAGAATTTCATCAATCAATAACAGTCTTTTGATGAGATTTGATGCAATCAGAAATGAGCCGCCACTACCTAGACCATCTCGCCGAGGGGTCACTCACAACTGTGTGCTAATTCACCCAGGAACTACAACCCAAATAAAAGAAAGCAAACAGACAGAAATGGAAGTCACAACAAACAAAAAATCACATTCCTATAAACTCCCAACATATAGATGTTTATAGCCGTTGATCTCTGTGTTGCAGGTATACTGGACACAAAAGCACAACATTGGTCAGGACATCCCCGACACCTTGGCAGACGTGCTGCACTTCTTTGCTCATGTTGAGTCTGTTGACAGATCTACATGTACATACAATCAGTTTCAGAATCAGAATCGGCACACGATAGTCAAGATTATGGGAAGAACAAAAAAAAAATGAATTTAAAAGATTCAAGGAGCATGAGGTGGCATCCTACAATTATCTGCTGGTGTATAGCACTACATGCTAAATCGCCAGTTGCATTCAAGGCACTAGACGCACCTCAAGTCTCCTTAAATTACCGCATGAAAGCACATTATTCAACTACACCCACTTCCTGGAAGCGAAGAGTGGGGTCAACTGCGATATACTGCAGCACCTGACTGAGGAAGCCAAACTTTATGGACCAGGTTCCAAAGTCAAGATTACTGTCACTTTCCCCGTCACGAGTGCTGAATGTGAAAGAACATTCAGCGCACTTTGACGCACAAAACGGACTTCCATTCTATAATGGAAAAGGAGTGGCTGAATGGACTTTCACTACTTCACATTCACAAAACCATTGACATTACACCCTCAAAAGTAGCACATAGAATTTCTGCAAGAGTACAAAGTCGTAACAGTTTGGAAACTTATGATGTTGGTAAAAAGTATGCACCAAATCGCGCAAGTTGAGTTCAGAAATGCAAAATTTCTCTGGACCCCCGTTTTGGTCACTAACTTGATCATTCATTTGAATACATTCGTTCATTGATACAACACCTGATTTTGATATACACCTGATTGTGATTTAATATATGTTGGTTGACCAATATTGATATACTCTGCCTTGACTGATTTATGACCATGCACAAGGATTGAGCAGCCTAGTTTTGAAGAAATACATGAAGATAAAGAATGACTTAACAGCTCTGCAAAGTATCCACAAGTTGTCTGATGTGAGATTTGAACCGATAATTCAATATACAGACATAGGAAGTAAAAAGAGGCGACAAATCAAGGACACATCATTGTGCCCCATCACAGAATTGGCACCCAACCACCCAGCTCCTGCGCCTACTTCACCATCATCTGCTCCATCTTCTGATTTATCTGCTCAAGGAATCTGTAACGAGTTGTCTTTTGTCACACCAATAAGGCAATATATGTGAAAAGACCAAGTGTGACAATTACATCACCATAAGTAGACAAAATCCTGCTGTTGTTCCTTGGTGCCCGATGTAGTCGGTATTGACGTGCGTCTTTATCCTGGAGATCAAACACAATAATTCTTATCGATATTGATATACTCTGCCTTGACTGATTTATCACCATGCCACAAGGATTGATCAGCCGAGTTTTGAAGAAATACATGAAGAAGAAGGAGTATCAGAGACACAGAGGCTAAAGATATTTTGAACAGCGATGTAAGATATATGTTGACGGACTTGGTAAAGAAAACTGAAAAGCGGGGCAAGGCCTTGTTTGGCAATCCTGCAATGGCAGCACAGTGGTGGACCAGTGACCTTCCTTGGGCATTGAAAGGAGACCAGCATGCAGAGAAAGACAAATGTTGGACTGAAGAATTCTAGAAGGTCATTGTAGCTTGCTACATATAAATTATATGGATGTGAAGACCTGCTAAATGGTAAGTTTTTAACATTATATACAAATTCATATGATTATTGATGGAGATAGCATTTTGAAAAGGTTTTTGAGAAATTATAAGGTGGGCAATTTCCTTCCAACATTTGTTAAATTTCTATTGATAAAAACATCACTTTTTGATGTTCATTCAATTTCTGAATATGTCAACACTTAATGAGGATGTGTACATGTAAAGGCTGTTTTTCAATTAAAAATCAAATCAAAATTGTGAAAAAAAACTTTAAAAAAATTTTATATGGAAAAGAAATTTGGTTACAAGGGTGTATGAGGAAAAATGTTTGCATTTCAAACTTGTACACCTTGTTCACATGGTTTGTTTGTATCACACATGTTCCTGCATCCTTTTATTTATTTCAGCCTAGTTGCAGCAGCAATGCTACCTTTGATAGACATATCACACACCAAAGAAAATCACAGGTTGGAGGAGAAGTCTGAAGAACTATACAACAAAGCTACAGAACTGGGCTACCAGCTTATCACTCAAAGTCTTGTTGATGCAACTAGGCTGAAATAAATAACAATTGGCAGAAAGTTGTTTTGAAAATTAAGTGCCTTTTACTTGATCAATAATTGGTACTGATAGTGACTGCTGTAAGTGTACAATTTGATATTTTAACTCAAATGTTGATAAAATATAATGCAAATTATTGCAGCCACGTCACCGCCCGCAGCCACGACACCGCCCGCAGCCACGTCACCGCCCGCAGCCACGACACTGTTTGAACTGGTTGATTATAAACTACCACACATGGTAAATATACATGCAGTTGTATAACATGCATGAACAGTTATTCTTGTAGTTTAATGTATACCGGGGTGCAGTTTGAGTAAGAAAGCGGGGAGGACAAAGGCGGAGTCCTCACGTCAAAGAGTCCAAAAAAAGCAGCGAGTGTCAACAAGGCGTTTTAAAATAACCAAAGAGATAAGAAAGTAGTCTTTCAGAATGAAGATGTGTGTGTATTTGCTAAGCGACATCAACTTATAAAATAGAGTGTTGGCTTTTTTTTTATAAAACCTGCACATTTTGTAAATATGTGACAAACAATTGTATAATATATAAGTTTCAAGTACTGTGTAGAAAGTTGCCTAGAAAAACTGCTTTAAAAATTTAGTGACTTTCACTTGATACTTGGTTGTGAACATGAACTCCAAAGAAGAGCTTTAACTGCCACCCCCAAACACCCATAGTTTAAGCACCAATTTGATCATCTGCTCCTGCGCCTACTTCACCATTATCTGCTCCATCTTCTGATTTATTTGTTTTTTCTCAGAGACACTGCAGAAGCTAAAGATATTTTGAACACTGATGTAAGATATATGTTGATGGACTTGGTTAAGAAAACTGAAAAACAATATGAAAAGAGGTTTGACAATTACATCACCATTAGTAGTAGAGACAATCCTGCGAATGTTCCCTTGGTACCCAATGTAAGGCAATATTATGTGAAAAGATCGAGTGTGACAATTACATCACCATTAGGAGAGACAATCCTGCTGTTGTTTCCTTGGTGCCCAATGAAGTCGGTATTGACGTACGTCTTCATCCTGGAGATCAAACACTAGATAAAATAATAATTCTTGAACATCTACTGATATTTTTCTATTTGCAATCGACAATGTGTACGCCGGTAGCGATTATCCAATGTACGGCAATATTATGTAAAAAGATAGTGTAACAATTACATCACTATTAGTAGAGACAATCCTGCTGTTGACCAATGTAAGGCGATTATGTGAAAAGACCAAGTGTGACATTGCAGCCACGTCACCGCCCGCAGCCACGACACAGCCCGCAGCCACGTCACCGCCCGCAGCCACGTCACCGCCCGCAGCCACGACACTGTTTGAACTGGTTGATTATAAACTACCACACATGGTAAATATGCATTGTGGTACATGCAGTTGTATAACATGCATGAACAGTTATTCTTGTAGTTTAATGTATACCGGGGTGCAGTTGGAGTAAGAAGCGGGGGAGGACAAAGGCGGAGTCCCTCACGTCGAAGAGTCCAAAAAACGAAAACGAGTGTCAACAAGGCGTTTTAAAATAACCAAAGAGATAAGAAAGTAGTCTTTCAGAATGAAGATGTGTGTGTATTTGCTAAGCAACATCAACTTATAAAATAGAGTGTTGGCTTTTTTTTTTTTTTTATAAAACCTGCACATTTTGTAAATATGTGACAAACAATTGTATAATATATAAGTTTCAAGTACTGTGTAGAAAGTTGCCTAGAAAAACTGCTTTCAAAATTTAGTGACTTTCACTTGATACTTGGTTGTGAACATGAACTCCAAAGAAGAGCTTTAACTGCCACCCCCAAACACCCATAGTTTAAGCACCAATTTGATCATCTGCTCCTGCGCCTACTTCACCATTATCTGCTCCATCTTCTGATTTATTTGTTTTTTCTCAGAGACACTGCAGAAGCTAAAGATATTTTGAACACTGATGTAAGATATATGTTGATGGACTTGGTTAAGAAAACTGAAAAACAATATGAAAAGAGGTTTGACAATTACATCACCATTAGTAGTAGAGACAATCCTGCGAATGTTCCCTTGGTACCCAATGTAAGGCGATATTATGTGAAAAGATCGAGTGTGATAATTACATCACCATTAGGAGAGACAATCCTGCTGTTGTTTCCTTGGTGCCCAATGAAGTCGGTATTGACGTACGTCTTCATCCTGGAGATCAAACACTAGATAAAATAATAATTCTTCGAACATCTACTGATATTTTTCTATTTGCAATGGGACAATGTGTACGCCGGTAGCGATTATCCAATGTACGGCAATATTATGTAAAAAGATAGTGTAACAATTACATCACTATTAGTAAAGACAATCCTGCTGTTGACCAATGTAAGGCGATTATGTGAAAAGACCAAGTGTGACAATTACATTACCATTAGTAGAAACAATCCTGCTGTTGTTCCCTTGATGCCCGATGTAGTCGGTATTGACGTGCGTCTTTATCCTGGAGATCAAATACAATAATTCTTCTAACATCTAAGTGATATTTTTCTATTTGCAATTGAAGACATTGTGTATCTGGCAATCAAAGCCAAAATATACATCTTTGGCAATGGCGGTGAGTCACATGAGTGGCTCAGCACAGCTAATCGCAATCCTGAATGGATTTGGCTACTGTGTGTTCCATAGACATCTTTGTTGGAGCATGATACAGCTTTGGCTCAACAAGAAATACGACATGGTAACAACAGCTTGCCATCATGCATGCTGAAGGGTGTCTTCACCACATTTGTGTGGGACAACAATGACTTTGGAGAAGAGATGATGAGTGGTAAAGGGACCATACATATAATATGAGTAGGAATGCAATACAACATGAAAGACCAATCACATACACATTGCAACTTGAGAGAACCACGGGTGACATGAAATCAGAAATTGGAGACCACAGTGACACCAGATCAAACCACCATAGTGACACCAGATCAACCAGGGAGTTCAGCACAAGATCCAGCAAACAAAGACATATCAACGACCAAGGTGCTGATTCGGACAAAGTGTATTCTTTACTTGGAAATCAGATGGTGTCTGTTAACCTATTTGACAGAATTGAAACTTTGCAGAAACATGTGAATGAAGAAAAGAAGAAGAGGGCCACTTCGCACAAGAAGGATGAGAAGAAAGACTGCACTTCTGCGAATTCTGGAGGAGATGGAGAAAGGAAAAGAAGTTGGCTGTGGGCAGGATGTCTTCTTCCTCTCACACAACAAGAGACATCAGCGAAAGGGGTGGTGCTATGGCTCTGCATGTTTCCTGGAACCATTCAAATCCAACATGCCTCTCTGTGCATGTGAAGGCATCAAGCCTAATGAGAGAAAACACAGCAGTTTAACAAAAACCAACAACTTCGGTATTGACAGTGCTTGGGGCTAAGCTGAAGTGATACCAGAAAGCCCAAAGAAGGCACCACTGCTTACACAGCGGCTTCAAGCATTGATGTGCCTTGCTCCACAACAGGCAGCATCCTCAGCGATGGCATCTGCAAATCTTGATTCTGGCGCCTTCATTTCTTGTGGGAAGAAAAAATTAAATCTTTTGTTTTATGGGACAGGCAACTAACTGTTCCTCCCCTGTTGCTGGTTTTCAAGGTAGTAAAAATCAAAAGTTTGAAATCCTTTGTTTTCTATTGTTTGTTTGGGTGGTTCAATGGAACAAAACTCGAAACAAGCTCTGCCTACATTACTGCCCCAATCGTGGTGGTGGTCACAAATAATACTAGTGCAAACTGTGTTCAGTATCTACTGATCATGATTTAATTACTTTTACATGCTTCTCCTGACAACGGTTATTTAGCAGATATCAGGTCTACATTGGTTGGCACATCTTTGCCTTTGGTGTGTGAGGTGGAACCAGGCAACAAATATGATAAGAACACTGTGGTTATCCAATGCCCCAAACTATCTGACATTCCTCAGGATATCTGGAAAGCTGAAACTCGTGGTAAAGAGTCAAAATCACCCCGCCAAACTGTACGCAAAATATGTGGAGCAGTAATAGGCAGGGTTCCCAAGGAATTCTGCCACATAATATCCTGTGGTTTAAGAGAAGGATGGATGAGGAGAGACACTGCTATGCAAATTGGGGTTTATTCATGAGGGTTCTGTTCTACATAAATCAGCCATTGGTTGGCACATCTTTGCCTTTGGTGTGTGAGGTGGAACCAGGCAACAAATATGATAAAAATGCTGTGGTTGTCCAATGCCCCAAACTATCTGACAATCCTCAGGATATCTGGGAAGCTGAAACTCGTGGTAAAGAGTCCAAATCACCCCGCCAAACCGTACGCAAAGTAGATGGAGCAGTAAGGATTTCTGCCCCATAATATCCTGTGGTTTGAGAGGATGGATGAAGAGAACCATTGCTATACACATTGGGGTTTATTCATGAGGGGTCTGTTCTACAAAAATCAGCCATTGGTTGGCACATCTTTGCCTTTGGTGTGTGAGGTGGAACCAGGCAACAAGTATGATAAGAACGCTGTGGTTGTCCGATGCCCCAAACTATCTGACATTCCTCAGGATATCTGGGAAGCTGAAACTTGTGGTAAAGAGTCAAAATCACCCCGCCAAACCGCACATAAAATAGTTGGAGCAGTAATAGGCAGGGTTCCCACAGATTTCTGCCACATAATATCCTGTGGTTTAAGAGAAGGATGGATGAGGGAGCCATTGCTATACACATTGGGGGGGGTCATGAGGGGCCTGTTAGATGGGGGTCCCAAACTGAAATGTGTGTACATGTTGTACATAGCCCATAGTTCACCAGTAACCACTTTTGTGCAACTTTCAATCATGAAGGATATTATCAAGGAGTAAGTGAAGACAAACCAATCCTTACGCAAAATAGCTGGAGCAGTAATACATGCAGACAGGGTTCCCAAGGATTTCTGCCACATAATATCCTGTGGTTTAAGAGAAGGATGGATGAGGAGAGCCATTGCCATAAACATTTGGGGGGGGGGGGGGGTATTCATGAGGGGTCTGTTAGATGGGGGTCCCAAACTGAAATGTGTGTACACTTTTGTGCAACTTTCAATTATGCTCATAAAATAGCCAAAATTAGATGATTAAACCATTGAAGTTGATATTTCCAGTTGGTTTCAATCACATCTGACAAACTAACATGGACACAAAATTGGCATGTTTGATTTAAACATGTGGCTCTAAACCTGGGCTATCAACTTGTATCATTTGTATGTTGTCACTCTAATTTGGATGATGGGCTCAAAACAAACTGTGTCATGAATCTATTGCTGAAACATAATTGAAAACAAGAACAATTGTGTCTTTATGTTATTGAACTTGTTTCATTAATTCATTTTCTCATTTCCCATAATTTCACAGGTCAAAATGCTGGACAAACTGAAACAGTTACAGCCAGATGGGCGCTTATGGTTTAAGTTGGATGGAACAGATATAAAAGCTGCTCTGCAGGAAACCAAACCCAAGCCGACCAAACTAGGAGAGTGGAATAGGGATGTCGATATGCGAGATGATCAGCTGAAGAAGTTGAGAGAGGAATATGTGACACGAAACGAGACGTGTAAACTGTTGACAGAGTCGCTCAGTTCAGAACTCTGTGATGAACTAGTGTCAGAATTGGAAAAAGACAGACTTGTTACGAAAATTGATGCAAGAAGCCTCAAAAGACTATAGTAACACAATAAACAAAGCAAGTAGCAAGAAAAAATAAATGAACTGGCATATTTTGGAACTAACCAATTTATTGGAAAGGGTGGATAAACTACTAAACACATACAAAATTGCATCATCTAAGCAGCCAGCAAAGCAATCCATCAAGCCCACAGTGAGTTGAGAATTACATGAGGACCATTTTAAGGGGTGGGGTATGAGCGTTTGGACAGTATTTATTTTGGGACATTAGAGCACATCAGACATATCAATTGCATTCTGAATCTGAAGCATGTCATTCTGATATCAAATAATTTTGATTTTTTGAAATTCGCAATTTAATACACATTTTATGGCAAATCATTAAAATTTATATTTTTGATATTTAACAGTACTTGAAGAAAATTTTATAAATCTGATGATCTATACTTAAAGTGTATGTAGCTGGGATGAAAAGCCGACGATCAATTGAAAATTTTGTCCTTTCGTATTGAAGATATGGATTTTTTTTCCCAAAACACACAAAAAAAATAGGTCTTTTGGGAAAAAATCCATATCTTCAATATGAAAGGTCAAAATTTTCAATTGACCGTCGGCTTTTCCTCCTGCTACATACACTTTAAGAATATATCATTAGATTTATATAATTTACTTCGAGGACTGTATTATATCAAAAATTTGAAAAATATCAAATTTTTATAATTTGTCATAAAAATGAAAATTATTTGATATCAGAAAGACATGCTTCGTATTCAGAATGCAATTCGATAGGTCTGAGATGCTCTCATGTCCCACAAAAAATACTGTCGAAACACAATAAACGCTCATTTTAGATCCCTTAAGAAGAAAAGGAAGGCAGCATCCCACATACTTATAATTATGGTTTCTGATGAGCAGAGGAAAAAAGTCGTCATATTCCTCCCAATACAGATGTATATACCATATCATAGTTTGACAGCAAACTCGGAATAAAGTTGATGGTCATGGATATGTACCCTTTTCCCAACACTTACGAAATATCCTCATTCACTGTGTACTGGATTTCATTTGCAATACTGAGCGTGCGCAATGCGATTTTTTTTGGCAAAGGTCAAATACCGCGCATATATAATGAGCTAGGTCAAATGTGTTGAGTTTGGGAAAGCCCGCTGCTCAGGCGGGTTCTGCTGACACACAGCAAGCAGCTCAGCGGGTGCAGGGTCGAGTCGTGGTCGGACGTGTGTTTGTTGCAATTTCGATAGTTTTATTTGTTTGACTGCTAGCTTCTGCATTCGCAAACATGTTAGAAGATCTTACAAGACATAGATTTTTGACTGCACATCTATATTCTGCCAACAAGCGGAAAATGACCAGGAAGAAGCACGAGCTGGAAATGGATGGAGGGGAGGGTTATTTTCCGCCAGAGGGTCACTGTGTTGCTACAACAGGTAAGCTTATAATATTATCATGTTGATGTCGTATGTCGTCGATGTCGATGTTTTATTGTATAATGCATGCATGATGAATATTGAATGGGTGTGATGTGAATTGTGATGTCAATTGTCATGATGATGATGTGAATGTGATGTGATTCATACTATTATTGATGATTATGTTTGATGCCTATTGTTAATATTTTATACAATAAACATGGTCTTATTGGACACATTTGAAGACACCATAAAATGATATCTTTATTAATATTCAAGTTAGTAGAGGACCATCCTGTAGAATCCGTGACTAAATCATAGAACAAAAGTTTGAGAGTCATTTTGGGATCTTTAATTGATTCTGAATAAATTTAGCTTGGGCTCACCTCCTGAAACTTCCGGCCATTCCGTGGAGGGGTCAATCAAAGTCACATGGGGGTCAAATTTTCAAAATGCTCTTAATTATGTCAAGTAATCTATCAAAATACTCGCATGGTCATGAGGATTCCAAAATGTATAGTTTGTATTCGTCAGACCTTTCTAGAGGGCGCTTAGATGAAAAAATGTCCAAAGGTCAACAACCTTTTGAATTCTGACCATAGTTAACAATGTCTGATTTTGGTGTCTAATTATATGTTTTCTTACATGAGAAATACAGCTAAGCAAATTAAAAAACTGTACAAGTAACCGATTACCCTCTTTTGCAACAGGGCTGCTGCTAAAAACATCCATGTTGTGGGATCATCGGTTCCTTGTACAGTTTTTTAAGTTGCGTAGTTGTATTTCTCATGCAAGAAAACATATAAATAGACACCAAAATCACCAAAATCAGATGTTGTTAACATGTTCTATATTTTTCTTGCAGAACATGCTTTCCATAGCACAGATCACAACAACGAGGCCCCAGGACAACAAAATGGTACCAAAGGCAGTCAAGGTACATGTGGCAACAGCCGTGACAAGAGATGACCGCATCAATGCTTTCTTGTGCGATAGTACAGGAGCCATCAAGCCATACATTACCCACTTTACTGAAGGCGAAAAATTTAACCATATGGAATTTCAAGAAGGGAAACTCTCCAAAATTGATTATCATCAACAACACCACAAAAGTGGTGAGATCAATGCCAGTAAATGCACCGCCACAATACGTATTAGAAGCCAAAGAGCTGATAACACCAACAGCCCAACCTCCCACTGAGATTAGTGGTATAACGGAAGCCCGAGATAAGCTAACCATCCAAGTAAGTCCCTTACTTTCAATTTCATAACTATTTCCTTCATTCATTTAAATACCTAATTAATTTTTACTCTGAACTCCTAAAGCACCATTATTGCACAATGAACCTATTATAGTCTACCTGGAACCATCGGCACTAGCTTTGATGTTCAGCATGCCCTGCAATAACTAAGCATTACTTGGTGCGTATAGAATACTTTAACGCACACGATCAACATACTGCATATGTACACACAAAAAACAACGCTAAACCAACCAGCACACACTGAACTTCAAAGCCAGTGCCACTGACCCAAGGTAGATAATACAGATAGACTTAAGAGAAAAACGCAATCTAGCTTTTGTTGTTGTGAATCTCGCTTTTTAATGCTTTTCTCACTTGTTAAGGATTCATTTCTGCCTCGAAGTTACTGCTACTAAAACGGTACTACTGCTTGAAAAGTTACTCTCCGGTCTGTGGTCATCTTGTCATCAACCGCAATCATGGATATAGACCACGAAGGGATAAGGGGAGGTTTGTGCTTTCTTCACAAAAAAGGGACATTTACGCCATGTGTATCTACATGGAAACCCATGCATGTGCAGCATGTAGGTGCACCGCAAGGAGACATCAGACATATCAGAAGAATGTAAAGTATAGGGTCAGTCCATGTCAAATCAAAGAGGGAAGACAATGGCAATGTGCATAGCACTCAGCTTGTATGGCATGAGCGACTCAGCCAAACTGCTCAAAATGTCAGAAACCAACACCAAATGTTGTTTTTCGGCCAGGTCATTGCCCAATCACCTTTAACAATGGAGTGCTAGAGAAAATGTTGGACACAAACAGAAAAGACTTGTATTGGTGCCAATGGTGGAAGATCTTGGGTCCATGTCAACAGTGGACGCGGGTGAGTTGCGTCAACTTGAGGTTCAGGCTTCCTTCAGAGTTGCTGAAATGATCAAACTTGGTCAGCATGTTATCTCAGTGATACATTTTGTGATGAAGTACCAAGAAAATAGAGACGCAATCCTGAAAATGCTTACCACATCACACACAGCATAGAAATGATAAAGTGGTGCTGCGCTATGCAATTGACTTGGACTGCTCAAATTTGCTTTTCCAGTATCTCTGCATGGAAGATGTGGACATTAAGTTACTTTCATTTTAATATGATTTGCTAACAGTACACAACAGCATATACAAACAGTTGACTCAAGAAACATACGAAGAATTTTGTCACTACCTATATAAAACCAGGACCCTGATGGTTAATATCATATCTACTGGTGATGATCAGTGTTGCCCTGCCTGTCCAAAGGTAAGAAAGAATCATAAGACAAACAGTGACAGTGATGAAGAGAGTGTGATAGATAGAGAAAGACATGAGTTGCGTGCAAGTAAGCAATCAAGACAAAAACTTAGTGAGAGAAAAATGTTGGAAAGATAAAATGATGAACTTGAGAAGGAGAAGAGACCTGAGAAGATTAAATGATGCACTGGAAGAGCTTCGAAGCTATGAGACTTGCTAGGGAGGCTAGAGCTAAGACATCAGAGATAGACGAACAAAATGCCTTGGTTAAACATAATATATTCATAGTACTGTACAAGAGTTAAGATCTGTTGTTAGAGAAGCAGAGCGGGAAAAATACAGTTGATGGGACGAGTGAAGGGAATGAAGGCGGAATTGAAAGATGTTCAAACAGAGAGGCAGACAGTTGGATGGGAGTTGGAAGAGTGTATTCACAGTATCAAAAAGACTCAACAAGAGCGAATAGAATATGAAAGTAAGGAAGAAGGGGAGACAAAAGAATGGGAGAAGACAATGCAAAGAAAGGCAAAGTTGAGGTTTAGAGAGTTTCGTCAGAGAGAGAAACTTGCAAGGAAAGAGAGAATGCAGCAGTTTGAGAAAGAAGACAGTGACTTTGACTCAAATCTTGCATTGCTCTAGAAGCGACTACAAGAAAAACGGAGAAGTGCAATTAGTGAATCTGGCAGTGAAGCAAGTGAAAAGACCTATGGTGGTCTGAAAAGATCAGAATCTCGATTGAGTGAGGAAAAACTGTGTGGGAAAATAGATGTTCAGACAAAGAAACCTGCCAAGTATACTAGCCCACATACAAGCCATGTGTTGGCAATAGACCAAGCCCCGATGTTACAGACTTGAAACGCAGGCTACAGCAGCGGCAGGCGCAGATTAAAAATCTAAAGGGGTGTGAAGAGAAGACTGAAGAAGAGTTCTTTGCACATTTGGAGAGGAAGTATAGAGGAGTGCCAGAGATGGAAAGGAAGACGACAGACTGTGTGGAAGATAAGAGAGTGGTACATAAGGGAAAGAAGGAGGACGACAGTGGGAGTGACAGCGTAGTTCAAGTAGCAGCAGCAGTAGCAGTGACAGCGAAAGCGAAAGTAAAGAGTGTCCAAAACAAAACAGTGTAGGTGGAAATATGTTTGTGATAGACGGTAAAACTGTAACACTCACCCTGGTTAACCCAGGGTACATCGTCAAAAGGTACGCCTTACTGCTGGAGTTTGAAGACATAAAGGATGTCATGGAATGGACCCTCACCAGGAAGGAATAGGATTGACTTGGAACTATGTTGGGGGTTATCGTATGTTATGTTTCACTTGTATAACTATGTTTTTTGTACGAGTATTTTTTTTGTAAGGTAATCTAGACCTGGAGAATAAGGTACTTTTCAATACCCATTAGTCCGGCCTCCCAGTTGTGACGAAGTTTGTGTGCCGAGGACGTCACACTCCGGGAGGGGGGCTGTGTAATGGGATATTGAAAGGTATCTATACATCATGAAATAAACAGAATTTGAAGATAATCGTTAAGACTGTCTGCTCTGTAGCCACAACTCTTGATAAGCGCCAGGCAGTACAACAAGTTAAACAAAATGCAAATGGACGCTGACACCCTAATGGTGCAAGAATATGACTCGGAAAACCCAGCAGTGAGAAAAGAATCAACCGCAGTCATGTCTGTCCAAGATCAAGACAAGGTTATAAAAGAGATCTTCACAAAGAAACCTGTGGATGATAGTAACGAGCCAGACAAGCTGGAAGAAACAACGACCACTCTACCATATGCACAGGTACCTACTCTTTCTGCTCCACTGGTAAACAACCATCATGCAGAAACAATGGACAATACTGGTTCCCATGATACCACATCCTGCAGTAGATACGACATCCTACCCATATCCTAAGAGCCACTACCCCTCCCCAGCCCCTGAACCTATGTCCCCGGAAGCCCCCACCAAACAAATTAAATTAGCCACAACTGTCAAATCGGTGGACAGTAAAAGTCAAGCAATAGTGGAAGCGCTAGACAACACCAACGAGCGCCTCAACGAGATGGAAAGGCATATGAAGCAAAATATTGTTGATACGAATGAAGAGCAAGCCAAACACATTATCAATCAGATGAGTCAAACATTAGCTACAGCCTCGTTCAACACAAGAAAATATGTGAAAAGTCTGTTTGAGGTGCTATCAGATGAGCTGAGAGCTTTGAAATTTGACTTAATTCGGTGTGTATATACCACCAGAGGCATCAGAGTACCGGTCATTTTTGTTATTATATGCTGTTCCATGCATGGAATTATGCCAAGGAAGTAAATACTTTGAACACTCACTATTGCTCATTAATTCTATGCACATTCTTTAAGGTAATTCACTTAACCAACCAGGATTGAAACAGGCTCGTAAAATGTTGAAATTGTTTATATTGAAAATAAAAGATTTGTATCATCCCCGATACTACACATGGAACAAGCATTCCCTTCTCTATTGTCACAGTGGTCACAAATCCATTCTTGGTTGACATTAGTGATGAGGGTTGATTAACCCAGGCAGCGGATGTCTTTCCACAACTGTCTCAAACAGGACAGATGCATCATAAGATCCCCTTTAGTGGTGGAAAGAAGGCTCAGAAGAATATCTGCGGCTAGCAAAATTGGCTAGAAAATTTCTCACTGTACCAGGCACATCAGTAGCCAGTGAGAGAGGCAAACTGCTGGTAACTTCAATCCATTATCTAGTGGTGCATCTATCCGTCAGATGGTGAAGGAGGAGTGGTCAGGTCAGGGGCATCTAGGGCGATAAAGAATGAGCAGATGATGATCACGGACGCAGCCTCTTTCCAAATGTTTGGGGAAGAGCTGATGACGAAGGAACAGCATGTCAACGACAAGTGTATCCATCCACAGACATTTTAAGCAATAGTGGAAGCGCTAGACAGCACCAACGAGCGCCTCGACGAGATGGAAAGGAATATGAAGCAAAAGATTGTTGATACAAATCAAGAGCAAGCCAAACACATTATCAATCAGATGAGTCAAACATTAGCTACCATGCTACAGACTCGTTCAACACAAGAAAATATGTGAAAAGTCTGTTTGAGGTGCTATCAGATGAGCTGAGAGAGCTTTGAAATTTGACTTAATTCGGTGTGTATATACCACCAGACTACATGCATGGAGTTATATGCTCGGTGTCATCAAGTTGATAGTTGAGCTTTATGGTTTGATGTATGTGGCACACAGATGCAGCAAAAGGAGTATACACAATCGTGTTAAAGAAGTAGATGAAAGTTTGATGACCATAAAGTCCCCAAATTTCACAAGACCTCAATCAATACAGAACATCAATTGGGAGAAGGCATCAGAGTAATGGTCATTTTTGTTATTGTATCCTGTTCCATGCATGGGATTATGCCAAGGAAGTGAATACTTTGAACACTTACTATTGCTCATTAATTCTATGCACATTCTTTAAGGCAATTCAATTAACCAACCAGGATTGAAACAGGCTCGTAAAATGTTGAAATTGTTAAATATTGAAAATAAAAGATTTGTATCATCCCCGATACTACACATGGAACATGCATTCCCTTTTCCATTGTCACAGTGGTCACAAATCCATTCTTGGTTGACATTAGTGATGAGGGTTGGTTGACCCAGGCAGCAGATGTCTTTCCACAACTGTCTCAAACAGGACAGATGCATCATAAGATACCCTTAAGTGGTGGAAAGAAGGTTCAGAAGAATATCTGCGGCTAGCAAAATTGGCTAGAAAATTTCTCACTGCACCAGGCACATCAGTAGCCAGTGAGAGAGTGACACTGATGGTAACTTAAATCCATTATCCAGTGGTGCATCTATCCGTCAGATGGTGAAGGAGGAGTGGTCAAGTCAGGGGCATCTAAAACCATAAAGAATGAGCAGATGATGATCACGGACGCAGCCTCTTTCCAAATGTTTGGGGAAGAGCTGATGACGAAGGAACAGCATGTCAACGACAAGTGTATCCATCCACGGACATTTTAAGCAATAGTGGAAGCACTAGACAGCACCAACGAGCGCCTCGACGAGATGGAAAGGAATATGAAGCAATAATTTAAGATTGTTGATACGAATCAAAAGCAAGCCAAACACATTATCAATCAGATGAGTCAAACATTAGTTACCATGCTACAGACTCGTTCAACACAAGTGAATACTTTGAACACTTACTATTGCTCATTAATTCTATGTACATTCTTTTAGGCAATTCAATTACACAACCAGGACTGATACAGGCTCGTAAAATGTTGAAATTGTTTATACTGAAAATAAAGAAATTTGTATCATCCCCGATACTACACTTGGAACAAGCATTCCCTTCTCCATTGTCACAGTGGTCACAAATCCATTCTTGGTTGACATTCGAGTTGAGCTGATATGCTAATCTCAACATCAAGACTGGTCTTAGGCGGATAAGACGTAACGTGCCCTGACAAGCATTGGCAGAGGCTATTTGAAGAGATAAACAATCTTCTCTTCTACACGTGGTCCAGATTTGTGTTGATCGCATCTTCATTCATTCAGGCTTCAGATCTTGCGATGCCGACTCCACACGATCGAGTACTGGAGCACCCAGACGCATTTTGGGTTGAGAAGGGTGGTAAAGTATTGCTTTGCAAATATTGCCACAACAAACCGATTGACCATACTAAGTCTTCCACCGTGTTGCGGCATCTGAAGACCGATAAACATAAACAAAATAAAATCCAATTCGAGAAGCGACGCCTGTTGCAGCCACGATTGCCAGCCGCTGATGCCCCCCGACCAGCTGATCTGCGCGACGAAGTTGTGAAAGATTGGGTGGCCGTAGTCGTCGAAGCTGACATCCCCCATGTATCGAGCGGAGAAACTGCTACCCTTCTTGAGGAAGCATCTCAAATATGGAGGGGCTATCCCGCGAGACGAGTCGACACTCCGCCGTCATCACATGCCCAAAGTATTTGAGCAACACATCAAAGCCGTCCGTGATATAATTAGACATGAGAAGGTAGCTGTGGTTGTTGATGAGACTACGGACAGACGAGACAATAGTGTCCTGAACGTTGTTGTTGGTAAGTATAATTTTTTTAATGAATTATACTTTTTAAATGACATAAAAGTCTACCAAACTTTTCTTAGAAAAGTTTTATTTCACTAGCGAAATAGGTCCTCGGTATTAAAAAGCAACAGTTTTGAGCACATTTAAGATATGACAGCCAGCAACTTGAACACTTGAAAAAATATAACCATATGCAAAAATAATAATTATAATTGAATATATGAATACAAAAGCCACCTAAGTCCATACTTTGGCCAAATTGAGTTAAGCATGGGAAATTGTTGCTATACATAGGCCTGTCATATGTATGAAAGAACAACTCAAATTCATTCTCTGTAAGCATGTGAAAAATAGCATGTATGAAAGAATTACCCAATTCCATTATTTGAGTCTTGTAACACATTGATTGAAATCCATTATGTATAAAAGTCCACTTGTAACACATTCATTGCTAGAGAGTAACTTTTGAACAAAAATGGGTTTAATAAAGGAAAGTGTGTGGTTTATATTACATGGCAGAATGCTTATCAACATTATACATACCTGTGTGCTTTATTTTGTATTATCTTACTAGTGGTAATCTCATTCTAACATTGTTGTCTTTGTTTATGATTCAAAAAACCATCAAAGTCCAAAATTTAAAATGAACCCCACAAAGTCCCTGAAATGCTAATCGTCATACCTAATACAGGTTAATCCACTCATTTGCACGTAAAACTTACCATATTGACCAGGTAAATCTAACTGAAGGAATTAAAATGATACACAGGTTTTTCTCTCAAAATCACTTCCTATTGACTTAGGTGGCTTTTGTATTCATGTATTCAATTCTATGTGTGGTAATGGCTCATAGAAAATAATCAAATTTCATTTTTTTTAATTGCAACAAATGAAGTCTTTATTTCCATGCTAATTGCATTGATATTTCTGATGTTGATAAATCTGAAACTTGGTTTTGCAAATGTTGCTTCTTTAAGGTGGTTCTATACCCCTTGATAAATTGACTATTTTTTGCATTTTTCTAAAAAAAAATAACACACTGGTAACAAAAGTAATCCAGTTACTACACTGGAATTTCAGTGACTCAAGACGAGTGGTAAGATAAGAAAAGAGGTACCGCTACATGTACCTCGTTTTTTCTTCTTTTTTTCTATATTTTTCTATTTTTTACATACTTGCTACGTGTATAGTAATATTTTTATGAACAATGTTACATGGAAAAGAATGATTATTTTGGTTCTTGTTTTAATTTAATTTAATATAATTATATTTTCAATATTTTGAGTCAAGAAATTCATTATGATGATCAAAATGTTAATTAAGTCAGCTTACTACATGAATTACTTTAATCATATTTGTAATATTGCATTTTTTTCAAGAATGTGTCAAAAAAATAATGTCTTCTTCATCCTCTTTTATTAAGTTCTTTCTAAGTTATAATAATTCTCTTCACAACACAGCCCCTCGCCAAAAAGAAGTCATAGAACCCCACCCAGTGAAATGCAGCTCTATTAACCATCTACATGTCCATAGGCGTCGAGTAGGGCTCACAAATTCGAATAACTATGTGAGTATAAACATACTTCATGTTGAATGCCGGCATTGCGGGTTTGTGTAACTGCATACTAACAAGGAAAGAAGCCTGCACATCGTACACTGGTCTGGAGTTCAAGCTCTATCGTTCCCCCAATCCCTAGGCATCGAGTAGGGCTCACAAATTCGAATAACTACGTGAGTATAAACATACTTAGTGTTGACTGTTGAATGCCAGCATTGCAGGTTTGTGTAACTGCATACTAACAAGGAAAGAAGCCTGCACATCGTACACTGGTCTGAAGTTCAAGCTCTATCGTTCCCCCAATCCCTAGGCATCGAGTAGGGCTCACAAATTCGAATAACTATGTGAGTATAAACATACTTAGTGTTGAATGCCGGCATTGCGGGTTTGTGTAACTGCATACTAAGAAGGAACATTTCTTAACATATATAATGAACCTTGCCCCTATAATATATATATAACTTTTGTTACCAGTGTGTAATTATTTTTTGAGAAAATGCAAAATTTATCAGGGGGTGTAGTACCACCTTAAGACCTATGATGATGAGCTTCCTTTCAGTGATGGCTTTATTGATTTAAACTGTATATTGCAAAAGGGATTAAAAATAGCTCAAGATCTAAACATTCGTAGTCTTGTCAATAAAGTAGATTTTAAGACTTTTTAAAGAATTTACTACAAGACTTTTTTTTAAAGACTTAATTACAAGACTTTTAAGACTTTATATTCCATCACCAATAGTGAATGCAGCTGTCACAGAATCTGCAACACCAATAGTGAATGCAGCTGTCATGAATCTGCAACACCAATAGTAGCCAGTCCCGGTACAGCCGCGACGCTATTGCCGATATGCTAATTACGTATCCGACCGTACATGTGTTGTCTACGACATTCAATGTGAAGACTGTGACTCACGGTATATCGGAGAGACAGAAAGACCCCTTTGCAAACGGTTGAAAGAACATAATCGCGAGAGCTCACCGGTTGGGTCACACATGAAAACTCATAGTCATCAATTCAAGCCTGAAGAAGTGGACATATTAAATACAGACTCTAGATGGTTCCAGCGGGGGGTGAAAGAATCCATATACATTGCTGCTCATAACCCGGATCTCAATAAGGACAGGGGCCGCCACCACCTACCAGCCGTCTACCAACCTGTCATCCTGTCATGTGACTCTGACGTCATATCTAAGTCACATGACCAAAATCCCGCTCCAGTCAACCACTCTTGAAAAAGTCTCGTCGGATGACGGACGAAAATTTGAGTAAGTCAAATTTTTTCTTAAGTTGTGTGACCAGTTTAAATTTACCTCAACATAATTACGTATCGTTTTGTGTGACCGATTTACTCGCATCCGGGAACTCGCGCTAGCGCCGGACTACGACGATCGCCATATTTAAAAAACTCCCATAGACGGCTGTGATGGGCATGCGGATTGATACAGATAATTAAATTGTGAGACGGTCCAGAAATAGGAGGCGGCCATATTCGTTTCATTCACAAATTTTGCTTGCGTACGGTCTGAAGTTTGACGGAAAAATCATCCGAATTGTACAGTTATCGAATGCGATATCGGCGTCATTGACACGATTTGTATCAATTTGAAACACCAACTTTGCTGTTCGAAACGGAGTAGTAGACGAACTCGGCGTTAGTTGAAACCGAAAGAAATAGAATCATCGTAATTTTGTTGACTTGGAAACCATCACACACATTGGTTTGATTGAGTCCCTGGTAGTGAATTTTGGCTGCAAAAATGTTCGGTGTTGCGTCGAGATTGCGACTTTGACTGGTGATGTTTCATCAACAAGGTATGTCATATCCTCGTTGTTTTGATATGTAAATGTATTATTACAATCCATAATAAATTATTGAACTGAATTCATGTGAAATAAACATGAAAATACGAAAAGTAACATGAAAATTAAAATATCTAAAATTGCATCTCCAAAAATATTACTCATAAATAAAAATGGTATCCCCCATTTCTCAAAGATGACCCACGCTCAAATTTCCAAAGTGGATCATTCCATTACAGATAATAGGGGTGAGCTAATGCATGATGGGCAAGTTTATGAAGAAAAATAGTACTTGACTGAATTTTGAGTTTCAAATGCCAGAAAATGGAGCTGTTCACTGTTGTTTTCAATTTAATTATTAATTTATTTTGTTGTTACGTTGTTTTCTCCAAAGTGGGATGGATTCCTCCTTGGATGGATTGGCAGGGAACGCGGCAGGGGATCTTGGAAACCAGTAAAGTGTTCACCAGTGTTCTAGACACAATAGACGGTCTCTCTGCCAGTGATCTTTTACTGGGATTCGATGAGACAGCGTTTGGAACCACGCCCAAGAAAGACGCCAAGTATGAAGCACTCACAACGTCAACACCACAAGACGGTGAGACAGCTGCAGTTCTGTCAGGGCTTCTTGCAGAAGTATTCGTAGTCATGAGGCGCCAGTTGGAGGATCATTTGCCCGGTGGCAAATACCATACACCTGATGATGACCTCCAAAGAGTTGCCAAGTCCTGCACGATGAACAACATATCTGGTGAAAGGGTATTTGCAAAAGTCGACTCAAGAATCAACAAAGCGCGGTCAGCTTCACTGCAGAAATGTATTCACAAAGCACAGTTCTCGGTTAACAGAGTGGCAGAGTATCTGGATGGAAAAAGTAAAGATGAACGGGCAGACATTATGAGGAAAGCTACAGCACAGGCAAAGACGAACAGGCAGCATGAGAAGGAATGGAAAGAGGATCTGCACAAGGCTTTGAAGAAGAGACTGGATGAATCACGTCAGGAGTTGGAAAGGAAAGAGGAGAATAATAGGAACGCGAAGGAGAAGATAATCATGAGTGTTTTGAAGCATGGATTGTGGGAGACGGAAGTTGACATTGACAATGGTGTGAAGCCCTTGAAAAAGACACCAGCAGTAGCTGCTCTCAAGGAACAGATTCGCTTCAGAACCGTTATCCTTGGGTCAAAACATCCAGAAAGCAGATCAATTGCTTTCAGCAAGAGCAAACAAGAAGAGTCGGAATCTGCAACACCAATAGTGAATGCAGCTGTCACGGAATCTGCAACACCAAAAGTGAATGCAGCTGTCGCGGAATCTGCAACACCAATAGTGAATGCAGCTGTCGCGGAATCTGCAACACCAATAGTGAATGCAGCTGTTGAGGAATCTGCAACACCAATAGTGAATGCAGCTGTTGAGGAATATGCAACACCAATAGTGAATGCAGCTGTCACAGAATCTGCAACACCAATAGTGAATGCAGCTGTCGCGGAATCTGCAACACCAATAGTGAATGCAGCTGTCGCGGAATCTGCAACACCAATAGTGAATGCAGCTGTCGAGGAATCTGCAACACCAATAGTGAATGCAGCTGTCACAGAATCTGCAACACCAATATAGTGAATGCAGATGTCGAGGAATCTGCAACACCAATAGTGAATGCAGAATGGAAATGCAATGAATGTCAGTACCAAGGAAAGAGTGTAAAGAGGTTAATATAAGAAGCGGAAGCATGGGGAGGGAACATCAAAATGCTCCTCAGCCACCTGCAGGAACACATGTTCTAGAGCAATACAATCCACTAGAACAAGGTCGTGCTTATTATTTCACATCTCATGGTGATCGAGTAAGAGATATGCCAAAATACTCATGTAGTGACAGAAATGGTTCAAGTGAAGGTCCCACGACATGTTGCAAACAATATGTTGATACATGTACCACAAATACTGGCATGACTTTTCTTTTGCTTTGGTTTGATCCAATTCATGGACATTGTTATGGGTGCCACTTAGTTCCAGGAAGTGAAGGGCGGAAAGATCACACATGTTCTCGAGCAATACAATTCACTAGAACAAGGTCGTGCTTATTATTTCACATCATGGTGGTCGAGTAAGAGATATGCCAAAATACTCATGTAGTGACAGAAATGGTTCAAGTGAAGGTCCCACGAAATGTAGCAAAAAATATGTTGATACATGTACCAGAAAGACTGGCATGACTTTTCTTTTGCTTTGGTTCGATCCAATTCATGGACATTGTTATGGGTGCCATATAGTTCCAGGAAGTGAAGGGCGGAAAGATCCATTCTCCTCAGCCTGCCTTTATATGCAACAACCTCCGTCTGAAGTGTTCTATGATTTTAGCTGCCAGTTAGAGGAGTACTTGTTAAACCGTGAGCCAGGTTTTTGGCGTAACTGCCGGTTTTTCCATGATATCTTCCATGAATTTTCCCATAAATGTCCTGGAGTACACTCTGCAAAGCGTATTTCATTGCTCCACACAAGTATAAATACGGAGGTGTGTGAACAAATTAATTCATTTGCCCAGAAGATCAAGTACAATGCCTGTGCAATGAATCAGCCTCATTTCATGTTTTTCTTACAATTTTTCATTGTGCTCTATAATATGCACATTATAAATTGTGTTATGTTGAATGTTTTTCAGGGTACCAAGGTGAGATTTTTCTGATGTTGATTTACGTTTTGTTCAGTAAATATTAATTTCTCTATATTTTTTTACTTTTCTTACTTATTACTTTTGTTACTTTTTACAAACTTTATAATTCATCATCAATAGTGAATGCAGCTGTCGCGGAATCTGCAACACCAATAGTGAATGCAGCTGTCGAGGAATCTGCAACACCAATAGTGAATGCAGAATTGAAATGCAATAAATGTCAGTACCAAGGAAAGAGTGTAAAGAGGTTAACATCGCATAAGAAGCGGAAGCATGGGGAGGGAACATCAAAATGATCCTCAGCCACCTGTAGGAACACATGTTCTAGAGCAATACAATTAATCCACTAGAACAAGGGCATCACATCTCATGGTGGTCGAGTAAGAGATATGCCAAAATACTCATGTAGTGATAGAAATGGTTCAAGTGAAGGTCCCACATGTCGCAAAAAATATGTTGATACATGTACCACAAAGACTGGCATGACTTATCTTTTGCTTTGGTTCGATCCAATTCATGGACATTGTTATGGGTGCCATATACCAGGAAGTGTAGGGCGGAAAGATCTGTTCTCCTCAGCCTACCTTTATATGAAACAACCTCCGTCTGAAGTGTTCTATGATTTTAGCAGCCAGTTAAAGGAGTACTCGTTAAACCGTGAGCCAGATTTTTGGCTTAACTGCAGGTTTTTTCCATGATATCTTCCATGGATTTTCCCATAAATGTCCTGGAGTACACTCTGCAAAGCGTATTTCATTGCTCCACACAAGTATAAATACGGAGGTGTGTGAACAATAGTGCACTGGTTAGACTCTGGACCAGTGGGTTCAATCTGCACTGAGTCCTGAGATTTTCTCTCTCAAAATTACCCTATGTCAGTTTGTTCAAGCCCCAAACTGTTTCTTTAGCACATTCTTGAAGGCTAAAGTATACGTCTTAAGGATTTTAGTTATTTATGACAGAAGTTTGTAAAGGCAAGTAAAACATTATTACTCTTGTTTTTGCTTTCTTTGGGTGATAAATATAGATGACAGCAGCAAAGAAGAAAAGAAAGAGTGCATCACCAGATGAGGTAGGTGTTCTGTATTTGTATGGAATTTATACATTAAGAGGGCCACATTCATCCATGTTCTACAAGCACAGAATGTGCACAGCAATTTGACTTAGCAGAGGTGTTTTCTTATGAATTGAGCTACTGAGATAGATAAATGCTGGTATGTTTATGTTCTGAACATGTTAAATGAAGGAGGAGGCAGCCTATATGCTTCACCCTAGTAGAGCATAAGACAACACAAAACACAATTAATATATGCAATAATCTAAAAAAAATGAGGCAAGCCCAAATAAATTATAATTTCAATTACATATTTGGGGCTTGACCAAACTGACATATGATAATTTTGAGAGAGAAAAAGGACTCGGTGTGGATTGAACCCAGGTCGCTGTATTACCGGTCCAGAGTCTAACCACTGCACTACCTGAATTCACAGTAGGTACTTGAGCAATCTCAACTTAAGTCCCCATGATACCTCTCTCATTGTGTCTCAGGGGATCGTGGGATTACCCGAGTACCTACTGTGAACTCAGATAGTGCACTGGTTAGACTCTGGACCAGTGGGTTCAATCTCCACTGAGTCCTGAGATTTTCTCTCTCAAAATTATCCTATGTCAGTTTGTTCAAGCCCCAAACTTGATACAAACTTGATACATGTACTACAAAGACTGGCATGACTTTTCTTTTGCTTTGGTTCGATCCAATTCATGGACATTGTTATGGGTGCCATATAGTTCCAGGAAGTGAAGGGCGGAAAGATCCGTTCTCCTCAGCCTACCTTTATATGAAACAACCTCCGTCTGAAGTGTTTTAGCAGCCAGTTTGAGGGGTACGCGTTAAACTGTGAGCCAGGTTTTTGGCTTAACTGCAGGTTTTTTCCATGATATCTTCCATGGATTTTCCCATAAATGTCCTGGAGTATACTCTGCAAAGCGTATTTCATTGCTCCACACAAGTATAAATACGGAGGTGTGTGAACAAATTAATTCATTTGCCCAGAAGATCAAGTACAGTGCCCGTGCAATGAATCAGCCTCATTTCATGTTTTCCTTACAATTTTTCATTGTGCTCTATTATATGCACATTATAAATTGTGTTATGTTGAATGTTTTTCAGGGTACCAAGGTGAGATTTTTCTGATGTTGATTTACGTTTTGTTCAGTAAATATTAATTTCGCTATATTTGTTTACTTTTCTTACTTATTACTTTTGTTACTTTTTACAAGACTTTTAAGACTTTATAATCCATCATCAATAGTGAATGCAGCTGTCGCGGAAGCTGTCGCGGAATCTGCAACACCAATAGTGAATGCAGCTGTCGCGGAATCTGCAACACCAATAGTGAATGCAGCTGTCGAGGAATCTGCAACACCAATAGTGAATGCAGAATTGAAATGCAATAAATGTCAGTACCAAGGAAAGAGTGTACAGAGGTTAACATCGCATAAGAAGCGGAAGCATGGGGAGAGAACATCAAAATGATCCTCAGCCACCTGCAGGAACGTATGTTCTAGAGCAATACAATCCACTAGAACAAGGTCGTGCTTATTATTTCACATCTCATGGTGGTCGAGTAAGAGATATGCCAAAATACTCATGTAGTGACAGAAATGATTCAAGTGACGGTCCCACGACATGTCGTAAAAAATATGTTGATACATGTACCACAAATACTGGCATGACTTTTCTTTTGCTTTGGTTTGATCCAATTCATGGACATTGTTATGGGTGCCACTTAGTTCCAGGAAGTGAAGGCGGAAAGATCACACATGTTCTCGAGCAATACAATCCACTAGAACAAGGTCGTGCTTATTATTTCACATCATGGTGGTCGAGTAAGAGATATCCCAAAATACTCATGCAGTGACAGAAATGGTTCAAGTGAAGGTCCCACGACATGTCGCAAAAAATATGTTGATACATGTACCAGAAAGACTGGCATGACTTTTCTTTTGCTTTGGTTCGATCCAATTCATGGACATTGTTATGGGTGCCATATAGTTCCAGGAAGTGAAGGGCGGAAAGATCCATTCTCCTCAGCCTGCCTTTATATGCAACAACCTCCGTCTGAAGTGTCTATGATTTTAGCTGCCAGGAGTACTTGTTAAACCGTGAGCCAGGTTTTTGGCGTAACTGCCGGTTTTTCCATGATATCTTCCATGAATTTTCCCATAAATGTCCTGGAGTACTTGCAAAGCATATTTCATTGCTCCACACAAGTATAAATACGGAGGTGTGTGAAAAAATTAATTCATTTGCCCACAAGATCAAGTACAGTGCCCGTGCAATGAATCAGCCTCATTTCATGTTTTTCTTACAATTTTTCATTGTGCTCTATAATATGCACATTATAAATTGTGTTATGTTGAATGTTTTTTAGGGTACCAAGGTGAGATTTTTCTGATGTTGATTTACGTTTTGTTCAGTAAATATTAATTTCGCTATATTTTTTTACTTTTCTTACTTATTACTTTTGTTACTTTTTACAAACTTTATAATTCATCATCAATAGTGAATGCAGCTGTCGAGGAATCTGCAACACCAATAGTGAATGCAGAATTGAAATGCAATGAATGTCAGTACCAAGGAAAGAGTGTAAAGAGATTAACATCGCATAAGAAGCGGAAGCATGGGGAGGAACATCAAAATGATCCTCAGCCACCTGCAGGAACGTATGTTCTAGAGCAATACAATCCACTAGAACAAGGTCGTGCTTATTATTTCACATCTCATGGTGGTCGAGTAAGAGATATGCCAAAATACTCATGTAGTGACAGAAATGGTTCATGTGAAGGTCCCACGACATGTCGCAAAAAATATGTTGATACATGTACCACAAAGACTGGCATGACTTTTCTTTTGCTTTGGTTCGAACCAATTCATGGACATTGTTATGGGTGCCATATAGTTCCAGGAAGTGAAGGGCGGAAAGATCTGTTCTCCTCAGCCTACCTTTATATGAAACAACCTCCATCTAAAGTGTTCTATGATTTTAGCAGCCAGTTAAAGGAGTACTCGTTAAACCGTGAGCCAGATTTTTGGCTTAACTGCAGGTTTTTTCATGATATCTTCCATGGATTTTCCCATAAATGTCCTGGAGTATACTCTGCAAAGCGTATTTCATTGCTCCACACAAGTATAAATACGGAGGTGTGTGAAAAAATTAATTCATTTGCCCAGAAGATCAAGTACAGTGCCCGTGCAATGAATCAGCCTCATTTCATGTTTTTCTTACAATTTTTCATTGTGCTTTATTATATGCACATTATGAATTGTGTTGTGTTGAATGTTTTTCAGGGTACCAGGTGAGATTTTTCTGATGTTGATTTACGTTTTGTTCAGTAAATATTAATTTCGCTATATTTTTTTACTTTTCTTACTTCGTCTGAAGTGTTCTATGATTTTAGCTGCCAGTTAGAAGAGTACTCGTTAAACTGTGAGCCAGGTTTTTGGCATAACTGCAGGTTTTTCCATGATATCTTCCATGGATTTTCCCATAAATGTCCTGGAGTATATGCACATTATAAATTGTGTTATGTTGAATGTTTTTCAGGGTACCAAGGTGAGATTTTTCTGATGTTGATTTACGTTTTGTTCAGTAAATATTAATTTCGCTATATTTTTTTACATTTCTTGCTTGTTACTTTTGTTACTTTTTACAAGACTTTTAAGACTTTATAATCCATCATCAATAGTGAATGCAGCTGTCGCATGAATCTGCAACACCAATAGTGAATGCAGCTGTCACGGAATCTGCAACACCAATAGAGAATGCAGAATTGAAATGCAATAAATGTCAGTACCAAGGAAAGAGTGTAAAGAGGTTAACATCGCATAAGAAGCGGAAGCATGGGGAGAGAACATCAAAATGATCCTCAGCCACCTGCAGGAACACATGTTCTAGAGCAATACAATCCACTAGAACAAGGGCATCACATCTCATGGTGGTCGAGTAATGGTGGACAGGACACCATACAGTCAGAGGGAACCAGCACAACACTCAGTTCAACAATTTTTTTTAATGAAATACAAAGAGTTTGGAGATTGGAGATTGTCAGAAAACTGAAAATTTCTGAAACCCAGCACAGCTACACAAATGGGACTTAGAATAACTTTGCATCATTTTTATGAAGAACTACAAACTTTGACGACATTCACCATCCAAGGATTTATGACACATACTCTACATCGCTCAGCCCAAAATGCATAGTGCAAGTTGCTGTGTACACCCTATGAGTTGGCTAAGGAGGTCTTCCCCTATCAAATTTTAAAACTCTGGTAAAAGTTCAAAAAGAAAATGGAATTAAGCTCACACAAGCTACTGTACCGACGGCTTAAAATGTGCTAAGAATTAGCACATGCCATCAGAGAACAACATGTGGTAATGCCATGCAGTGCTACTGCATTTTCCATATTGACTGATGGATCAGTCCACGAAAAACAGGTACAGAAAAAGAACTAATACTGGTAAGAATGGAAAGGGGAGGTCTTCCGGTGTATAATGTCATTGACTTACCCGATCCATTGGTTGATCTTGATGACAGTGAATGGCAAGGAGAATCAGTCGGCCTCTTGAATTAGCCCCCAATAACGTACTTCGAGATTGCTGCATTTCTTGTTGTGCCAGCAAAATCCAGTGATGAAAACGAGCAAAGAAGGGCTTTGACACAACAAATGTTAAGTGATTACAAAGAAGGAAAGGCATATAGCTATTTTGTTGCAGAATGGCTTAAACAGGTAGAATATCATCCAATCAGCAAGGAGTCACAATTCTGTGTGTTAAGAGCAGAATGCACACCATCTGAACGTAAGACCACACCAATCTTACTGGAGTTTTTAAATGGTTTGGTTGCCTCTCCCAGTAGAGTGGTTGAGTCAATCAGTTATGGTCATACTCGGGATGCTAGGCTAAGGGTGTTGGAGGAATGGGTTAAGTGTCACCTGGAGACATTCATTTTAGGTTAACCTCTTTCCCACATGTGTGGGTAATTGTGGATAAAGCAAAAGGGACAGTCAATTTTATCAGTTGCTCATCATGCCTACATTGAGTTGCTTAATATGGATTATTCCAGCGGCTTTACTTGCCCAAGGTGTTGTAAAAATCCTCCATCAGTTGCTCATCATGCCTACATTGAGTTGCTTAATATGGATTATTCCAGTGGCTTTACTTGCCCAAGGTGTTGTAAAAATCCTCCATCAGTTGCTCATCATGCCTACATTGAGTTGCTTAATATGGATTATTCCAGTGGCTTTACTTGCCCAAGGTGTTGTAAAAATCCTCCATCAGTTGCTCATTATGCCTACATTGAGTTGCTTAATATGGATTATTCCAGTGGCTTTACTTGCCCAAGGTGTTGTAAAAATCCTCCATCAGTTGCTCATCATGCCTACATTGAGTTGCTTAATATGGATTATTCCAGTGGCTTTACTTGCTCAAGGTGTTGTAAAAATCCTCCATCAGTTGCTCATCATGCCTACATTGAGTTGCTTAATATGGATTATTCCAGTGGCTTTACTTGCCCAAGGTGTTGTAAAAATCCTCCATCAGTTGCTCATCATGCCTACATTGAGTTGCTTAATATGGATTATTCCAGTGGCTTTACTTGCCCAAGGTGTTGTGAAAATCCTCCATCAGTTGCTCATCATGCCTACATTGAGTTGCTTGATATGGATTATTCCAGCGGCTTTACTTGGCCAAGGTGTCGTGTAAATCCTGATTTTGTTGTATGCGATGGCACCTCCTTATCATTCATGAAACAGTTTATGGTGAAGAAACCTGAGGTGAAGGAGAAGCATGAATAGTTACCAGTACAAGGCAGATAAGTATAATATACATGATAATTAATTACCAACAATCAAATTTAATTTTAAATGTCTTTGGTATCCTTTTAGATACATTTGATTTGGAGCACCTTTTTACCATGGTTACGGTAGATTTCAGATTTGATTTATCATTTTCCATATTACACATATTACATACAGCACATACAGGGAGATGTAAGAAGAGAAAGCTATAACCACATTTTTGTCTGTGTTAATGCACTTTATACTCCTTTGTCCGCTATTGTCCTCAAACCATGCCATCTCTGTTTGACAATCCATATATAAAGCCAACTTAAAAGCATTGTCTATGCTATAACGAGTAAGCTAAATGCAAGCTCGTCCCAATCTTGTGGAATGGATGAGATGGGTCAAATACTGTGCATGAAATATAGGTTGAAGGTACAAAGAGACATGGTGCGTAAACTAGTAAGGTTATTGGACCAGGAAAATGCCGAAAGATGGAAAAGTAGACTATTCAGAAAGGTATATAGGTGGAGAAGTCAAAATAAGGCATCTATAGCATCAACATCAACACTACTACCAGCCAGATGCTACAGAAGATGAACCAGGATCGTATTGATCAGCTCTTTCTCAAGTTCCGAAACGTTCATGCCCTTGCGATGGACTGCAGGCCATTCACAAATTTTGTATGGATGAATAAACTGGATGGCTATAAAGGACTTAAATTGGTTCAGAATACAAGTCTGACATTGCTGAGGTAATTATGAATTTATGTCCATTTATGTATTCTTATATATTGATGGTATTATTATAAACTGTAGTGTACGCAATGCCGAGTGCTAGCAATAATATGTATAATGATTTATATAACATGCTGCAGTGACTGGTTGATCACTAAATCTGCTTAAAAAGAAACTTCTTATCATTTGGTACAACGCTTATATTTTGAAAGAAGTGTTTCTTTTCAGGTGTTTGTTTTTTAGATTATTGATATTTATATAATTGTATGTCTGTTGTATGTAAAGATATCTGTGTTTCGTGCTCAAAAATAGTAAAAGATTGTCATAAAAATATAACATGTAGAAATTGCAAGGGATTTGTTCACAAAAAATGTACTAGTCTAAAACCGAATGAAATTAGACGCCTGAAATGTAATGAATGGACATGTAATAAATGTATTCAATTGGTAGAAGAAAATACTAGTATTGATGATGATAATAACACAGATATATCTCAACTCATTAATGAAACACATATTCCAAATATAGACCTTAAGAAATATGATGATATGATTTTTAATCCTTTGCGATTTGGAAGTAGTTCTAGAGACAAAGATGATGTTGCTAATGTTAGTTGTAATCATGAATGTAATTATACCACACCTAGTCAATGTTCATTCCTTAAGGAGGGCAAATTAAATTTTATGAACATTAATATTAGAAGCATGTCTAAAAATTTCGATAAAATGAATGAATGTGTTAAATCTGTTAACCATGATTTCACCATTATAGGCATTTCTGAAACACACTTGAAAGATAAACCACATGACTTTTACAAAATCCCTGGATATAATTTTGAATATACTAATAGAGTCGGAAAAGAGAAAGGTGGCGCAGGTATGTACATTTCGACAAACTTACTTATAAGCTACGTAAAGATTTGAGTAAGGCAACATCAAATTATGAGTCATGTTTCATTGAAATAGAAAATGTAAAAAGTCGCAATATTATTGTTGGTGTGGTGTACAGAGCTCATACAGCGATAAACGAATTTATATTAGATATAGACCCTGTCTTTCAAAAAATAAACACTGAAAAAAAGTTAGCCTACGTTATGGGTGACTTCAATATAGATCTCCTGAAAGTGGAAAATGAAAAACCTATTCATGACTACTTAGATTTAATTTACTCTTATTCCTTAATGCCAACTATTTACAAACCGACCAGAATAACAGAAACATCTGCTACATTAATCGATAACATATTAACGAATAATGAAAATATTGTACAATCTGCTATTTTAGTTACTGATATAAGTGACCATTTCCCTACTATCTTGTCTACAAATCTAGATGTATCAGATATTCCGTGTAAAAGGCAACATACAAAAGAGTACACAATAACTACAATATTAATAAGTTAAAGAACAAATTGGCTAATGTTAAATGGCAAGAATGTCTTGATAATGTTAATGCAGATGATGATTATAACAAGTTTATTGAAATATTTAACAATGTATATGATGAATGTGTACCATTGAAGAAATGTTCAAGTAAAAGAAAAAAGACCCAAGATCACCGTGGATAACTAAAGGGCTTTTACGTTGTATAAATATGAAAAATTCTTTATATAAACAGTATTTGCAGAATCCAAATCGGAATGCCTCCAAAAATTTAAAACCTATAGGAATAAACTGCATGGTTTGATACATAAATCGAAAAGAAACTATTTTTTACCAAATTTGAACGGGCAAAAATAATATGAAACAGACGTGGAAAACAATTAATAGTATTATTGGACGTGGTAAAAATCAGCAAACTAAAAATAAATTTAAGACGGACAATAATGACAATACTGCTACTATTTTAGATCCCCAAGAAATATGTGATCATTTTAATAAATATTTTGTAAACATAGGTCCGAAACTTGCAGCAAATATTCATAAATCGGGAAAAGACTATTTTGATTATCTAGATAATCCCGTATCTAGTAGCATGTATATGAAACCTATTATAGAACCAGAAATTATTAAAATCATAGATAAATTCAATCAGAACAAAAGTGCTGGTTGCGATAATATTGGAAACTTCATTATCAAAAGGGTAGCAAACGAAATTGTAAAGCCACTTGCCTCAATTTTCAATCTTTCTATCACAACAGGTATTGTCCCTCAAAAATTAAAAGTAGCAAAGGTAATACCAATCTACAAAAAAGAAGACGAGAAGTGTTTTGAATTATCGCCCAGTATCGGTATTGCCTTGTTTTTCAAAGATACTTGAAAGATTGGTTTTTAATAGATGTATTGCTTATATTGACAGTCATAAAATACTTAATGATAATCAATTTGGCTTCCGCAGCAATCACTCTACTTATATGGCCATTATACATTTAGTGGATAAAATTAATAATGCGGTAGAAAAAGATGAAACTACTATTGGAGTATTTTTAGACCTTTCAAAGGCTTTTGATACTATAGACCATAACATATTAGCCCACAAATTAGAACACTACGGATTCCGCGGCATTGTACTGGACTGGTTTAGGAATTACTTAAGTAACAGGAAACAATATGTATATTATAACTCGTGTGAATCCAAAATGAAAGATATCATATGCGGTGTCCCTCAAGGTTCCATATTGGGACCTCTACTATTTATACTTTATATAAACGATATTGTTAACACATCTAACGTACTTAGCTTTATTCTGTTTGCAGACGACACCACAATACTATACTCGCATAAAGATATAAGAAGCAAATTTTGGTTAATTAACAATGAACTAAAGGAAGTCAGTAATTGGTTCAGAGCAAACAAATTATCAGTAAATGCCAGTAAAACCAATTATATGATTCTGGGAACACCACATATGACGTCCAAGAATTGGATAAATATTGATTCAACAGCAACTGTCTGTAATGTAGATGTTAAGATAATTTTAGACGAAATCGTTCTAGAAAGGGTAGATAATACCAAATTCCTGGGAGTACTCATAGACGAAAACTTAACATGGAGGTGTCATATTAACTGTATAGCAAAAACTATTTCAAGGAATATTGGTGTAATGAACAAACTCAAATTCTTTGTACCAGATCGCATTCTTTATACACTATATTGTACCTTTATTCAACCTTATTTGAACTATGGAATATTAATTTGGGGAAACACATGTAAAACATATTTGGATAAAATTGTGAAACTCCAAAAATGGGCGATACGGACAGTTGCCAGTAGTCATTACAGGAGTCATACAGCCCCTTGTTTGCCAAATATAACATTTTAGCAAACAATGACACCTATAAATTAGAATTGGGAGTTTTTATGTATAAGTACAGTATTAATGAATTACCGAGCTTATTTGACAGTTTATTTACCCTACGATCTAATATTCATGATTACCAAACAAGAAACGCTAATAACTATAACTTGACTAAAAATAGCAGGGTTTTCACCGATCACGCTGTCCGTACAGCTGGTCCTATATTATGGAACTCATTGCAAAAATCTTTAAGAGCGTCTTATTCAGTGAAACATTTCCGGAACATGTACAAAAGACACTTAATTTCAAAATATGATTAATTGACGAGCATTGTAGTTTTTTTTTGTTTCTTGTTTGTTTGTTTGTTGTTTTTAATTTTTATTATTTGCTGTTGAATTTTCTGTTTGGTAACTTTTCTGCTAAAGGGGATGGCTACCTCTGGCCTTACTGGCCTTTCGGCCATCTCCTCCATGATTCTTTGATGGTATTTTAATGCGTATTTTGTATTTCTATGTGAATTGTGGAAATAAATAAATGAATGAATGAATGAATGAATGTCACGGTTAGGCAGCAGGAGGGAAGAAACATGTACCGCCACGAGTGTCGTGTGACCACTTGCTTGATTTGCGTGGTTGCAGGTGCCCGTGTTCTTTTCATTGTGCATGGGAGCCCTTTTACGATAAAAATAGAATATTAAGGGATAATGAGAGAAGTTACAAGAAAACAATGAAACAAAGATCTAAAGGGGAAAAATCAGCAAGGAATGCAAGAAAAACTAAAAGGCCCGCTGTTCAAAAGGAACGCAAGACATGGGTCGTGAAACAAAAAATAGTTCACACGTATGGACAGGATAGTGATAATGAAGATGGAGAAGCGAATGTTCCAAGAAATAGAACAAAGCCAAACAAAAACGCAACAGGGGACTGAAATTGGAGTGTGCAAATGTTGTGGTGGAACTGACCATCAGCGTAGATCAAGCAAAAAGTGTAAAAACTATAACAAGCAGTAATCAGTAAGGTGTGTGATAATTTCATACATGCATTATTTAACCATGTTAACTCTTTTCTCATTCAAGACTCCCAAAGTGGTACTCACTAGTTTCAGCTAGCCTGCCAAGTATGTTGCAAAACAAGTGACGGCCATCTTTGCAAACATGACCTTCCAGTCACCATAGCAACATAGTGACCAGTTCCACATACTAGGATGGAATGATCTGCCATGGCCAAATTTCACCATGGAGGGCAGTGTATATTTTGATGTAATTAGAACTTAATTACGAGTTGAATTAAGCAACATCAATCAATATGCCATTTACATATGTATTTAAATTATATATCAAAACATACAGCTGAAACACACCTGACAGATTCTGACCCGGAGCCGAGCGAAGAAGGGGGGGCAGACTTCCACAAATACAAAGTTTGTGTGCGCAGTATTATTGACTGTACAGAGATCCAAATATATCGCCTGTCACTTCTTGCTTCCAACAATCAAGTGTACAGTCAGTACAAGTCTTGACCTACTCTGAAGTGTTTAGTGGGCATAACTCCAGGCGGAACTATTTCTTATCAGACAGAAAAGATATAAAGGACTTAAATTGGTTCAGAATACAAGTCTGACATTGCTGAGGTAATTATGAATTTATGTCCATTTATTTATTCTTATATATTGATGGTATTATTATAAACTGTAGTGTACGCAATGCCGAGTGCTAGCAATGTCACGGTTAGGCAGCAGGAGGGAAGAAACATGTACCGCCACGAGTGTCGTGTGACCACTTGCTTGATTTGCGTGGTTGCAGGTGCCCGTGTTCTTTTCATTGTGCATGGGAGCCCTTTTACGATAAAAATAGAATAGTAAGGGATAATGAGAGAAGTTACAAGAAAACAATGAAACAAAGATCTAAAGGGGAAAAATCAGCAAGGAATGCAAGAAAAACTAAAAGGCCCGCTGTTCAAAAGGAACGCAAGACATGGGTCGTGAAACAAAAAATAGTTCACACGTATGGACAGGATAGTGATAATGAAGATGGAGAAGCGAATGTTCCAAGAAATAGAACAAAGCCAAACAAAAACACAACAGGGGACTGAAATTGGAGTGTGCAAATGTTGTGGTGGAACTGACCATCAGCGTAGATAAGCAAAAAGTGTAAAAACTATAACAAGCAGTAATCAGTAAGGTGTGTGATAATTTCATACATGCATTATTTAACCATGTTAACTCTTTTCTCATTCAAGACTCCCAAAGTGGTACTCACTAGTTTCAGCTAGCCTGCCAAGTATGTTGCAAAACAAGTGACGGCCATCTTTGCAAACATGATCTTCCAGTCACCATAGCAACATAGTGACCAGTTCCACATACTAGGATGGAATGATCTGCCATGGCCAAATTTCACCATGGAGGGCAGTGTATATTTTGATGTAATTAGAACTTAATTACGAGTTGAATTAAGCAACATCAATCAATATGCCATTTACATATGTATTTAAATTATATATCAAAACATACAGCTGAAACACACCTGACAGATTCTGACCCGGAGCCGAACGAAGGGGGGGGGGGGGCAGACTTCCACAAATACAAAGTTTGTGTGCGCAGTATTATTGACTGTACAGAGATCCAAATATATCGCCTGTCACTCGTTCCTTCCAACAATCAAGTGTACAGTCAGTACAAGTCTTGACCTACTCTGAAGTGTTTAGTGGGCATAACTCCAGGCGGAACTATTTCTTATCAGACAGAAAAGATGTCAATATGACTGGACTTGTGCATAAATTTGAAAAAGGAGACATATGCATGGCAGACAGAGGCTTTAACATCCAAGAACTTTTCTTACACAAAGAAGTCACACTTGTGATTCATCCATTTACATGCACAACAAATTCAAGGCAGCAATTCACTGAGGTAGAGGACACCGCCACCAAGACTAGCCAATGCAAGAATTCATGTAGAGTGTACCATCGATAGACTTAAAGAATTTGAAATTTAAAAAAATTATGCTGGAACTTATCAATCATGATCCGCAAGTTATTGCACTGGGTACTTAATTCTTTCAATCTGTTTTTGAGCTTGGTGTTGTTCTATCAGTTTGTGCTCTGACCATGGAACTGAAACAAGTGGTGTAGCCACAATTCAAACCTTCTTGAGATGGAACCATACAGGCAGGCTGTCACAAAACTGCTACTTCAGAGGATTATAATAATATTGAAGCTTAGTGGAGTATTTTAAGGAAAAAACAAACAGGATGGTTAGCACATTTAAAAATTTGGAATCTAATGGCCACTGTCAAGAATACCCGCATGCCGTGTTGTATCGTCAACATGGAAAATCATACACTCGATGTTTGATTCAAGTCACTGACAAACTGTTTCACGATCAGAGTATCAACATTGGCCAAGACCAAACTACATACCTTAAGTCACAAGGATTCCAGTCAAGGACAGATACATAGAAATGAAAAGCAAGTGATGTTCATGACATAGGTTGGTAACAAGTTCAACGTCTTGTTCAAGAACAGGGGTGTGAGAGGCCACAGACCAAAAACGAGGAAAATCACTAAAAACAGCGTAAAATCAGGGTAAAAACACCAAATATGGGCTGAAAATAAAAGAAAAACGCGTAAATTTTGGCAACAAAAAAAGAGGAAATCAGCTGAAAAGAGGAACTCTCACATCCCTGCAAGAATAGTTGGTATGGGTATACATTTGCAAAGCACATCGTACACTTCCTCACAAAAGTACACAACACTCATAACATCAAATATTTTAGATACATAAACTTTTTATTTGTTTCGTATTTCTATACGAGTCTTCAGACAATAAAGCATAACATTGTTTAAAATTCATCTCAATTTTCATTATAGTTTTCTTTATTTAATTGCCTTAAATCCCTTAAAACAGTGACAATAAATTACCTAATAAACAATGTGATCATCATTTACCAATTTGTAATATAATAAGTCCCGCACATGTGTGGGGGCCAAAAAATATAATTAATGCAATGCATGTGTTTCCTTCCTCTTTATATTTCCATATTTAAATATTTCCTTCTTCATCACCCCACATTCCCCAGTCATCATCCTGGCTGCGAACATACAGGGTTCTGAAAAGAAGCTCACATAAACACTTCCACGCGATGCTTTTCACCCAGTACCTTACCACTACCCAACAACCTTACACACCAACTGTGTATGCCGAAAAACTCGAAACCTGAGATCGCTCTAGTTTTTTTATTTTATAAAACAAATATTTTATTGTTTCTTTTCAACAGCTCAACAACAGATTACAGTTGAAGTACCACTTCAGGGTATTTTAGAACTTGACCCAAGCACGGAGAACACATGACTTATTTAGACTGTTGTGATATTCACCCACCCAAAGTGTGTCATAGGTGCTTTAGGAAGATAAAACATATTCAGTAGCGGTTCTAGAACATGTGAAAAATCCATAAGAACATAAGAGTGGATTACATGAGAAAGTGCTGGTGTCTGCTATTGTTGGCGACAGTAAGATGCATATATCATTTAGGTCTTCCCAGAGAAGATGTAACAAAGAGGAGACCATACAAGACTCACTTCAAACACAGGATGTAGGTGACCCCTGGGGTATTAGCCATTCAATTTCAAGTATCCCAATTAGGCGGTCGATCAATTGATCATAATCTCGTTAACCAGATTTTCACAGGCTGGCTGATTTTAGGTGAAAGGTCAACTCATGTATCATTACCCAGGGTGATAAATGTAAACAAACCAAATTGCACCCCTTTATACATGTCATGTTAGCAGAGAAGATGAGAATATATATTCTCATCTTCTCTGCTGTTATGTACAGACTCAAGATAATTGAATGCAGACCATAACTTTGTGTTTATTTTCTTTGATTTAGAAAAAAACAGACTCATTGAGCAGCAAGAACCTGCCCAAGGTAAGATCATTTTACAGTTTTTTATATGGCTGATGGTTGTAACTAAGTAGTCTAAAAATATACAATTTCATGTTTCCCGATCACAGCAACAACAATGGCCAAGACCTAACAACATACCTTAAGTCACAAGGATTCCAGTCAAAGACTGATTGTGGAAATGAAAAGCAAATGATGTTTATGACTTGGGTTGGTAACAAGTTCCAACGTCTTGTTCAAGACCTGTACTAGTTGGTATTAGTATATGTATGCAAAGCACATCATACACTTTCTTACGAAAGTACACAACACTCAAAACCATGCAGCACTAGCAGTCCTCAATGCCCTTAGTATAAAGGGCTGTACAATATGCACCTAGTAAAGGGCTGTACAATATGCACCCGAGGTGTTTAGCATAATGTCAGAAAGTTTATAAGCTACATGCAGGCCCGTCCTAATCTTGTGGAATGGATGAAATGGTTCAAATACTGTGCATGAAGTATAAGTTGAAAGTACAAAGAGACATGGTACGTAATAAACTAGTAAGGTTATTAGACCAGGAAAATGTCAAGAGATGGAAAAGTAGGAGGCTATTTGGAAAAGGTCCCAATTTCGTATGGCATATTGATGGATATGACAAATTAATTAGGTTTGGGATCCAAATTCATACCTGCATCGATGGTTTTACTATTGAGCAAGTAGATACACTGCAACACATGATGGGACAGTCCCTTCAGTTGTTGTGATATTGCACTAACCCAGCAATTCATCAAAATCAAGCTGCATGGTTGTTTGATGTAATCATTTTATCAATTTTCTAACAAAATGTCATATTATGTTCAATTCTAGACCTGCACAATACCATTAGCTATCACACTGACATACACATATATTTTTAACTATTTTTAACTTTTGGCCACTCTCCTTAAAATTCCAAGGGAGCAGTTTGAACTACTTCCCAAAAAATACTCTCAAGGGGTGCTGTTGATAGCTCACTTGGAAAAATCTGAAATTCATAGCCTGTTTCCTGGTTAGTTTATAGTCCTGATGTGCACTCAGCAAACTTGCAATCAAGAATCTGTATTTTTCTTTCTATTAATACAGCGACTGATGTCAAAGCTAAATTGCGTGGGATATGCGATGGCATCTTGGACAAGATTGACCTGTACGGTACCCAGATGTATTCTTGCCAGCTGTCAAAGTCATGGTGAAGCAGTGTGACAACATCCTCACAGACAGCCATTTGCCATCAGCTCTACGTAGCTTTGGAAAATATTCAGGTGCAGCAGCAGCATTAAGGAAAAGAGGAGCTAAAGCCAAGAAGGTAGCAGTGAAAAGGTTGCAGCTGAGGGGGACAACAATGATTGGAGTGCAACCAACAGCAGCTGTACGCCGGCAGCCACATATGGGCAGGGGAGGAAGTCGTCTTGGTTCAGGTCGGCCATGCAAGACGTCGCACACAACAGAGCATGGATATGCCAGCCAAACCTTGACAGCTTCTCTTCTGCCAATACCAAGAAGGAAAAGACCAGCACCCAATAGCTTAAGCCATTGTGTTAGCAAGAACATTTCTTTAGGTAAAATACACAGCACAGCATAAAATGAGTCTTAAGGGAGCCATACAACTGCATGACTTGGTCAAAGGATTGTAGCAGTGCCTTGATGAAATTTGATACTGTTTTGATACATCAAAATGTATCAATTTGGATTTGAATACAATTTTAATATACTGTATTCATTCCATTAACCGCCCATTTTGGGTGGGCGCTTATTTTTCCATTGTTTACATAATTGCAAACATAAAAACAATGGCCCAATTTAGCCAAAAAATATAAGATTTAAGATAAATAATGACTACATTTTAAATGCCATCAAACAACCGTGGCTGTACACAGGAGGCTTATCCAGAGGGCAAAAGGATAAGGGATGTACCAATCCCTGCACGCTAGATTGAGCGGATTGATAGGCTCAATCCAAGGGGAGGGCTTAGATTTAGCCTATCAATGTCCAGCAGCAGAAAAGGGAGGAATCAGGAGTAACAGAGCCCAACAGATGTGTTTTCCCCATAACCCATGGTGGGGTCGGGCATCCACAAGGCAACAAAGAAATTAAGTGGGTAGTTGAACCAACGTCTAACTTAGACAAGCCTCAACTAATCACAGCCACATCAATACGCCATAAAAAGAGCACTGCATTTGCCGATGTGGAGAGCAAACATACCGTTGAAGAGGTCGGGCTGTTTTACGAGCACATGGTCCATGACCCCAAAATTGCAAGAGATGTATATCAGTGCCTATAAGGGCTGTACGTATACTATACTATTACATGTTGGAAAAATATTAGAGGACATTGAAGGTGAGAGTTTGAGAATAAAAGTATCTTCAGTAGTAGGCTGTGAGTATAAAACTATCTAGAGTAGATAGCAAAGTTTGAGTAAAAATGTATCTTCAGTAGATAGCAGGGTATGGGTGAAAAACGAGCTAAAGTAGATGGCAGGGTATGCGTATTAAAGAATCTGATGTAGATGACATATCTAGAGTAGATATCAGGGTTTGAGAATAAAAGTATCTTCAGTAGATTGCAACATGCAAGTATAAAACTATCTTCAGTGGGTAATAAAGTGTGAGTATAAAACTATCTATAAAGTTATAGAAACGTTTGTGACGGCGAAGCATGAAACACCGAGTGCATAAGTAGGCCTACATACTCAAACTGGTGGTGTGATATTCGCAATAATTATTGCGAATATTTGCAATATTATTGCTAATATTCCCAATGTTATTGAGAATATTCGCAATGTTTTATTTATGCCTGGACACATTGCATATATTCATGCAATGATTTTTCTTTATAATTTTCAGATATCAGAAACAAAGTGGCATATATACTACTGTTAACAAAGAGTCACCACATGCTACATCATTCACTATACCACATTGCTTGAATATGTATCCTCAAACAGAGGTGAGCTGCTTCAGCTGGCAGAGCAAGAGCAGGTAATTGGTCGTCTGTCTAATGACTCCAGTCCCTCTAGGAGGTCAGGCGTGGCTTGTGTCACATATTTTCCCACCGGAACCAAAACAGATGAGACCTCTCAGAGGAACAGCATATTATATCATAGGAGGCTATACAATACTGATGCTGTCTGGAAGTTGATTCACATCCAGCCTGAAAAGCAATCAAGAAAAAGAACATCAACGGCTGCAACAACAACAGCTAGGGCACGGCAGGTGTGTGATATGTTTGAAGAAGGCCAGGACATTATAGATATTCCTGATCATGTGCCAACTACATGTATCGCAGTCACTCCATTCATCTTGTTTCAACAAGCACTTATAGGTGCCCATGGTGTTTTGGAGTGGCGCATACACACAGATGGAGTTGATGTGCTTGCAATGAACGATATCCATCTAGAATCTGGAGTATTTATGAGGAACTCCTTTGTACATATGACAAGATGGATGACTCCTCAAAATCAATGTACATACTCTTGTACATGTGAAATGGCAACCGCTATTAAAACCATGGCATTCAACAGGGAGTATGTTGCGTTGCGTAAGGAATGCTGTCAAGTGCGTTTTTTCAGGGGATAAGAGCCTCATTATGAGTCCCTATTTACCCGAAATGGAAATACAACCATGAACAAAGACACACCAATTGGACAGAAGCTAGGTGATGCTTTAAATAAAACCAATTGCGCAGTAGTGAGGTTGGACAGTGACCAGCAGTTCCATCACTTTTCGGTCACTTCTCCCGACTTTCACTCCTGTGCAGCCGTTAAGCTTGAAGGAAATAGATTCAGCTGCCAAAGTGGCAAATGTCAATCTGAAAAGGGCCACAAGAGAAAGCTCAGTAGGGTGGGTGATGATGATAACTGCCCTCATCATGGGCCTCCATGCCAATAAGGAACCCTGGGAGAATTTTGCCCAACCCGAATCCGATGACGTAATCATAAGAAATGTTAGAACAGGAACCTGAACCAGCCAGTTTGTCACAGGTTAGTTTCTTTTAACAATTACAATTACTAAATTCTATAAATTCATCAATACAAAATACTCAATCCTTATGTTACTTCATGTCATTATTTTAACAGATAACTTGAAAACCCCAAGATCTAATATGAAAATACTTGCATATATTTGAATAAACAAAGCCATGAATGCCACGAAATACAGGATAAGCATGAAAAATTTAAAGATCTATATAAAAATCATATATAGAGAGATAGAAAAACTCAATTATTCTTAAAAGGATTAAAACATCAATGTCTGTGAGTACAATGATTGAAACTATCACAAAAAGATCAACTGAAGAACTTCAAACTATTCCACAAATGTAAGTATATAAATATAAATATAATCCCCCAAAACTGCACAAGTGGGGCTATTGCAGATCCAATGTCTGGATACGTCTGGGACGTTTACACAGGAAAGGCTCAACAGGTTAATCCAAGAACACAAAACAACGACCAAAGCGGTACCCAGGCCTGGCATATTCACCAAGCCAGGATGGGGCAATCTGCTTGCCATGTATCTTATTCAGTGACCATCAGGACCATTTCAAGAATGTAAGAGGGGATTCAAGTAAAAGGGCCTGTGGGTATGTAACCCACCAAAATTGTGCGGCAAGTTTGTTCCAAAACCAACCCGTTATAGGCACATCTTTTTTGATGACATGCGTGCCAGAGCCAAACAACAAATATGACTGCTCAGCAGTGTTAGTTCGCTGTCCACCACTACAGGATATTCCACGAGCAATGTGGAACAATGAAACACACAGACGTGACAGACACAGTGGCAGACAGCTAGTGTGCGAGGTCACAGGGGAGAATGTTGGGAGAACACCAAAATGTATTTGTAATATTTTATCTGGGGGACTTAGAGAGGTGTGGATCAAAAGAGCCATATTTGTATTTATGGGAGGGTTTATATGGGCTATATGATACCATGTTCATTGCATGGATGGACCGTAACTTATTGACTCTGATGATGTCAACCATACATAATGATGAGATGTTCACAAAGAAATTATGATGCAAGAACTCACCCACTGGATGGCAGGAGCGTGATATTAAGCCAAAGACTATCATTGAGGCGTATACAAAATATATGAGCAGAGTAGGCCTGGCTGACTAAGCCATGTGGTACTGCCTGCTAACCCATCGCACAGTAAAATGGTGGAAGAAGATTCTCTTTGGAATTCTTCAAGTTTCGTTCACCAACACACTTGCAATTTATCATAAGCTGCACCCTGGTATGCGTATAGACTGCAATCTCATCCACATGGAAATAATTAACCAACTTATATTAGGATACCGGAATGGAAGATCACTCACACCTGTTGGTCCATAACTTGAGCTCCGGTTTACCTTTGGGCCAGGTCTACATATGCCAGAGTACTTGACCAAGAAGGCAGCTAATGGAACCCTTCATATGCCAGATTGTGTGGTATATTCTAAAAGAAGCCGAAGACCAGACATCAAGTTTCCACACAATGCAGCACCTGTCAGTCCCAATGTGCCCAGTTTCATGCATGCAACAATTTCATTCAATATTTAAAGGTTTTGCACACAGAATATGACATGGCGAATTTTGTTGGAAAGAAGCTTTGAGAACAAACATTCTCAAGATCGCACTTGCTTTGTTATTCATCAGCCTCATTTCGAGGGTTGACAAACAGAAGGCCTTAACTCACTTTTGGCCATTTTGAGATTTTGGTACCAAAATAATCTGTAATACCACAGATTCTTAAAATCATAAAGCCTTAACTCAATTCAACTTCCTATTGCATCTATAGCACAATAAATACTTTGTCACATCTCAATGCAAAATATTATTTTACTCATTTTTCTCAAAAAGGCCTTCTGTTTGTCAACCCTCAATTTGATCTTATTGAAGAAAAATCACCTGGTAATGGGCATGAGCCATGTTCTCAAAATGGTACTTTTGCTGTCTCGTAAAACTCATGGACACTCATACAGAGAGAATATAGAACATAATTTATTCATTCCCGACGAAAACTGCAAATTCCCACAAAGAGTATATACATGTAACACCAAAAATGGAAAGGAAAAGGGAAGATAAGCAGGTTCTTATTGACAATACAGATCAGCATCTAAGGCTGCACTTTTATAAGACCTATGGACATGGGTCACATCGTCATTAACATTGAATGTATTAATTTATCAAAGTTAGAAATTAAGTTGATATCTTTACTTTAATCATTAATTTATTTTATTTGCAGGTCTTTCACTCACAACGGGCTAAAGCGGTACCCAGGCCTGGCATATTCACCAAGCCAAGATGGGGCGTACTGCTTTCCATATATCCTCTTTAGCGACCATAAGGACCATGGGACCATCCTAATAACGCATCCTTTTCAAAACTGGAAGGATGCTGTTACCATGTGTGACAATCATTTTAAGAACGTAAGGGGATTCTAGTAAAAGGACCTGTGGGTATGAAACCCACCAAAATTGTGCGGCAAAGGCACTTGAACTTCGACGAATGTTGCAAAATAAACAGGTGAGTGAAATGCGATGAATTTTAACTGAAATTATTGACTTAAGTATTATTTAAATCAAATACCAGTGGCATTGCTTATGTCGTGTTTTATTTTCTGAATTTAACCTGGTAATAAAACAGCAAGTTATGCTTAATGTTAAATTATGTAGACTACATGTATAATGTTGTGCCATATATAATCTTAAAGTTGAGCAGCAGTAGTATTCTGCTGTTCAACTTACATAATGTTTAAGGTTTAATACTGCAACATCTTAACTTAGGCCTACTCGAAGAATTAGAAGACAGTACAGTGCAGTATTAATAGTGTAAAATGGTCCACCCACCTACATGTAATAGAAAGTACCTTCCCTCAGAACTCACTGTTAAAGATATGTACACAGACTTCAAGACCAAGCACCCACGAGTGTGCAAAAAGGGAATGCCAATGTCAAGAATGGGAAACACACAATAAACGAGCTGGGATAACGCACGCTTTGGTACAACTTAGACAAAGAACGAGTTTGTCCAGAAGAACATGTTATCATGTCAGTGGATATGCAGAAGATCATAATGCTTCCCAGACTACCAGGCATCAAGAGCTGTGTATTTACGCGGCGACTGGTACAATTGCACCAGACGTTTGCCCCTATTAAGAAGAAAAACAAGGATCCTATAAATTGGGAGTGCTATGGGATGAGAATGTGTCAGGCAGAAGTGCAGAGGACATTGCAAGCACATATGTGAGGTGCATCAGGGACACTAAATACAGGGCCAAGACACATTTCATTTTTACATGGATAATTGCTCTGCACAAATTGGACCATTTTTACTGCAATGGTAGACTAGGTAGGCTAGGTATCCGGAACATATAATATTTCGCTACTTCGGGAAGGGCCAAACTTTTATGTCGGCAGATAGTTTTCATGCACAGGTAGAGCGAGGTATGAGGGAAGTGAAGAATGTATATGATGGTGCTGACTTCATTGAGTTTGAGAATGGAGTATTAAAGTCAGGGTGCTTAGACAAATAAGCTTCACCTGAATACTGTAATGGAAGTGAAATTCCAGGGTGTCTATTTTGTGGCATGAATTGACAAAGCTTTGTCAGAATGTCATTCTTCTTACAATCGGGTATTCCTCTAGCTGCCGCTTGTTTTGAGAAGGTGCTGCATGTGCGTTCTTCTGCATGATCTTGGCTGCAACTTTCTTCTTCAAGAAATCACCACTCTCATAAGTGGCATCATCCATGGATTTTTTCCATGGAGTTGTGATGATCCCTAAAATGCTTCAATTTGGGCTTAATTTTTCAAAATTTTCCCACTTCTGAGGGGGGGGCACATCAGACACCCCCTGCGTCACACAAGTGAGACACAATAGCAGCTTCACAGCCATATCGTACTTTGGTATTATCATCCAATTTGGTCCCCCCGACTGCTCTAGATCCGTCACTTCTACAAATTATAATAATATTACTGTGCTTATTTTGTTTTTTGAATGGCCTGCTTCAAGAAATGAACTTTGCATCTTATGGAAATAATGAAATGTGTGATATCATGGAACACTTTGGAAGTATCTTGAAGTTGGAGGAATCTGCTGAACCACTCATAATAAATTCATGGTGCTGCCTGAAAAGCTTAGCCCGAAAGGCTAAAACATCTCAGAATGTTTTAAGTTTCTACAGAAGCATGCAGTTTCTAAATCTGGTTAATCGAAGACACATATCCCATTATCATACTTATGCTCACTATTAGTGTGAGCACAGCAATGATCAAGTATGGGTTGAGTGTACTTACCGCATTAAGACCCCCCCCCCATGAGCTATGATGTCATGATTGCATAAGGAACCATCTGATTGCTCATAAACGAAATCTGAGAGCATCAATGCCCGTTTCATGAGCCAACGACATTCTGATTTTTGTGTCTGCTTAGCACAGCATGCATGTTTTCAAGAAGATCTGACCTACAAGTGCACTATCATGCCTATCGCCCGCAGCCTGACATCAAAGAAGTCAGTGATGTGGAGATGGCGGCATGAACATTGTTTCCTAGACAATCGGAGAATCTCCATAGAAGCAAATCTCCATAGTCACTCAACCTGATGGCATGATATGACCAAGCCCCTGCCGTGTGAACCTGGAATTTCCCAACCTTCACCGAAGAGAAACGGCAAGACTCAGCCATCCACCTCTACTACCTCAATGTACACAGCAAACCCAAGACATAGGAGCATCCGAAGTCTGTGGACTCTTACCCACAGTATCATTAAGATGTGCACTAGCATGTCATCTATTCACAAAGCTGCCGAGAACCATCCACAGGTTGAGATGGACGGCATGTATCGAGTCTATGGAACAGATGGGGCAGCTCCTCCATGAAGATTTGAATGGCTAAGATTGAAAGAGCATTCAATACATCTGTTTGTTAAATATTTTTTTGAATGTTCAGAAAAACATACATACATGTTCACTCTGCTGGTGCCGGTCAACACTACAGCGTACTCAAAATAATTTGTATGCATTATCATGTTGATTTGCACATAATTATATGCTTACTCTGGTCTTCTCGGTCAATACTGTGGATTTATATATTAACAAATGATGTTCATGCCGCCATCTCCACATCACCGACTTCTTTGATGTCGGGCTCCGGGTGATAGGCATGATAGTGCACTCTTAGGTCAGATCTTCTTGTAAGAAAAATATGAAGACTTGATAAGATCTGAAGAAGATTTCAATTATGAATGCCGTAAATGTATGTTGGCCCAGTTGCCCAACTGCATGTTTGAACAAGCCCCAGAAGACAACAAGGAACCAGCGGGAGAAATTCATCGAGTGACTCGTCTGTCAAGGGCTCAGCCGGATACATTTAACTGTTTCAAAAAGCGAGGTCTTCACTGCATTCACATCAATGCACGCAAGCCATTGAGGCCCAAGCCTTCGAGGCCAAAGCCTAGAACGCATCACAAAGATGGTAAGTTGAGGTGGTGGTAAAAATGGTAGAAATTTGACTTACACTGTATTAAGCTGTCATCGTTTGTATAATATTTATTGTTATCATACTGGTGAAAAGTGTGTGTTGAATTTAGTGACAGATTCCAAACTACAGTTTAATAATAAACTTCCATCAAACATGGTCCGTAATAGAAACAACATACCCTGAATAAATCATACCCCTTACGCGTTTACACAAATAAAAGAGCGTACAATAGTTCCAAACAGTTTGGTAAACTAGAAGACTAGAGAGTTTTGGAATTGAATCCAATACTTGAACTTACTTTTTGCAACTTTGCTATGTCTCTTAAAAACTACTAGATGACTAAGAACATTCACTCATTAAAAGACTAAGAAAGAAACAAAAAGAAAAAAGGCAACAAGAAACGTATACAGGTCATGTATCCAGACGAAAGGTTTGGAACCCAAAAACCAGTTTGGGGCTTTGTCAAAACAATCAACATATCCACAGGCATTCCAGTATTAAAACATGTGACCTTGATACAGACAAAAAAGAAGGCAGATTTACTTAATTATCAAACGACATTCAGGGAGAAATTTTGAAGCAAAAACAAAAATTGTGTCACACTCATTGTTTGCTTAATTCTTTTATATCTTACTGCAGGTTTGTGACAGACAGTGCATGCATGAAAATCCAGCATGCTGTGTTGCGTATACGGGCAGGCAAGATTCAGTGCACATTCTGACTTCGCGTACTGCAGCTGGTGATGAAATTGGTTGGGATTTTATCAATATGGCAACAGCAAGTCAAATAACATTAACTGCATATTGTGATTTGGTAACTCGCCGCAACTACCATTTATGAGTAGAACTGTTTTTACAGATTTTATATTTTCTTGGCTCTCAAAGTTTCGGATTGATTTTAGGCAACCATGTGCTTCATGCTTGTATGCTCCAAAAATTCTTGCTTGTGATGGAACCAAAATTGGGATGTTTCGTAGATTTGCTGAGTCTATCACATCCGTAGAGAAACATACCAATGAAGAAGAAGTGTACCCCAGCCACACCAAGTCAGAACGTCAGTTTTTTTCGTACAGTGCAAATGATAAGAAAGCAGTAAAGGACAGGAAGAAAATGGCACAAGATTTGTCATACTTCATTGCGAAGAACTCAAATAACTTACAAGAATGGTAGAAAAAACATCAGAAGAGTAATACAATGGAAGGAGAGCAAGAGAGGTCTGAAGTTGAGTGGAAGCAACATTTACTGGAAGAAACACCTACTGAGTGCAAACCGTTGTTTGTTAAATTTGTGGAAAGGGAATTATCCCAAGATTTAACCCTGTTGCTTTGCAAAGTGTTTAACTTTTTTTTTTGCATCACAACATCCCATGACATCACTCTTCAATTTCAGATTTCTCTCTTCATTAAGATCCATTCTCAGTGGTTCCACAACATTAGAGTACCTGAAGGATGAAATGCCGGAAATTGTAAATGTTTCGTATGCAGCCACAAAGGATGATCAACTTGATGAAGTTGCGAACTATAGTTAGATCAGCTCGTAATCGGCGGGCCTTATAACATCACGGATTAATATCAATATATCTTATTTTGAGAATTGCCTTGTGACATCTCACCAGAAGCATCCAAATTATTAATTGAAGTCATATACTCTGTCTACTTTATTTAACACGCACAATATAGACCAGAATATATCAACTATATCACTCTTAATGTGGGACTACTTTTCGGCGTAGTGGTAAAAGCCTAACAATTCTCGGCGATTACGAGCTGATCAAAGTATAAATACAGTAAGAGTTACAAGAGGAGATAGAGGGATTGCTACATCCTCCTGGTGGTACTGACGACCTGCAGAGCTCAAAAACTTGGCGTAAGCTCACTTGCTCCAGGTCGCAGCCCTGGAAGCAGCCTTTAAGGGGGTACTACACCCCTGCCCAATTTTATGCCTATTTTTGCATTTTTCTCAAAAAATATAGCAAATTAGGGACAAGTAAGATATGTATATTATAGGGGCAAGGACTACAACTACTGCACTGGAAATTTTATTTCAGCACAGACAACAGTTGTGGAGTTACAGTAAAAAATGAGGGAAAACCAATATTTGATCAATAAATCAATAATTACTTGCTTTGAGTTGCTGAATTTTTAGTACAGTAGTTGTAGTCCTTGCCCCTATAATATACATATCTTACCCATCACCAATGTGCTATAATTTTTGAGAAAAATGCAAAAATAGGCACAAAATTGGCCAGGGGTGTAGTACCCCCTTAAAGAAATGGCATAGTGGAGAAGCAATTGGGGAAGTCTGACAGATCTACAAGCAATACTCACACCAAGGAGTGACAAGCTGCCCTGGACCTGGCCACTGCAGTGAAGAGAAGAGATTGTAAGATCCAGGGACAGATTGGTAAACCAGGCCAGGCAGAAAAACTCACATTTCACAGCTTGGCGAGGCAGATCGAGGAAAGCGTCAGCAAGGGCTATAAACCGGAGGAATTAATCACTGCTGTCATCAGGGCAGTAGGGCACAGATTGCCACTCCATGAGCTGTTGGAGGGGAAGACCGACCTGATACTTCCTCGACTGCAAAGAATACTTTGCAGTCACTTCAATGAGAAAGATGCCCTGACTTCGCAGTCAGATGCTTTATCCGATCATGGATACGGTCAGTCAGGGTCTGGTAGTCACTCATCTGGTTGTCATGTCTTTCTTCACAGCATGGGTTCTGGCAGTCATGAAACTTTTCATGAAAACCTTTGGAAAGCTAATGATAGCACTGGTAGACTCGTATTCATAATGGACATTTATCCTACTACATGTAAGATGAACGGACCTAATAAATTCATCTTTGAGAATAGAGACTTTAACAATATTTCTGATTTAGTTAATACACCTGGTCTGTATGGCAAACTTTTAAGGCTGTAAATTTCTCAACTAAATAGAACATGATTTCAAATGATGGCCAAACAGAAGCAGCCTGGTTTTATTACAATTTTGACTGCTCTCAGCAATGCATTGTAAAAGTGGACATTTTTTGCGCAATTGTGCTACAATTTTTCACATTCCAATTGTAAAAATATTCCTTTTGTGTGTATATCAATAACGAAGCTTAAAAACATGTAAAACAGTTCAAAATTGGCAAGTCGTAAAAACTTTATCATGTTTAAATTTCCACTTATAGTATTCTCTATTGTTTGGCGAAAATAATAGGCGAAAAATGAGACTCATAACATTTTGTATTGATAAAGAATGGCGGGCACTTACGTAGTTGCGCATTGCATGACTGACGTGCACTTGTGTGAATTTATGCGAGAGTAAGTTCGGACTTGCGCAATAACAAAAACAAACAATTTTCGCATATTATAAACCAAACAACTTGAGGAATTTGAAGCATTTTGTAGCTTACCATAACACACAAAATTATGTCAGCCCCATGCCCACTACTGACTTTCTTAAAGTGCCTCCGATTGGTTAATTACATTATATAATCATCTGAGTAACCAATCAAATTAGAGCATTTAATTCTCTCCCTTAAATTTAAATCCCTTCAGCGGTACTTACTATTCTTTCCATACAATTTATCTCTGATTGGCTCAATACATTATACTTGTAACCAATCAAAATAGTTCTTGAGGCCACCAGCAATGTCCATGGGGTTAATGACAAAATTAAATTAAATATGTGTAATAAGCAACTCATTTTGGCTGACTGCATCACAACCATTGTCACACTTGCTTACCAAAACTTACTGTGTTTTCTTCCACATTGTCTCACATGCCAAGATCCATGTCTGTGCACTGTAGTAGAAGTTGCAAAAATCCATTGTAAATGGATCATGCATCATTTACATGTTATCAATTATTTGATGCATATGAACCAATTAAGCTGCAAATGACAGAATCTGACATAAAACTATACTTTGATCAGTACAAAATAGGCCGTCTCATAATATTGAGAGTGCATTTTGAAAAGCACATTACGTGCTAGGAATGGAAGTCACACAACATTTCATTTTGAATAGTAAAGCCGACAAAATGCTGTAAATGTATGCTGGGTTGATGAACAAAACACGCTGTGATTTCCGCTTCTTACGTACTGATCAGAGTATGTACGTACATATAATTATGTGACAAAATCAAGAGAATGAGTTATCAGCAAAAATATTGCTCAAATTCTTTCATTACTGGTTGTTTTCAGCAACTGATAATTCCCTACAACTTGGTAACCAGAAGTTCAATTTTCATGAGATTTGCATCAAAAGCAGTATTTTTTAGAGGCTGATATAAAAAACTTGAAATTGAATATTTTCAACATTTCTCCTTTCCCTTGATTGTGTCACATATTTTGGTAGGTAATTAATTTGTTCAGACGAAAGAGGTTATAGAGAAGAGTTCTGAATCCTATCGCCCTGTGTGTTACTCTATAGATAGGTGCATCTTTATAAGCTTGAGCATTGCAAGTGCTACGCACAAATTAACACAATGAATTACACACAGTATGCAAGAACGTAAACAAGCACACACTTGAAATCAACGGTTGCCGGGTACATACAGAAATTATCCAGAAGCGACACTCTGGACTCTCTATAACGTCTTTCGTTCCAACACAATGCACATGATTAAAAGTATGTGCCCACATTTCTTCTGACCAAAGATGCTTATGTTCAGAAAAAGAACTAGGAAGCATGATATTGAAAAATGACCCAATATTAAAGGATGTGGAAAATCAAGTGCCAATACTAAACATGCTTTATAAGTACAAAATTTAGGCATACTTTGGTAAAGAGAATGGGCTCAAACAAATATTCGGTTGAACTACTCTCACTATGACATTGTATCATGACCTATCCTTCTTTGTCTGCTCTGACTTCCAAAACTGAATTCTTTCTACCTTGATATTGGCATCTCTAACTTTCTCTGATATATCTTCTCCAAGTGGAAATCTGCAGAAAAAAACAAACAAGTATACATGTAAGAGCAACTGATTAGTAATTGTGGGTCTGATCTGTGGGTTTTGTAACAAAATCATTCTTTGAAAATAGCAATATGCCTGATTGCTGGTTACAAGTTGGTGTATACAAAAGGTCCATTCAATTTTTCCCCATGAGTATGGAGGTCATGCATGCTTTGATCAATTGATTTCAAACAACGGATCTTCTAAGATCCAGGAATGCTACTTAAAAGTAGCATCCCTGGCAAAAATATAGTCTTTCTAATATCTGTTGGGATCAACATCATAATGCATGTTCTAAATTTTCTGTTGAATAAACTGGTATGTTAAAGATATCAGTATGCTTCTGAACATGAACAGTTGGCCATGATTGCAGCTAACAAGGTCACATGCAGGACCTCTATATATTGGAATGTCCCCTACAAGATGAGTAGGCCTACACTTGCTCTGATATATATTTTAAGTTGTTGTTCAGGATCTCAGAACCAAAATGTTTTGGCACACAGAAAATACTTCAAATAATGCAAGATAATGCTTTCCATCATTTCACATTAGCCTGATTTTCAAGTGATTTGACAATACTGCAGACTAATATACCTTTTTCAGGGGGATAACTCATTCATGTGTGACCATCAAAATATAGGCAACCAATCAATTTCTGACGATACACTGCAATGTGCTGCATCAAGTAAGAGCAATTGATTGGTGTGAATAATCATACCATGCCACATCAAACACGCTGTGAACAGCGAGATATTGGTTGCTGTGTTTTTTGTTTACCGCACAATTAATTTCCAATAACTGAAGCTAATGTCAAATGTCCTATAACTCAATCTTTATGAAACACAACGAGGCCTCGTGCAGCCTCATCTCCATTTTTGACGAATATGATATTTTGGTACCAATCAAGTCACAGACCAGTGAAACATAGCCTTATGTAAAGGCCTATAACTATAAGGCCAGAATGAGCCGTCAATAAGGTGATAAATGAACTTACCTTGGTTCAAATCTGACATTTTGTGGATCCTCTGCAAATCCCAAGCCTAGTTTGAATCTCTCCATCCCAGCCCATGCAATCATGATGCCATTATCTGTGCATAGGTGAGGTGGTGGGCACACTAGTTTGTAATTGTGACGTGCACACACTATATCCAATGCATTTCTGATGTATGCATTGCTTGCTACTCCGCCTGACACAACCTGGTAAAGTAATAGTAATAAAAATGCCAAAATTTGTGGGGAAAAATCAATATTTCAGACAAGCTATTTTAATTAAGAAGTTTCTGATCCTGTAATATCTTTTGAGTAGTGTATACCGTATTGTTTGTAATAAACGCCCCGGGGGCGTTGCATTTTTCCAAAAGGGGGACGTTTATTGGAAGTGAATTGTCAGTGAAAAATGCTTAAAAATTGGGTTCAATTTCCTGATGGTGCTCCTGTTAAAAGAAGGGATTTACGACTATACATGATAGCGGCGCCCACGGAAAATGATATTTTCGTGGGAAATACAACAAAATTACACCTGTAAGTGCATGGAATTAGTGAAATTCTACCATAATTAGGCAATGAAATGGATTGGAGTTGAGTCATAATAGGTTTTGTCTAAGGCTCTCAGCAATACCGGGTACCCGGGTTCCCGCCCGTCCTTGGTCTACCCGGGTCAAAATACCAGTTACGGGCTACCCGAATTCCACTTAAAAAAATAATGGCCTGCCCATTTATAGACTACTTACGAACCACAAGCTTCCTTATGAAGTAAAATATCCATAATTTTATCAGATATGATCGCCAATATTGACATTTTGCTACCACTAGCGCCTATTATACAACATCGAATACGTCTAAATAAATATCTGTGACTGCGGTCGACGTCAGCTGAGTCATAAATATATGAATTGAAGGGGAAAACCCAGGGCAGATTCTCCTCTTCACAACCGGTGCTTGCATTTCATGAACAGGTAAACAACAATCGCTGCCTAGGTGTGTACGCGACACTCATCACATTCTCGTCTCAATTCGGATTCGAACTGTGTCATTGGGGATGAGGCAAAACGCACGTGGTACGGTGTGTGAGCAGAAAATTTGTAGCCTGTGCGGCAGCGTGCGCGGCTTAGTTGCTACATGTACGGTACTTTGTTTATAAGCACTGACCTAGATTTTTTCATGCTCGTGGGAAATGTTTACATTACGCCTTTTTGGGTTTTTTATTAATTTTATGTTGGTAATGACGTCCTGTGCAGCAGCCAGCCACGTGTAGTACGACGGTGCTTATTGTGTGTAGTATTTCCACGAAAATGTCATACGTGAAGTATGCAGTATCGTCATGATTTTGCATGCAAGTTTACAGTTGACTCCATTAATAAATCTGTTCAGCAAGAAATGTTGATACGTAAACAAGTCATTTCTTCATTTTGTAGACCACAGTAAGTTGGAAAACTTCTATCTTTAACATTGACTATTATTTATGCCGATTTTGTACTGAACATAAATGTAGACTTATGGTGCTGAATTCTGCAACCAAAAGACGGGTACCGGGTTCCGCCGAAAATTCAATCGGGTGCCCGGTACATAATTACCCGTTAGCTGAGAGCCTTAGTTTTGTCCATGCAATTTAGTGATCGTGACTGACATGACTGATGCAAGTTTTAAGCTTACCTACATGATATGTCATGGAAATGTTCGCATTTTTGTCAATTTTTCACAGAAAAATTGGAGGGGGGCGTTTATTAGAGGGGGAGCGTTTATTACAAACAATACGGTAAGTCTGTATAGTGCATTCTTAGTCAGTGAGAGTGTTCTAGTTCGGAGACACATAATCTGATTGGACAATCGCATGATTTTGGGTGCCGTTTATCAGGCCATAGACGGCCGCACTCCATCATGAGTGTTGATAACGTGTAACACACTTGTAGAGGTGCGCGTATGTATCGCAGTGGATATCGTAGTGTGCGCCGGCATCCACTACTCAAAATATTGGACTTGCCTGTTGTCTATCACACGGTAGAGGAAGTCTATCACACGGTAGAGGACAGCAAAAACACAAATTCCTATCTTTTATTCTCTAAATTGGGTAATTACATGAGGTAATTGTAATCAGAGAATATCACCAGGAAATGGGATCTATCAGGGAATAAATAAGATTGGGAAGGGTCAGTCAAGGAGAAATGTAATCAAACTATGGACTACAGCGATTTCTACCGGCTGCATCGCGCCCGTGCTCCGAGTTCCAGTAATGAAAATCCACGGTTAAGACTTTTTCAAGCCTGCTACAGTACATTTTTTTCAAATGTTGAACAGCTATTTTTAATATTTTAATGACATTTTTTTATTGATTACATCCAACCGACCAACAATCCTGCTATCCTGGCCAAGATACACAAGAAAATACTGTTTTAAACACGAAAATTAACCCCGAGTTACACGCCTACACGTAAGACTTGACAATAGTCTATTTAGATCATCGTTGTCAAGCTCGAGGTGATTGACCCCGATGATTGACAGTAGGGAACGTGTAACTGTACGCGTAGCCACGGTAGCGGGGGTGCTAACAGATGCGCTCGTTAGCACCCCGGCACGCTTTTTAGCACCCCATGGCGGTCCCCATACGCGTGTCAAATTTTGTGGTTCGCGGCAGCTTCTGTACAGCATACCGTAGCGTGCAAATTTGGCCAAATTTGGAGAATCGGCGAACCACTGTCAACCCCCTGGATCTATAATAAGCAGCTATGTAATACATTTAATATTAAACTGCTTGATTTGTACTCAAACTGCATGAGATTATTAGTACCTTCAATTAATAGCTTACCAGAGCTGACTGTGGTTGTGTTATAAGTTCCGTCTGTCGGCAGTACTCAAAAGCTCGTATCAATTTCAGTGTGATTTGCTGGGTGAGTCTCTGTTGAAAAGATGCCGCTATGTCATGTAGGTTTGATACAAATGCCGGAGGTTGCTGGTCATAAATGCCTGTTGGAAGAAATATTTACATATGTCAGTGAAAAGGATGACACTGCACCAAGAAATTCAAAATGCTTGATTACACAATGAGAAAGTTTTTTCAACTAATAAGAAACATTGGCTGACAAGACTGTGTTGTATATTCTATTACACTTTCGATTTTGAAAGATGGGCATAAAACAAAGATGGGCAATAAAAGAAGTTTTTCTCTCAAAAATTTTGGAAAAAATGCTATGTGCCATGCTTTTTTTTAGAATTGTGCTTTTGACTTTCCCATTTTGGGTTGGTCGGTTGAGATTTTTTATTTCTTGAAGCGGTTAAATGACCCTAAAAAATCACAGAGAGCTTGAGAGCTTGAAAACTCTGAAGGAAAACAATTAGAAAAATTTTTGCAAACATATTTTTAAAATGGTCTGGATTTTTGAAAAGTACTTCAACCAAAATCAATCCACTTCAGCCAAACACCAACCATTTTTTCTACTTGCATACAGATACAGATAAAAAATCCCAACATTGCAAAATTGGATTGGTTGGGCCTGTGTAACAGGGTATCATTGTTGCCGTAGCCCATTTTTTCCTGTTTTTGCTGCTTCACTGCCATTTTTTCCCAGTTTCCCCAACCCATAGAGCTAACAGCTAGGATGGCATTTCACATATTTAAGCACTTGGATGTTCTTGATTGACCCGCTGTTTTAACATTATTCAACTTAAAAGTTGGAAAGTAACTCAAACTATGAAACTGTTCTAAGAGGGCACTTGCTTAAAGAAAAGATTAATGAGGTGGTATAAAATGATAATGCTTCCTAGCTGTCATCAACAGTTCAAGAACTGCATTAGCATTGAACATATAAATTATCATCAGCAGACCCTAAAATTATATACATGAAACAAAAGAACTTTTCCAAGTACCTTCATTGACTTCTTGTCGTGTAATAAATTGATTAAGAATTTGCTTGATCCCAGCAAAACTGAAGTTACAATCTCGTTCCTTGAATCCTCCCACATCCTTCTGATGAAATAAGGTTCTATCAGTTCCTTTGGCGGCCATTTTCTCTATGGCTTGGCCTCCGCTGAGTCCGCTGCATTCTGGGTGATGATGAAGGTGCAATCTCCTTGCTGTCTGCCAAGAACAAAGAATATAAGTATCACACTACAAGTCCATGAAGAATTTTTTGTTTGAACACAATTCGTCGGTCGCAACATACAATGTATAGTGGCGTACATAAAGGACAAAATACGTTTCTGAGCAAAACGTTTTTGAAGGATATGCTACTAATAACGGAGTCAATACTCCTCCACTGTATTCTCTCGGTGGCCCGATTAAATTTGATATTGAAGTTTAAGGTTCAAACTATAAAACTGTAACTTGAATAGTTAAAAAGGTATAACTTATAGGATAATAGCTAGCTCTAAACCTATACGCCACTATGTGAAACAGAAAATTTGGAAAATCACTCTACGCCACTATGTGTTGCGACCGACGAATTGATCTCAATGAATATTAGCACTTCATAAATTCTCATGTATGTTCACATTCTTAAAGAGGCGTGATCCAATTTTTCATGTTCCGTTTTCTATTTTAGATTGAGGCATACCATAAAACAATACATTTCCAAATTTTGAGTTGCATAACTGTAGTGGTTTTGATATTCAGAAGCAGAAACGTGTATAACAATGGCCCATAGTATAGTAGATTTTTCTAAATAAAAAACACCTTTTTGTACTTGCCTTGTCAAATGCTTCACCAGGGGCATCGTCCACTGTATTCCCCAAAACTAGAAAATCTCCTACACCTCTGGCAACAGCTAAAATACAATGACCACCTGAAACTAGCAACACTAGAAAAGGAAAGTGTACCCTGTGTTGGAAATAGACAAAAAGCAACAGATATAAGGCTTGTAGAAATTATAAATGATGAAATACCCTAATATATTGAGTATGCATTGATAATATTTGTAGTAGCAGAATGTGAACAAATTTAAGTTTTATCCCAGTAACAGATTGTTGACTTCACTCATTTCATCTTCGGGGTAAAATGACATTAGCAGCAGTTTTAATGGCACAATAACAAATAGATATTATTATTAAGCATTTTCCTGCCAAATTTGGGAGGTTCTGGCCACTTTCAATTGCAGATTTCAATGCTGAAGCACTGTATGGCCAAACTTGTAAAAAAAACTTTGGATGACCTTGGATTACCTCTGATAACCTTCAAATGACATTCAAATTTTGTGTGATACATATTTAAGTTAGCTTACACTAAGTTTCTTTACGTAGAGGATAAATGTGCAGGAAAATATCAGATAAAAAGATGTTTGGTGGCGCTCTACAATAAAGCTGCACTGTCATTTCGCTTAGACTTTTTGTGAACAATTTTCACATATTTTACTTATTTGTGGACATAATCTATCGTTTTATGGATCTGTGAGTACATTAATAAGATATTGACACTGTTTGCCGACTTTATGTTATAAGTTTTCCGTCTGATACTTGTGTTTCGTCGATCAACGTTAGTGTTTCATGATAAGCGTACTGTTGAATTCTGCAGTTATGTTTTTCGTACTTAGTATTTTTTTCATTATGTGTCGCCTGAGCTATACTGAAGGACACCTTGCTATCTCTTCAAAAGGTGTGATAAACACTTTTGAGACCCGGCCTTTCACGCCCGCAAAGCGGAGAGAACGTAAGAACTGGAATATCGCGAAAAGAACTAAACGCTGGCGTCAAGTGGAAAGCGATTAAAACGGATAATCCGCTCAAGAGTGACAAATCGGGTTTCGACCCAACAGCTTTTCAAGTCAAGGAGTGCCACCACAAAAAATCCGAACTTAATTTATATTAAAAAATCAAACCCATGCAGCCCTTCAGCAAACTTTGCACTATGGAATGCCCGATCCATAAGAGGGAGAGCAAAGTCATCGACTTTCATTGACTTTGTGATATCTCGTCAGCTGGATATCGTTGCAATAACTGAAAGCTGGTTAACTGGCGATGATAGAGACAATCGACTATTGTCTGATTTGAGAAACTTCCTCCTGGATTATACTTTCCATCATGTGCCACGTGGAAGAAGAGGAGGTGGCGTCGCAGTTCTAGTTCGCAAAGGTTTTGACATTGTTATCAACACGCCTTCTACTTTTGTGTCGTTTGAGTATATGGACATCACGATCTCGTCCAAATCCTCATCTGTCAGGTTGCTGACTCTATACAGACCTCCGCCATCAAAGAAGAACAAGTTGACTGCTAAGGTATTCTTCAATGAGTTTTCCAACCTAGTGGAGATGTTTACATCGCTTCAAGTTCCCATTGTCGTCGCCGGTGATTTTAATTTCCATATGGACAATTGGCGATGACCCAGATGCAAAAATCATGCAAGACCTTTTGACTCTGCTTCACTAGACCAACATGTCAATGGATCTACACATCGTAAAGGCCATACGCTAGATTTGATCATCACGCGAATGTCCGATTCCGTTGTATCCAACATTGTCATTGATAGAAGCCTTCCATCAGACCACGCTGCTATCTTATGTACGGTCGCCATTTCTCGCCCACCTGCTACGAAACATCGCTTCAGCTTTCAGTAAATCACATGATATTGACGTGAACTCCTTCAAGATGGACATAACAAAGTCCAGTCTAATCAGTGATCCAGCTGAAGATGTGGAAACATTAAGCGCTCAGTTTGATAATGTCTTGGGCGACTTGTTGAATCTGCATGCACCCGTGGTATCCAGATGTGTAACTTTAAGACCTCATGCACCCTGGTATGACAATTCCATCCGCAAGCAGCAAAACGCTTAACGTCAGAGATGTGAGCGACAATTCCTGAAGTCAGGACTTGAAGTCCACAAGCAAGTGTACAAAGATCAGTGCAAGGAGTACTCTCAGAAACTTGAATCTGCTAAGTCACACTATCACGCCTCAATTCAAGGATTGTGATCAGAAACAGCTTTTTAAAGTTGTGGACAAGATGTGTTCTGCCAGCTCCAAGAAGCCTCTCCCTTCTCACGACAATACCGAGGAACTTGCAAATGAGTTTGCAGACTTCTTTGAGAGCAAGATTCAAAAGGTCCGTGATAAACTGGACAACATTCCATCGATTCCTACGATAGTTTCGGATAAGGTGTTTTCCACATCCGCAACCTTCAGCAAGTTCGCTGAGGTCACAGATGATACAATCCGTCGTTTCATCATGGAATCAACATCATCATCTTGCTCGTTGGACTCAATACCTACTTGGTTACTCAAAGACTGCCTTGATGTGCTCCTGCCGTTAATCACTCGGATCGTTAATTACTCGTTATTATCTGGCACTTTTCCTTCATCATATAGGACCTCACTTGTCACTCCCCTAATAAAGAAGTCTGGACTGGATGAGAATACTCTGAACAACTACAGGCCCATTTGAACTTAAAATTTGTCTCAAAAGTAGTTGAGAAAGCGGCTTCTTCACAGCTCCAAGATTTTCCGTTTGAGAATGGACTGTATGGTAAAAACAATCTGCTTATAGGAAACATTTCAGCACTGAAACTGCCCTCGTCAGAGTCCAAAATGACATCTTCTGGCGTCGTGGACCAACGCTCGGATGTTGTGTTGGTTCTGCTTGATCTCTCAGCCGCCTTTGATACTGTTGACCATCAAGTTTTACTTCAGCGGCTGAGAGATCGTTATGGTGTGTGTGACGACGCGCTGAAGTGGTGCAACAGTTATCTGTGTGAACGTCGGCAAGCCGTTGTTATTGGCGAGAGCATATCTAGGACGCATATTATGAACTGCTCCGTTCCTCAGGGATTGGTTGCCGGTCCATTCTTGTTCACCATCTACTCCGCTCCTCTTGAAGATCTCATCGAGTCCTATGGCGTAGAAAGCATGATATATGCCGACGATACTCAGTTGTATCTGGTCTTAGACTCAAAGAATCGCGATAGTGCACTTCAGCGCCTCGAGGATTGCATTCGCGGTGTAAAAGAGTGGACTGCTGCAAATAAACTGCTTCTCAATGATACGAAGACGGAGGTCATACATTTTTCTTCGCGTTTTAAGCATGAGCTGAATCCGATATCTTCCATCAGTGTCGGCATCTCAGAAGTCGAACTATCTTACGAGGCGCGCAACCTTGGTGTCATCATGGACAAATACATGACTCTATCATCGCATGTAACCAAAGTATGCCAGTCTGCCTCTTTTGCAATAGCGAAGATAGGCAGTATTCGCAAGTATATTGACCGCTCCACGGCAGAGAGATTGGTCCATGCGCTTTCGTAACATCAAGGCTGGACTCGAATAATGGCTTGTTATACGGTCTTCCTGGTACTGTTATTTCAAAACTTCAGAGAGTGCAAAACAGTGCCGTAAGACTCGTGTTAGGAGTTAAAGGATATCGCGTTGATATTAACGATCTGCGTAAGTGAGCTTCACTGGCTACCAATAAGGGATCGTATTGCATTCAAGATCCTCATGCTCACCTACAAATCCCTTCACGGACTTGCTCCACCATATCTTGCCGATCTTCTTACTACATATCAACCAACGCGCTCGCTTCGTTCTGCTACTCAATTTCTTCTGGACCCGCCTCGTCGTATTGCAACATCTTACTATGGTGAGCGGGCTTTCTCCACTTCTGCACCCAAGCTTTGGAATGGCTTGCCACAGTCCATCAGGAAAGCCACGTCTCTTGCCATCTTCAAAAAACACTTGAAAACTCATCTCTTTAATAATCCAATTGTGTAGTTTGTTTATGCCACTTGCCAAGTTATTTATCTTTGATTATATTGAGTGAGATGCCGACCATCAGATTAATTTCTGTTTGCTCGTTCCTTTTCGTGTTTGCTTGGGTTTTTTCTCTTGTGGTCCGCATCTCACTCGTTGCAATATCTGCTGATTATTTGGTCTGATGTGTTTTTATGATATTCGTTACCGTGATTTTCCCATGGTTTAACGTGTTTCTTGTTATTATAACTGCTTTGCTTTTTTTATGTGTACTTAAGACTTTTGGGTGCAGGTCACTCTTTTATTGTACTTTTTAAGATTTATCTTTGTAAATTTTCATTATGTGATCGATTTTATTTTGTATTTATGTAAAGCGCCTAGAGGCCTTTTTTGGCATTGGGCGCTATATGAAACGCCTTATTATTATTATTATTATTATAACCACCTAACCAAAATGAAACATGCCTGTATCATGTATGAGCATATACATTGGAGGACTACACCATCACAATATCTTTGTAACTGCTTAAGCCAGGAGGGTAGAAATACACCAAAAACACTTACTGTATTGTAAAAAAAAATTCCACAACACTTACTGTTGAATCATTCGTACTGTCAAAGCATGAGCTTCCATGTGGTGAATCGGAATAAAAGGAAGGCCCGCTTTACGCACCAGTTCTTTGCTGTACTCCAGACCAACGGTTAGACACAATGCCAGACCAGGCATAATGGTGGTTGCTACTGCAGAAACATCCTATTCAAATCAAACAAACAGGAAAGATTGACTCATTATGTTAGTTGCAAAATTTTGACATGTAGCCTTAATTGAAAACTAAACCTTATAGCTTTTCCCACCAACCATTTCCAAGTTCAATTCAAGGAGAAGGTGGACAACATCCATAACAGAATTGCTTGTACATGTACATGAAAGAATCACTGTACTAAATGAACAACAGTTATGCTCTATTTTACTCTAAGAATATACAAAGAAAACAGTTTCAAGTCAAATTTAGCAGCAGTTTTTAATCATGGGGGGGGGGGGCAAAATTGAAAGGCGGATCCATTCCCTGGACGAATTTATTACCAAGACAAATTGCAAAATTGACAGTTTTATGCATGTGGACATGAAAATTTGTGTATTTTTGGAATATCTACAAATTTATAGAATCTTTGTGAACTTTTGTTCCCTCCAAGAGGCCTCGAAATATTTTGAGTCGGGTATCCGCCCTTTGCACGGATCCGCCATCTTGCCACCACAATGAGGTTCTCCTTGCAAACGCATGCAAAATGTGCATTTTGTTTCGCATGCTTTTCTTGCATCGCGTCAGAAGGCTTGTGCAACACAACACACACTTTGCCTGCGGGCACAACTTCGTTTTGAGATGACCGTGCGATCGGCGAATAGTCGGTCAGGGAATATTAACCACACAATTTATTTTCCTTGGCCTTAGGGCTCATATTGAAATTCCCTTACACAGGAAGGTGTGCGCCATCCTGCAGCTTTCCTGTGCTAGCCTTCTTTTGTTAAAATCCTGGGCAGGGTGTATTACTGATGCATATAATCCATCCGTTTTATGACTGAGCTTTCCTGAGGAGCTCCCTTAGCGAGGGGAATCCTGCCTTCTTTCTGTGTGAAAACGTGGTAGGGTATTTCAAATGAGCCCTTACCTGTATTGTAATTCCAGCTGTCCGTAGTGCTTCTTGTACCACTCCATCAATGTGCTGTCTATGTAAATGCTGAGCCAGAGGAGGAATTATACCACCATTTCTAAACAAGATATAAATCAAAGATTTGAATGGATTATTTTGACTAGATAGGGAACATTTCATTGTTGATTGATGCCACAAATTTATTCAACAAATATTATGTAGACATATTGTACAGGTTTAGACTCTTACCTCACATGTATATTTTTCTGTGAATACAGTCCCTCTCCTAACACATTGCCATTGTTATCAACGACTGCAGCACCCGTCTCATCACAGCTGGTCTCTATACCCAATACCAGAGGGCGCAATTTTCTACTGGTCAATGATATCCTGCGAAAATGATGAAATACCACTGAGGGTCTTGGTGTGCAAAACGGACATAGCCTACAAATCTGTGATAAAACAAACAGTAGATTTCATCAAGTGAATCTTACTTCAGATAGGAGAAAACAAAGCAAAACTTTGTTGAATAGTGCCCATGCATGTAGCTACATGTATCCTGTCCGCCCAGACCGTGTGTCCTGTCACTTGGATGCATGACAACCAGTCTAATTTTGATAGCAAATACAAAAGTAAAAAGTAGGAAACTACCGTGAAGTATATAAAATTGGGCGAGCTTTCGGCCATAGGCCTTTTTCATAGGCATGATATAATACTTGTGAAAACAAAACATACACAAGGAATGAACGTTGATAAACGCGCGTGCGAGTAGGGACGAAAGCGCGACCATGAAACCGAAAAAAACGCGAGCGGGGAAGCATGCCAAAATACGCAATCGGGGAAGCACAAAATTTTGATAGCAACCAACATAATTTTCATAATATCCAACCACAGTATCACCATTTCTTGAAATTCAAACTTGAAGCAACCCCTTTAGTATAATTTACCAATATTAACAAAAATGCTTTTTATAAATAATGTCCAGTGCTTCCAAGTGTGAATTTTGCGATATTTGGATCAGAACGGCGAGAACCTTTTTAACAATACATGTATGGTATGCATGTACGGTACATGTAATGTAAAACAATACATTATCTTTTACATGATAACATTTGCCTATTTAAATGCATGAATGGCGCATCTGGGCTCCTTTGCCTTGGGTAAATTTCATATATCCCAACAAGAATTGAGGTTCTGTGCCCTTATTTGCTGGCGAGAAATTTACGGGAGGGCAATTTAGGTTGTGCCTAATAAAAATTCCATTTAAGTCAAGGGATCCCATTCATGCATTAGCCTTAGGCAATCGTTTACACTCAGTATTCACTCACATAACATGACTCACCTACAGGGTTTGCGCTAAGGGAAAAAAATGTATTGCAAAACTGCTATGGCCGTGTGTTTTGAACTCGCCACCCTTAGCGTTACATCAAAAATATTATGAATTTTTACACCAATCAAGTTTCAAATTAGAATATCTCCACAACTATCAACCCTAAACTAGCAAAAGTATACATTTTTGGAAAGCTGAAGGCAAAAGCAATTTAAATATACACATTTCAACTCATTGTACAGGGTGACCTTGAAGTTATACAGGGTGGAATAAAAAAATTCCAAATAAAAAATGGGTCACTTGATGCATTGCTTGTTACTAACTTGCAATTATAAACTGAAAGTAAACAACATTGATTTGGTTAGAGGTTAGGGGGACCCTACTGACTTTGGAGGGAAAAAAATCACAGCTGTTTGGTAATCTTGGAATACAGGGTGTCCCAAAATATGTTCAAATTTTTTTACAATTCAATATATTTTGAACTGAAACATTTTACCCCTAACCAATACAAGATAAAGTAAGTCCATATTTAGATTCCTCATCAAATTTCCTCTCAGAAAATGTAAACTTTGACTATGATAGGATAAATAATTAAAAATTTACTTTTTGATTTTGAAGACATCCGCATTGCTTACTACAGTGTTTAATATGAAAACGGGTAGTTTTGTACATAAAAGTTTGCATTTTATTGACTAAACCAATCATAAAGAGCTCAAAATGATTAAAAACAATCAGCAGAATTAATAATCTTTCAAAAGAGCTCTTAACCACGTCTGTAGCCCATATGGATGCAAAGATATGATCAGTTGATTCAACACGCACACACAAAATCTTTATTTCCCATAGACTTTGCACATACCGCCACCGCCTCAACAACCACCTCGGCCATTCTGCACTCAAACAAATGTAACTCCACTATCTTAGCTGATAAACAATTCTCCTTTAGAGGTCTGTTAGGGCATTTATTTAGCTACAACATGACACCAAACACACTACAGTACCTTTTGTTTAAGCAGAGATATAACAATTTGAACGAGTCTCGATTTGGAAAAGCGTAACAAAACCACCATTTTTGGGTGGCGAGTTCAAAACGCGTGGCCCTATGCTAGTTGCAATTTTGCATACGGCAGCAGTTTTCAAATATTCAGTTTTTAATTCTTAACCCTTTGAACCCTGGCCTACCACGTAGTCCCGTACATCCAACCCTGAGCTTCCTAATGCACTCGAAAATCGCCTCAGCATTTTGCCCGTCACGCCAAAAGAAAAGGTCTCCGACCCCTGAATCCCGGTCTCCCAGATAGCCAAAGTATTCCGATGTAAACAAAACATATCGCAATTGATGTTACATGAGCCGCTTTAGCGACTCTTCGGGTTTTTGACACACTATGATAGAAGCCTCTATAGCGGCTCGTCGGGACTACGGTACAGGTTACCGTGAGCCGTTAGGCGCATGAAAGTCGATTCCGAGTATATTTTCTTTAAAATCACTTATGTCATAGACCTATGGGTCAAATGAACACATTTCAAACGGTAGGTCTCAACTCCTTGTCGTTTCTGAGTTATGGCTCGTTGAATATTTGATGTTTTTTGACGCAATTTGTCCACTTCCCATCGAAATACACACAAAACTGTCCTAAATACCAACCCAAATTTTATTATGTGGGAAATGAGTCACCATAATCAAACTCACACATATTCAAAATACTTCTATGATGTTCCTCTGTACCAGAAATCAAAGTGGTGTCAAGCCATCTTCATGGTTAAATGACTGTTTGGAGATCGCATTGAAATACACAGTAATGTTCTAATTCCCAGAATGCAAAGTTCTAATTACCAGAATGCAAAGTTCATCAATTTACTGTGCATTTCAATGAGAGATTCAAACACTAATTTAACCATGAAGATGGCTTGACACCATTAAGATATTTGGTACAGAGGAACATTATGCAAGTATTATGTATATAACACATGTTGTGTGAGTTTGGTTATGGTGGATTATTTCCCACAAGGTCAAATGGGGTCCTTTTGGCTGAGGAGTCATCTTTGAGCCCCTGTGAAATTTTTATTAAGCCAATGAGTGGTCTACCCTGTTATAGGGGGTCACACCTGAACCTATATTGCCTACTAAAGGCAAAATAGATGATGTCTGACATCTAGGATGAAGAGGAGGGGGGGGGGTCAAAAACAGGAATATGTCATGTGCGTCAACACAAACATGCATTTTTATGAGTCTATATCAGCAAATGGGGGTGAGATACATTGTTTATGAGTCCAGAATCTGGTTATTTGGGTCAAAGACACCCTGGATTCCAATTTGTAGCCCTGTAGCTTACCACTAGGGGTAGATATGGATGTCTAAACTCGGAAGAAAATTAATGTTGCAACGCGCGTGCCCAAAAAGGGGGGTCTGATCCAATTTTCAATAGGCCGGTTCTCGGAAACGACATGGAGTAGAGACCTACCGTTTGAAATGTGTTCATTTAGCACATAGGGCTATGATATAAGTGATTTTAAACAAAATCTGAGAGGGTGACCAGCCAACCCATTAGGTGATTTGAGATGGACTGACCCATTTGCTAGTCAGCCAAATTCGCCGACAATGTCAATGCATATTTACATAGAAATTTAAAACAACTGGCCGAAGAAGGAACCGTACATAAATATGTTTCCTATACTAATACTTCACTTGACCCAAATATATGATTTTTTATGGTGATAAGTCACTCGCACATGGAATTTTAGAGGGATTTGGATAGCAGTTCCATTAAAAAAAGCTGCTATCATAATGAGACTAAGATCTAGAAACACCCCCAAAATGCCGTTTTGGGGAATTTTGCTAGCTGAAACTTTTTGATGAAAGTCAATCTTTGACAAGATGTAACTTTGCTACGGAAAGTGCTATGAAAAATGGTTTTCAGTTTTGGCTTTGTTTACTCAAGGGCTTCAATTTGATATATAAAATGATGCAGTTTGATGGCAAATTTGAATTCACCTAGCATACGGCCCATTTCACGGTTAGGCGCCACTTTTTGATTTTCAACGTATCTGGCCTGGTGTGTAAAAAATAATGGGGTTACAGAATTGACTGTTGGTAATTTTTCATTGTCTCTGTATAGCCTACCTCCACTAGCTTAATCGGCCTTTCTGCTTTTATCTTTCAGGGCTTATACAGGGGTCAGAAGTGGTCAAAAACCACATTTTACTAGCAACCTAAAAAGACATTTATTTTCCAATGCTGCCACTTTTAACTATGTTGAGCCTACCAGCTGCTTTTGTTGTTTTTATGTAATGAACAAGTTGCACTATACAGCCATACATGAACAAAGTATGAGTTGTCAGTTAAACTAGCATGAGAACCATTTAAATTTCTGAATTTGGATGTGACATTTTCCGTTCACATCTATGTACCTTATTCAATGTGGAATAGATCGACTAATACTTTACATGAATGGCAAACTAGTGTGTTTTAGTAAAGTTCAGAGTCTTGTTACTATTTGTTGAACAAATTACACTTGTTGCTCTTAATACGTAGACATACAGCGATATTTTGAATTTTTGCCAACAAATTCCGTTCACAATTTTGTCACATCCGATTAATTTTCCAAATAGTATAATTTATTAACAAATAAGTGGCAGAATTTGTTCTCCTTGATTTTAAAAATCTCCTGCTATGAGCTATCTAATGACACCATTTAATGAAAACTCCTTCATCAACTTAGCTTGCAGATGTCATTTCAAAGTTTCCGCTCACATGTGTCACATCCATGGTACCTGTCACATCCAAAATAGTTTCTTCAAAGAACTAAGACAGGTATGGGACTAGGATGCCAGTTTGAAGTTATTTCATTACAAGTTTGTGGGGGATCAAAAGGCACAATAAGTTTTTAATTCAGCATGCCTTCTTTAATTGTGACAGGAGATTCAAAAAGCTTCAATTTCCGTTCACATGTCACATCCTCGAAATTAGTAGTTTTTAGGCCAAAATACTTAAACAACATGATATTTGACTTTCTAAAATAGGTTTATTATTTCATACATGTCACATATGATTATTTCATGGCTTTGTTGTTGTCTTTTAGGGGACAGTTTTGTATACAATTTACAGAAGCGGATGTGACATTTTCAATTGTGAACGGAATATTTCAGTATTATAAACATTTTGCTTGGCAAAAATATAAAGGGTCAGGAAAAACATTTTAGCATTGCTCAATTCAATAGAATCTATCAAAATATATGTGTTAGAAGTGCTTAAAGCTTATATTTTGACAAGCAAACTGTTTATAATAATGAAATATTCTGTTCACAATTAAAAATGTCACATCCACCTCTATAAATTGTAAACAATGTTTTAAAATGAACACTAACACAGGTTAATATGTTTCAATATATCCCATTTAATTTACTGAGTGTGTGAAAACTCTTTGAATCATTATTTTCTAAAACATACTCTACTTTACAGTGTGTGGTTTCCGTTCACATTGACATCAGTCACATCCAAAATTGCACAAACATAAGAATCTTGAATTTGACCTGTGCTTTCAAACTGGCTGATATTATTTGTGAACATTACCCATATTATGACCATCAAAGCTGTGAAATATCAGAGTCATTCATTGATTATTAAAATTGTTGAGTAAACCTTTTCATGTCAATTTCCTTTTTACCACAAAAATTACATGTAAGTGGCCATAAATTTGTCATTACACAACAAAATTTGCCCAAATTTGGTCAGAAGAGAGCCTATGACATACTTGTTTATTTTAAATATCTATTATATATGTATTGGACAGTAAAAGTATAAATATTCACTACTCAATATTTATCAAATTTGTTAAAAATTACATAACATGAGATAATAAATTATAATTTTCTTCAAGAAGTAGAGAGATTTAAGCTGGGAAATGATATTTTTATGAAAATCTGGTCTTATGTGGAAAAGAAAACCCCAATTAAATGAAATTTAATCCATTTTGAAAATTTCAAGTTTTTTTCACCAAAAGTGGCACCTAACCGTGAAATGGGCCATACCTATATGGTTTGCCTGGCATACCTATTCATATGACAGTCTGAGTCTATGTCTGGTTCCATACAGCAATACGCAGTATTGCTGTCTGGTAAGCAGGTACGAATAATTCCGCGTGAATTCAGACGTCGGAGCTGGTCAAACACAGGGGACTAGCCTACATCCCGTATCCTACTATCACTCAAACAAGCATGAAAACTGCGATGCGGATATAGTATCATCACAGGGACTGAGAAATTCGACATTTTCGATGTTTGCACCGGGGAATTTTAGACGCGGAGATTTCTGCAAATTCGTCTAAAGGTAACCAAAGGGTTGGGGATCGCATTTTTAACTATCACTAAATGTTTCGGTATTGCGGTCGGCTAAAAAGTAGACAGTTTCGGGGACTGTAATTGGTGTAGATGTCACATTTTGAACAGTGAGCGATAAGTGACCAATTTCATGCTCAGCACAAGTGTTTATCTTTACTCAGGGTAATGACAGTCATTGTACTCTGTAGTATGGCAACTGCGTACATGTATCACTCACACGTACGACATGGTCTCAGATTTGAAGCAGGTTTCACTGCCAAAGTGTGTAAAAATTCACCCCAGAGTGAAAATAGCTATGTTTAATGTCTATTGGGTGTCTTTTCTAGGGTAAAATTGTTTGTAGAACATGATTTTTTTGTCAAAACGCGTGCATCGTACATCGTTTTGCTACAAAATGTTGATTTGTGGCGATTTTGCCCGAAAAAAACGCACTTTTGGGTGACAAAAATTTTCACATGCCAACTTTGTATACTCATAGAGTCTACAATATACATAGATATGGCCCTTTAAAATGTTAACATATCAGCTGAGGGTACTATTTGATGGATTTAGGTATTTGTTTTGTGATTGACTTAATCATTTGCGCGCCAGAATCATTCAAATATGACATGCCTCGTGACAATTGACATGCCAAAATAAGCAAAAAAAAAAAAAAAAATTGATTTGAAAAATCATAACTCGTGATAGGAAGGTGCTACAGTGATGGTTGACCTACCAGTCTATGCAGTATTGAATGGGCTTTCATTTGATACCTAACTTTGTTCATTTTAACTAAGGGAAAGACTTGCAAAATGTAAAAATGTTTCCCCTACCCCTTAAAATTTTGATGTGTGTAAAAATTCCACGCCATTTATAAAAATCGGGATTACAAGAAAACTACAAGAGCTATAGGCTTGAAAAACTAATCAGTTATGCACAGTATAAGTTCCTACTTGGGTATAACATTAATATCTTTCCATTCCTTCTCAATTTTCTTTTCTAATTTTTTTATCAATTTGTGACATCTGTAAATTACGTAAAATTTGGCATTTGAAAAATCACAACAAAAAAAAAAAATATGAGGCTTACATGTTTAAAAACTAATCAGTTATTCCCATGATATAGTACTACAGGGATATAGTACCAAACTTGTGCTAAAATGCATATTTTTTGAGTTCTAATTTTTTTATCAAATTGACTCGCCACCCCATTTTTGAGCAAAATCGGGAACAATTACTACCTGTAATATTGCGCAATCATGTGACCTATATTCAATGTGTGTGCACCAATCAGATGTCAGACTTGCACTACAACATGATGTGAGCCTTGTAGAGCCTTTATAAGTGTGCCAATAGAGTTCAAATATGTTGTGATGATGTTGTCACATATGGATCTTATATTTTTATTTCCGTCAAAAGCATATGCCTCTACTGTAATGCTCATATCAGGAAAACAATGACAGATTGTGCATTTCTGACTTCAGAAATGAATTCTGCACAAAATTTCAGTCTAGAAAACATATTTAAAACAATATTTTTTGAAACTTTATATTTTGCCATTTTTGGCAGTCAAACCTGCTTCAAATCTGAAACCGTGTTGTACATGGTCGCATGTCATGAGGTGGTCCATTTTGTGTTACCATACATGGTCAAAATGGTCACAAAAATTACTTTTTAATATATGTTATAGATATTGTAAAACTGCAACATCTCATACCATTTCTACCTTTAAAATGTTTATCGTTTTGGCGTAATTGCCTAATTAATAACTAATTAGCCCATAGGCCGCAATGTAAATCAAAATTTTCAAATGCGTTTTTCTCAAATTGGACCTTATACACATAAAATACCCCACAACAAATGTCTGAAGTTGGATTTTGTCCAATGTGCTAGGATATGTTCACAACATAGTGATGCATCAGGCTCACCCTTCAAAAAAAAATTATGTAAGATCATTCACGATATACATGGTGCGCCAAAAAAGTTGATATTTTTAAATTAAAATTTAATTAATAATTCATATTTTCCCAACACTACTTCCTACCATTTTTATAATGCAAAAATTAGTTTCCTTGTGCAATTTCCTTTCAGAAAATATATACATTTATCATGATACAGTGAATATTAAAGGAGATACATGTAATGTATGGACCTTTGCAGTTTTTGCACGTGATTGCATTGACTTCTGTGCATTTAGGCAACCCGTGGTACAAAATGTAATGAGAAACTAATAATTATGGAATATGAAATTGATCAATTTTGAAGTCAATCTTGTTTCTTTGAGTAATTGGCTCTAAAATGAAACATAAAAAAGCTCAATATGACAAGGAGTTATGAAGATACAATAATTTATTCAAACCAACACTATCTATGGAAATCTTACATTTCCTATGCTAATACATTACTCCTCACCCACCTGCTCCTCCACCCCATAAATTTTCAATTCCAGCTGATGTCATTTATTTAGTTTGACTCACTTTTCAGTACTAGTTTACACAGTTTTAGCCCTGTTCTTTAGCTCTAAAATGAGACCCAAAGTAGCTCAATAGGACAAGGGGTTGGTCTGGTTCCCTATGACATTTTCATTGTAACATTGTAACAAGTTGTAACTTCGTATCACAAGCTATCGGTTGTTCATACGAAAGTTAGAACATTTCGAACAAGTCCACATGGGTCCACATAATTAAAAGTACCGAATTCGGCAGGCAGGCAAATATATAATATAATAAGGGGCTGCCGAATTCGTCTGATTTAAGACTTTTTTCTGGCTTCTTTCTAGTTTAATACGTAACATTGTGCTTCTTACCATGGTTGCATACATAGTAACACTTTTTTCTGAGTGAATTGTGCTTTAAAGGAGAGTAATTTGCTGATTTAAGTGGGACTTCAGAAGTCACTGCGAGCACCTGGAAGTCGCCATGTTTCGTTTCGTTAACTTTCGTTTCGTTTCGTATTAGAATTTCCTCCTTTTGTGTAGGAGCACCTCTTCCTTTTTGGGCGAAAAACGCGAAGCGTTTTCCGTCCTTATAGCCTCTTTTTAATATTGCGATGGGTTTTGGCCGGGGTTTTGGCATACTTATTTCCTCACAGCGTTGCAGAATAAAAATAAAATAATCGTGCTGTCTATGTAATCAGGAAACTACAGAGGCGACAGTGACAGTGTACATTTAAATTTGTCATTACTACTTCATGTTGATATTCAAACAGTGCTATAAAGTTGTCTTCCCGGGTTGTCTTACCAAGGAATGTGTTTGTATTTTAAAAGAAATAATTGTTACTACTTTGATGAACTAGAATTACTTTTATGCAAATCCGAAAATTGCAACAGATATTTTTCATTTCTTTAAGATTTAGCGGTATTGCCAGATTGTACGTACAGTTGGGCTACATTAATAGCCTCATTATAAGAAAGAATGAACAGTTTAACCAACCCAAAGTGTTACAATTAAACATGACAACAAATAAACACAAATCCCGACCGGCACACAACCCAACTTGAAAAAAAAGCAAGGGAATGTGCCGGCATGGGAATCGAACCCACGACCTTCCTCATTATAGTTTTATTGATACTGGCAAAATACTTGCCTGTATGTGCTTGTTGTTCTGCTATAGCGTATAGAATCTGTTAATGATACCACACAGTCAATTAATTTATGTCAATATGACCTTTTCACGAGGCTGTGTTTATATAACTGAATCATTTATACAAACACAACCTTGAGTAAATTAAAGAGAGTACTTAAGGGATCTGGAATGGGCGTTTCGATAGTATTTTTGTGGGACATGAGAGTACATCAGACATATGGAATTGCATTCCTAATACGAAGAATGTCTTTCTGATATCAAATAATTTTCATTTTTTGAAAAAATCACGATGAAATAGGCCTACAAATTTTATGACCAAAATATTAAAATTTGATATTTTTCATATTTTTGATATATAACAGTCCTCGAAGTAAATCTAATGACATATTCTTAAAGTGTATGTAGCTGGGAGGAAAAGCCGATCAAATAATTTATTTTCAAATTACATACCTTAAAATCTTCTGAAAGACAAACGGTTTTGTCTCAGCCATTTATTAATTTCTAGAATATGCCGCAAATACCACCTTAAGATCTATGCATGACGACATCCCAAAATGACCTAATTTTTTTGTGTTTTGGGAAAAAGATCCATATCTCTTCAATACGAAAGGTCAAAATTTTCAATTGATCGTCGGCTTTTTCATCCCACCTACATACACTTGAAGTAAAAATCATCATTTGCGAATTTCAAAAAATCAAAATTATTTTATATCAAAAGGACATTCTTCGTATTCAGAATGCAATTCAACATGTCTGATGTGCTCTAATGTCCCACAATAAATACTGTCCAAACGTTCATACCCCGTCCCTTAAATGGGGAAACTTAGGCAGGCGATAAAGAGAAAATATATTTACTTTAGCACTGAGCCCTGTGCAATACAAATCGCCTGGACTTATTTGCTCAGACCATGAGTGTTTGCTTATTGACCAATTACCAGGAGAAAAGTCAATAACTGGTTGCCCTTTATCTGCTAACTTGGTTGAACCTGGTATGGTGGTATACAGCTGTATACATTGAAGTCAATATTAATGTTGCTAGCAGTAAAATAATTAAATAGGCCTACTGCATGCAATGACAATAAAAAAAGTTTATGATGTCGTCATGCATAGATCTTAAGGTAGTATTTGCGGCATATTCTAGAAATTAATAAATGGCTGAGACAAAACCGTTTGTCTTTCAGAAGATTTTAAGGTATGTAATTTGAAAATAAATTATTTGAGTTTGATTTGTTATAGGTCTAATTCGTTTTAGGCCTAAATTTTTCATTAATAGTATACTCTTTATAATATAGATATTTTATTACTTTCAGAAGATTTTATTTTCATTTTGATTTTGAGTTAATAGTATGATCGCCACATCTCTAAGACGGAAAATAAAGTACTAGTTTTAATAACCAGAGTGACATAAAAAGTAGAAATACAATGCATGGGGAGGTACATTATTGGCATTCAACATGTTCAAAATAAAAGAATTTTATGAAGAGGGTGAACTTGTTCAACTGATCAATAAATTTGGTAGATGTCAGCATGAAATTATTTTTAGGTATAAATACTTTCGTTAACGAATAACCGGAGCAACATGAAAAGTAGAAATATGGGGGAGACTCACTATTGGCATTCAACCGAATCAACTAATTATGTTCTAAGTAGCTTAAACTTTAATAATTGACAAGAACCTATTCATTTTTTTAATCAAATTTGATTCTTTTCTTGTCATTTTGATGCGAATATCCGATTCATTTTGAAGAGAAATATGTTCATTTTGCAGAGAAATCTGTTATATCCCCATCCGAATAGCTCCTCATGTCAAAAGTTTCTATTCAAAAATAATTAGATCTTTTTAAGAGTGTAGCCATAATACTCATATTATTTTTAACATGCATAGAGCACTTCCAAAATGCCTCAAATACCACCTCAATGCGAAAGCTTTTAAAAAACGACTGGTTTGGAGATTATGGCAGCGAACGAGAAAGAGCGAGGTTTATAAACAATATTTTTGAAAATATGATTTTTCACTAATCACACTGATTTAGCCATGTCAAATCGGTATAGACTACATTTACACTTTATTTAGTATTCATTGAAATATTTAAACAGATTTATTGTAACAAAAAAAGTCGGGTCAAGTGGGGTATGAAAAGTCGGGTATAAGTAGGGTCACCAATTGTACCAACCCCATTAAGACATAGATGTAACAAATTGTTATACGTTTATGAACATTAATAAATAGATGTATAGAGGATGTTACGCTTATGAACATGATTTTCAACATTGTTAACAATATTGCTAGTATGTCAACAAATGAAAGTTATGTAATTTGTTGAAATTCTTCAATACTAAATTATTTTGAATGTCATCAAATTGTAAATCTCTAGTCACATTTTCGATGTATTAACAACTAGCTATGTAGCAAAGACGTTAACTTCATGTACAAAACATTAACGCTCTTATTTTGTAAACATTGTATACCCATAGCTACATTAATCAACAATAAATCTTCTGTAATTGTTCCTTATCCTTCATTTCTATTAGACTTTCAGTGTATTAGCAAGTAGATGTATATGTATAACAGATGTTATTCGTTTGTAAACACTTTATTTCATAAACATAGGAAAAGCTACTTATTATGCTAACAATGAACGTTCATTGACTGTTAGGCTAAGTAAACGTTACAGGATAATATGTATTCAAATTCTGCCTCAAGGTTCCTGCTTAAATTGTGTTCAAGAATCAACTAAGATTTATTTGGCCCACCTTTTGCCAGTAAATAGGCTGTCATGAATTATCTAGTGTATTTTTATTATACGTGCCAGATCTTATCACTTGGTACACAATAGCTCACCAATCTGAAAGCCTGCTTTAATCACAATGGTCAGAATTAAATAGCCAAAATGATTAGACAAATAGGCTACACTGTCCATACACTGAGTACAGTCTCATTGCAAGATCATAGGCTAAGTACCGCAGTCTTTCCTTGTCATTTGAGGTACGTAAAAGCATACTCATTATGATCGATGCGAATTATAGAAACAGTTCAAACAATAAAATAACTACACCTTTATCTCGACACTTCCTCATTTGTTCGCCCTGTTCCTTTTTAAAGGAATTTTTATTGAAGTTCAGTTCACAAACATCCACTAGTCACTTGACAATCACAAATACAGAAGAATTGTTCCTTCTTCCTTTACATTTAGTCACAAATCACAATCACAATAATCAAATATATATATAAAGTTAAGGTTGTCGGCAGCGGCGAGGGGAATAGGGTCAGGCAGGGGGCAGGGAGTAGGCCTAGATGTCCAGTCCCGGTTCTGGTTCTGGTTCTGGTTAGCTCTGGTTCAGGTACTGCTAACCACCCCCTTGCGGGAGCCAAACTAGCAGGACGGTGCACCGCTTGGTTACTTGGTGTTGACGTAATACTGAGTTACTGCTGCCTTGAATTTGTCTTTGTTCTCAATTGAGGTGATGTGATCGGGTATGGCATTCCAGTCTACCAGTGTTTTTGGAAGGTACTTATAGCAGTTTTTATTGGTTTGAATCTGGGTGTATTTGACGTGTCTTGATGAGCGTTGGGTTGGGCGCAAGACCTGTTCGAGGCTACCCTGTAGAGCTTGATGGAATATTGTCACTCTAGTCTTGAAATCTTCCTACGCACCTCCAGAGGCTCCCACCCCAACTTGGTCTTCATATTCGTTACACTGCTTCTTCGTTCATAATCCTGACAAACAAATCGTGCCGCCCTATTTTGAACAGCCGGCCTCTAGTTTATGTTTGAGTTCTTGTGTGTAGGGATCCCATACGGATCCACTAAACTCCATACACGGCCTCACAAGTGACTTGTAAGCCATGTTTTTTACATTTTGGGAGCATGAAAACAAGTTTCGCCTAACAAACCCCAGAGTTCTGTTTGCTTTGGACACTATATCATTCACGTGTGGGTTCCATGATAATTTTGAGTTTTATAGTGTAACACCCAAGTATGTGTGTTCATTTGTTTCAGATAATATTGTATGATTGAGAGAATATGTATGAGTTTGTGGTGTTCTTGCATGTGTTATCCTTAACACAAAACATTTTTTTGCGTTGAAACTCATTTGCCACCGTGATTGCCATTCAGTGAGTGTATCCATATCCTTTTGCAGTTCGCTAGCATCCTCTGGTCCAGCTACCTTCCTATAAACAATACAATCATCTGCAAATAGCTTCACGTGTGAGTTTATACACTCAACCAATAAAGTATCGAAACGATCAGATTTATCGGAAACTGAAATATATAGCAAAAACTTATTTAATGTATATAAAGCGCAGCTTTCTCCTGCGCATTTTGATACCTCTTTCGTTGCTCTACGATATCATTTGGTCGAGTTATGGGCGCTTGAGTGGCTTCAAGTCGGATTTTAAAGTTGCACTTAGCTCCTATTCAAGCCAAACGCGTTCGTCGTGTACACACACACACACCCCACACACCATCAAGACAAAGGACGCCGATGTGCCCTGTTTAATTAACCATGAACTTTGTTTTATTTTACTCCTTCGACTTCCAACTTCAATACTTGCTACCCTTTACTTATCTCTGACTTATCTCATGAACTCTTTCTGCTGACATCTCAATACTTGGTGTGCCCACCATCACTGTCTATCACTGCCTGGATTCGTTGTCGCATTCTCTGAACAGTGTTTCGCCATTTCCTGCGCAAGATGCGCCGAAGGCCTTCTAAGGTGGTGTCAGGCTTGATTGATTTGTTAGCTTTGCTTTGAAGTTGGAAGTCGAAGGAGTAAAATAAAGTAATGTTCATGGTTAAGTAAACAGAGCACATCGGTGTCCTTTGTCTTGATTTTGTGTGTATGTGTACACGAAAAACGCATTTGGCTTGAATAGGAGCTAAGTGCAAATTTCAAAATCCGACTTGAACGCCCATAACTCGACCAAATGATATCGTAGAGCAACAAAAGAGGTCTCAAAATGCGCAGGAGAAAGCTGCGCTTTATATACATTAAATAAGTTTTTGCTATATATTCCAGTTCCCGATAAATCTGACCATATATAATCGTTTCGATACTTTATTAGCTTTTATTGGTTGAGTTTATTAAGTGGCAAATCGTTTATGTATAGCAAAAAGTCCATAGGCCCAGTTACTGTGCCTTGGGGGACACTTGATTCAACCTTTATCCATTCTGAACTTTTTCCCTCAATGACGACCCGTTGCTTTCTCTGTGTAAGAAATGCTTCTGTCCATTTAAAGCTATTTAAGTGTTTTACCACGGATTCCATAGCGGGACATTTTGAGCAGCAATCTTTGATGGGGCACTTTATCAAACGCTTTCGCGAAGTCCATTATAATCATGTCAACCTGTTGTTTTTGGTCCAACTGCAAAGCTATATCTTGGATGGTGTTGATAAGCTGCGTTTCACATGAATGGTTTCTACGAAAGCCGTGCTGATTTTCACACAATATATTATAGGTATCAAGATGTTGCATTACATTGGATTTAAGTATATGTTCAAAGATTTTGCTGCACACCGATGTTAAATTCACCGATCTATAATTTCCTGTTTGAGTTCTATCCCCCTTTTTGAAGATTGGTGTAATATTTGATAGCAGCCAATCTGTTGGTACCACTCCAGTGTCGTACGACAACTGAAAGATGATCCTTTCGTTGGCCACTAACTTCAAGTATTTTGGTGATATCTGGTCTGGTCCCATCGCCTTGGGGTTCAATTCCAGCAACAGTTTGATAACACCTTCTTCATGTATTACCATGTCTGCCATTGATGGTATACCGCTATCTGGTTCTACAGGAAAATCCTCCAGATTCTCCTTGGTAAATTGCGATTGAAATTGTCTACCTAGGAGTTCTGCTTGCTTAGCGCTATCTGTTACGAGAAATCCTGTGGATGGGTCTTTCAACACTACAATCCCAGAGTTATCGTTATGTAACGACTTTATAAAACTGTATAATTGCTTTGTAGAACCCAGACAATGATCATGAATATATCTCCTGTATGCTTTCCTTGTTCTCCTTTTCACTTCTTTCCATATTTTTTGAAAGTTTTCCCAATCGAGTTCTGAGTTTGTTTTCATAGCTCTATTGTATGCCCTTCTTTTACGCCTCTGATAGCGTTTTATATCTTGGTTAATCCATGGTGATATATTTCTTTTCGTTATCATTTTACTTGGTACATTTTTATCTACGGATGACTCTACCCTATCCTTGAACTCATTCCAGAGATCATTGACCTCTGCCCTCTCAAGATCTTTACTCTCAAAGTCCTCGCTGATCTTCCGGGCATCAGTCATAAGATCCTCAGAATTTGCCCTGTGATAGAGGTACACCTTTCTTGGGCATTTTTTGGATTTTTTTGCAACCATGTCAACTGTTATAGATGGAATACCATCATGGTCGCTCATGCCTGGCAAATTCACCGCCTTAACTACCAAGGTTGGATTTGTGGTTAGAAATAAGTCCAAAATAAGACCCTTTCTTGTGGGTTTGTTTACCATTTGCTCCAGACCGAAATCATTTGCCAGATCTATCAACTCCTTACTTAAGGCAACCTTAATGATGTCCGGCTCTTGGTTTTCCAGGTGAATCGGGATCTGTAACAAGCACAAAAATATAACAATTAAGCACTTGTTAAGGATCATGCATAGATCTCTGTTCTGTTCAGATTAATGTCAAAGCAGGAAGCAGGATGAGGCAACAGCACATCAGCAATCAAATATGAGTTAAAGTGCAGCAGAAGCTTTATACATCAGGTTACTGGGTACTTGCAAACTCAAATTATCCACTCGCAAGAACAATAGGTAGTGCAGAATATGTAGAATAAATATTTTACATCGTTTAATACGCATAGAATGAAAGGTAGTGAAACCGAGTTTTGTACTTAGGCTATATGAAGTTTACGCTTTTTGAATTCCTCAAATGCGAGCAGCACCGGCAGCACCATAGCGGCACCGTCTATCTCATGTGATCTCATAAATCGGCTTTTCGCCACTAGCTAGTAGGCCTATTAAGGCCGACTATTATTTTGAGTCGGAGAGCGGCTTTGTGCCTTATGTGGACATAAAATATCTAGAGTACTCGTATTAGTTTGAATCATTTTGTGGAACTTTTTATGGTGAAAATATTTGTAACTACTATTATTCGATTTGTAAGAAAATCATGGAACTTAACAGAATAACATGGAAGTGTGTTTTGCCGTAGAAGTGTGTTTTGCAGTCATGATGCAGTCATGTCTACAGTAGAATTCACCACGACCTTTGCAGGACTTATAAAACCCCATTAAAAGCTATTAAACCAAGATAACACTAATTGAAAACAACTCAACTGATTAAATCATATCTTCTCTGGTTAAATACACACAACATATGTTTCTGCTTTACACGTACAATGGAGCAATGAGCTGGGAGTGTAGTTTCAGTTGGGTGAACGATTATAAAGCGAGCGCTAGAGAACAATTCTGTGTGGGCTTTTGTTTACGAAATAAGACAATACGTGCTTATTGTTAACCAGCGTTCTTAGCTGTTCTAGAAAATGAGAAGCATGGTGGTTTGCAGACTTAACACGGTTTGGAAATAGGCCTAATTTCGTCATATTTTTTTGTGTTATCTGTCGTTTACATATCCTTCCTAAAACACCAAAGTACGCATATTTCCAAACATCTAAATTAGCTAAAAATTTAGGACATGTTACAAAACTATATTTTCTAGAATTTTAGAAGAGTACTTTTAATATTGGCCGGTTATTTTTCACACAGCGACGTTAACTAGGCAATGTACTATTACCTATAACATACACTAAAACACCAAAGTACGAATATTTCCAAACATCTAAATTAGCTAAAAATTTAGGACATGTTACAAAACTATATTTTCTAGAACTTTAGAAGAGTACTTTTAATATTGGTCGGTTATTTTTCACACAGCGACGTTAACTAGGCAAATCCCCATACTTCTAACGTAGGCATACGCTATTGATTTGTAGAGGTCACGCGTCAATGGTAAGAGCACTGTATATTGTGTATAGGAAAACGGACAGTAACTGCAGTATGGTTCAACATGTTCAGAATCATGGAGAAGTGCTATCACAATATTTTGACATTTGCATGTTTACGACCGGGGTTTACGAGTATAACTTAAATATTACTTTATATTATATCGCTGTTGCTCTATCTTATATACAATATACATGTATTTGAGATGATCCATATTATAATATAACCCTATTATCTAATGCAATTTCATTAAGGGGGTAACACCCCTGTGGTAAATTTGTGACTATTTTTGCATTTTTCTCAAAAAATAATAACACACTGGTAAAAAAAAGTTATGTATATTATTGGGGCAAGGAATCCAATTACTACACTGAAATTTCAGTGACTCAAGACAAGCGGTTCATGATAATCATGATAACTAAATCATATGTAAGAATACATGTACATATAAATGTATTTGAAACATTATAAAATTACAAAATTATATAATTAAAATAATAGAATTTCAATTAAAGATATATATAATAATAAGTTATTGTAGAGAGTTGTAACGCGTATGAGGATGAATAATTATCTGAGACTAATTTTTAAAAATTGTTATAAGATTTATATCTTTGATTATTTTAGAACATCACAGGTTAGAATGACCAGAAAATTTTCCGGAAAAAGTTGTTACTATAAATAATATTTGGCAAAGAATAACCAAATTAATATTTGATCGAAATCGTACTGATACTGGGCTTTAACCAGTTTTGCAAACAAAATCATTGTATTTTTCTTCTTCGCGGCACTGCCTCCCGATACACCTAAACACGGGCCCGTAATTCTCGGGGTCTTAATCAAATAAATTGAGAGCATACTATGCCTATACTTGTCAAGCAATCGATCGTACATCAGTGTGTAAGGCACGCGGCCGCGGGCCCAGGGACTTGTCAAGCAAGCTTCGCCTTCGGTCTGTTCTGGCACTTTTGCGTGCTTTGGTACCATTGATTGAACACATTCACACCCGGCGTTTTCGTGGAAGTGGCAGCAACCCAGAGGATGATTTAAGCACTTCCCATCAAGTCTTGCGGTTAGCACAGCTGTGTGAGTGAACATGACACCACTGCCCGCCCACTGCATACAAACGTGCATGGTTAAATTTGAATTTGGACAGATATATTTACAATAAAAACACCTTCAAAAAGTTGGTCGATTTCACATTTTATGTTATCTACAGAAGGTGTGAATTATCCTTCGTGCATACATCACTTTAGATATGAAATCGACCAAGTAATAATGACACACGGGCAATTCTAAAACAACATCTTTTACACAGAGTTCAATGGGATTTGAAAAGTAAAGTGGCAGTTGAAACTCTAGTGCTAACACTTTTACAGTGCATGATGGGGCTTCCTTAAATCATCCTCTGGCAGCAACCTATCCGCCGCTAACACCGCGCGGTGCAAAAGGGGGCGAAAGTCAGTGCACAGCAAAACAAAACATTTCAAAGCTGCTGCTGGCGTTTTTTTCTTCTCCGATTTAATATGTTTATAGGACTGCAAGTTTTGAAAGTTTTGAACATCTCAAACTTATTTTAACTGAGTTTGAGTCGGTAAAATAAAAATACACAAAACTCGCAAGAGTTTTTTGTTGTTTTTATTTTCTTTTATATGTTCTGTTTTGCCATATTTATAAATTATTATATTTAGCTATTTGAGGAAATTGAGCCTACAATGATTTCATTGACGGAACTGTTATGTTTGATCGTATTGATTCAGTGGCATTGGTCGCATGCACACAACGTTACACAGTGAGTCAATTGGGGCGAACTGGTCGTGGTGTGTACGTGTATTGGGGCGAACTGGTCGTGGTATGTATTGTGTATTGGGTGAACCTTTTTGGGGCGAATGTGTTTCGGGGTGAGACGTCTCGCATTCGCAATAAAACATACAAAGAAAAATGGTTTAAAAGAATTTGTAATCTACTGATGATAGCATTTGGGACCTAATAAAACAATATAGAAAAAAATCACAGATTTACCATGAGACGAGTTAGAAAGGTCATTTAGTATATTTTTGATATTTCATGTATGTTTCTTTGTTTGTTATCTATATACTCAAGATAGCATTTACGGCGCGATTGCTATAAGCACCGGCGTTGCGACATGCATCATCTTCTGTGAACCCACTCTCGCATAGCCCACTTATACTCCTGGCTCTATGGGGGAGTTCGTGGCCATCTCTCTTGTACTCAGTCAACCATGATTTTATTGTTGTACAAGTCAAGGGCTTTCAGAAAAACTTGGGTGATCGATCTGAATTTGCCTAACTTTTTCCGTAGAGGGCGCTTTTCAAAATGGCCGCCAAATTAACTATTTTCGACTATATCTTAGCTCCAGAGGCTCATAGAGATATGATTTTGGTGTCTATACATATGTTTGCAGGGTCAAGGAACCCGAAAAACTAATAGAATAGACTTAGAATATGAATAACTTTTCTATTGAGGGCGCTTTTCAAAATGGCCGCCAAATTGACTACTTTTGACTTTATCTCAGCTCTAGAGGTCATAGAGACCGGACGTTGGTGTCTAAACATACGTTTTCATGGTCAAGGAACCCCCCAAAAACTACTCGTATAGACTAATAGAATATGATTAACTTTTCTATTGAGGGCGCCTTTCAAAATGGCTGCTAAATTGACTACTTTTGACTTTATCTTAGCGTTAGAGGTTCATATTGGCATATTGGTTCATATTTTTAGGGTCAAGGAACCCCAACATACTACTATGTTAGACTTGGACGCAGTAGGGATGGACAGCCATCCTGAATCAGGTGATGACATCAGTAATCAGAAACGATGTACTAAATGCGTCTGAAAAGGGGAAGAACAAATATCAGGCTTTCCACAGTGAAAGGATAATCAAGAAATCTGTAAAACTAAGAGACACTATTCACAGAGGGAATCTCAAAAGACAAACCCAAGAGAACAGTCCAGAAAGTCATCGCAGCCATGAATATGACTGACAAATCCATCGACGTGGCCATCAAAAGAGCCAACTTGTTCGGGAATTAGAGGAAACCCTCAAGTCTGATGATTATTGCTACCGGCATAAAGATGATTCAGCCTTCCTGATTAATGTCACGTCATGGCAGCAATGCGCAGAGTGCTTTTATCAGGACTTTCAAGTTTCTCTGATCTGCTCTCAAAGTTTGCAGAAACAACCTCTCTGTATCATCACCATAGCCGATTCGATTACCGGTATATCTTTGACATTTACCATGACGACCCATCGGTGAAAGATACAGAGAGGTTGAGGAGATGCAGCACAACTCCAGTGGTACTGAGCTCAATTGAGCTATCTACACCAATCCCAAAGGATATGTCAACGTTCTGGCCGTCAAGCCAAAATAAACTGCTGCTTAAAACACTATGCATCCTTACGTGATAGGTCCATGGAAATGCATAAAAAGCCAACAGTTCTTAGCCAGCTATGCGTTGACAGTGACAAATGGAAGTGCATAAAGATCCATAATGGAACAGAATATAACATGCAGCACCTGCAGTCTCAAGTTGAAGAGGCAGATCTCCGTATACCCATGCATGTCCTAGATTGTGTCCGAGCTGGTCATAAAACATGCGTTATTATATCCAACGATACCGATGTAACAGTTGCCTGTTGTATTACATGGCTACATTTCTTCACGAGGGTCTTAGGAAATGTGGGTAAGAGCAGGGAGAGGCAACACTACCCGTTTTGTCCCTCTCCACATTCTGTATGCAAGATTGGGCCCTCAGATGTGCACAGTGCTTCCTGCGCTACATAGCCTCACAGAATGTGACATCACCAGTAAAATAGGCACAAAGAAAGCAGCCCTCAAGGCCAAACCTGTGGTTTACTTGCAAGGATTTGGCGCAACAACTCCACTAGGTCCTTCTTCTATCCAGCAGGCAAAACAGTACTTGGTGCAAGTCATAGATGCTGGAAACAAGTCCAGTAATTTTCTGCAACTCAGAGCACATCAGTTTCATTTCTCAAATTCAGCTTCACACAAGAGTCTGCCACCAACATCTAAAGGTTTGGAACCTCACATCTACCGTGCATTCTTCAATGCATATGCCACCATGCATGTTCTGGATAGGCAACTCAACGTCCAAACAGCGGATATAGATCCACTAGTGGAGTGTGGTGTGTCATTGCGGCAAATGTGCTCGTGTTACTTGTCCTTGCCGTGCAGCAATGGTAAAATGCAGTGTATTCTGCAAGTGTCAGAAGACTGATAGCTGTAGAAATCGCCACAACTGACCTGATAGACAATATATATGAACTATTATTCCGGGCTATTATTGAAGATAATCAAGTTCCTTACAAATCAAATGGTAAGTTGGTACGGGTTTTTTTTTCAATCACAACCTAAGTTTAACTGCCTAAAGGTTCGTTCATACTACCACCGCATTTGCGATGCGTTGCTTTTTGCGATGCGGTGCGTTGCCGCACTGCATCGTACTGCAAACTACTGCATTGCGATATCGCAATGAAGTTAAATACATTTTAACTTGGAAATGCGACGAGTTGCGGTAAAAAGTAATCGATATATCGGCATCGCAAAGCAACGCATCGCAAATGCGGTGGTAGTATGAACGGACCTTAATGCCTAATAATGACAGTTTTGAAGGCTCCTGAGAAACTCTGTCGACCAAACGAAACAGTCAGGTTAATAGTCATGAGCTTAGGTTTGATTTGAATAGTATTATACCATATAAAATGCATTTTAAGCATGGACAAAACCATGTAGATGTTAAACTTAATGAATAGGGCCTACAAATGTAAGATATTCTTAATGCTCCCATTGGATACTACATTATATAAGACCTTACAAACAAAAGTATAGCCACAAAAACTATGACTCTTTGCTTATAAATAACGAAGTTATAAATAACAATGTTAATTTTTGGCGGCCATTTTGAAATTCAAGATGGCTGCCTCAAAGGAGGTGCCAGTGACTAAACAAGTGGTCTTATTGGATTCCTTGGTAGTAAAAACATAGGTATAGACACCAAAATTGTGTCTCTACGCACTCCAGAAACTGAGATATTTTCAAAAGTAATAATTTTGGCGGCCATTTTGAAAAAAACGCCCTCTATAGAAAAAGTTAGGCAAATTCAGATCAATCACCCAAGTTTTTCTGAAAGCCCTTGACTTGTACAACAATAAAATCATGGTTGATTGAGTACAACAGAGATGGCCACGAAATCCCCCATAGAGCCTAGAGTATTACGGCCTGCATCATTTTCTCGGAACTCGCAAACAGCTACACGCGTGTTCGGAAAGTGTTTTGGCATCATAGTTTTTCGCTATCTATACTGAAAATAACATTGGGGGCCTAATAAAACAATACAGAAAATAGTTTGATGTTTATTAGGTTTTTTTTTTGTTTTTTGTTGTAGGCCTATATAGTATAGATAGTATTTATTTATAATCAACTTTCCTAACACGCGTTCTCCTAAATGTGTGAAATATTTTCTGTATTGTTTTATTAGGCCCCCAATGTTATCTTCAGTAGGCCTAGATAGCGAAAAACCATGATGTCAAAACACTTTCCGAACACGCGTATAGCTGTTAGCGAGCTCCGAAAAAATGATGCAGGCCGTAAGTGGGCTATCGGGAAATCTTTGGGCATGTTTTGATTTTTTTCATGTTTTTTCGCCATCTCATACTGCAGTTACTGTCCGTTTTCCTATACACAATACACAGTACTCTTTCCCATTGACGTGTGACCTCTACAAATAGCCCTACGTTAAACGTATGGGGATATGACTAGTTAACGTCGCTGTGTGAAAAATAACCGGCCAATATTAAAAGTACTCTTCTAAAGTTCTAGAAAATATAGTTTTTTAACATGTCCTAAATTTTTAGCTAATTTAGATGTTTGGAAATATTCGTACTTTGGTGTTTTAGTTAATGTTATAGGTAATAGTACATTGCCTAGTTAACGTCGCTGTGTGAAAAATAACCGGCCAATATTAAAAGTACTCTTCTAAAATTCTAGACAATATAGTTTTGTAACATGTCCTAAATTTTTAGCTAATTTAGGTGTTTGGAGAGGGTCGTACTTTTGTGTTTTAGGAAGGATATGTAAACGACAGATAACACCAAAAATATGAAGAAATTATTTCCAAACCGTGTTAAGTCAACAATCATTATGTTGCTCATTTTCAAGAATGCTGGTTTACAAAAAGCACGCCATTGTCTCATTTCGTGAACAAAAGAACACATACCATTGTTTCCTTTCGTTTCCTTTATAATCGGTTACCCAACTGAAGCTATAATACAAACTTTATTGCGATAGCGCACATGAAAACAGTCACATGTGCACAGCCAGAGAAGATCCGATTTAATCAGTTGAGCTGTTTCAATGAGTGTTATCTTGGTTTAATAGCTTTTAATGGGGTTAAGTCCTGCAAAGGTCGAGATGAATTCTACTGTAGACATGACTGCATCATGTACTGAAGATAGCATTTACCATCTCATACAGATTCATCACCTCTTTCTACTGTATACGTCATTTTTTACATTATTTTCTCTATATATATGCAAATAAGCTCATTAATATGCATGCAAATAACTATGCAACACGTCAGGCCACTATCACAATATTAAGTTTGATATAAAATTGGACGGATTGAGTGTGATACCTGAATTTATCGGTCGAGCTAGAGTTTTCAAATATCATGCGAGACGAAGTCGAGCGTGATATTTGAAAACTCTAGCGAGACTGATAAATTCAGGTATCATGCGAAATTATCCGTCCAATTTTATCATTATTATGTCTTCAGAATCTTTTTTGGTCAAAAACATGATTTTTTGGTCAAAAATGTGATTTTTGGTCAAAAATGTGACTCTTGGTCAAAAAATGATTTTTGATGTGATTTTTGGTCAAAAATTTGATTTTTAGTCAAAAATTGATTTTTGCTCGCTCAAAAATGTGATTTTTGGTCAAAATTGTGATTTTTGGTCAAAATATGATTTTTGGTCAAAATGTGTTTTTGGTCAAAAATGTATTTTTGGTCAAAATGTGATTTTTGGTCAAAATGTGATTTTTGGTCAAAAATGTGATTTTTGGTCAAAAATGTGATTTTTGGTCAAAAATGTGTTTTTTTGGTCTCTAAACTTAAGACAACCCAACCACTTGGCTTAAATGTTAAAGATTAACGTGCCAGTGTATCCTTATTTGGCCTATGGATCTTACTTGCGTCAACACATGTATTTGACATACATGTAGGGGAGAGCGGGGAGTGTTCGCCCTATATTTTTCTGACCAGCCTAGCGGTGTCAATTTTAAGGTTAGGGATGACCTGATTAGCCCATGTGAAAGCCCTATGTCTTAGCTATATACAACCACAATCCCAGAACTATAGGCCTTACAATAGCAACAGGATAAAGCAAACAAAAAAGTTTTGCAAAGTGGCGAACTTGCCCCATATTGGGGCTGGTTCGCCCATATGGTGGGGTAAGTTCACCCTAATCACAAAAAAAGGTTTAAACATTGCATAACAATAACATATTAAATGCAAACATTAGGGCATTCATTCTCTTCTGGGGAGTCACTAAATTTGTTGCAGGGGGTCGGGTCAGGGTAAAATGTAGGGGCTCAAAGTGAGCTTAAACGTATCATGTTTACAACTTCGGGGAGATTATGGATTAGGACAAAAACGGTGGTATGAGTAATACTGATACCACATAACTTTAAAAAGCATGCTTTTCAGTAGTTTTACCTTGTTTAATGGTATAATTATAAATATTTTGCATAAGGCCAAATAAAAAAAGAAACATGTTTCACGTCCCCTCCCGCTTCCTTTTTTGAAATTTCTGCAAGTTTATTTTTATTTTTTGAAAATCAGTTATAACTTTTCAAAAAATATGTCTAGGAAGTAAAGATGCTTTCTATAACCTTGCTAATATACAAGAAACACTTTTATAAGGTTTTGTGATAGTTAGAGGGGGCCTATCTCTCAGAACAACAAATAATAAAATTCCCTTTAAAAGGGAAAGCCAGCCTCAATGTAGAAGAGGTCTTGTAATTAGTTTTGGTCAATGTGAAAGGCATTTTAGGATCACGCTTACATCTACATGACAGTCCACCAAACCATCAACGATGAGAACATACACACTGAACCAGCAGAAAACATTAATTCCTAATCTCATGTCAACTCTTTTAATTCATGACATGTACTCCAAATTGTTCTGGTCTGTTTGTTGCCTCCTCCTTTTTCCAGACATTACTGTATACGCTAAAACAGCTCTAATTATGGGTATTTACACTGATTTTGCGATAAAAAATAAAAAATAAAAAGCCCCCTCTTCCTCCTTTTTTTCAAAAATCCGGACGTGAAACATGTTTTTTATTTTCTTGGCCTAATACGCTGATGGGGCAGGTCCGCCCTCCAGTTTGGGGTAAGTCCGCCCGGGGAAGATATAGGGCGAACATGCCCCATCCTCAAAAGGGCGAACGTGCCCCTTGTGCTCATTTTTGTATTTTCTTCAGGATATGAAAAATACAAATCGAATAAGGAGTTTATAACTGCATTAAATCTTTGACAAATCCCATATGTTCCCAATACAGATTTCCATTAAAACCATCTGTATTTATGTATCAATGATAATACAACATTATTAATGCAAGAAAAAATTACGTTTTGGTGTAAGTTTTTTGTTTTGGTTGCAGTTCGATGAACACGTCCCTATATGTCGCGAAGCTAATATGAGAAGTTTATAATGACCTATGTCACCTAATTTTGCCATCACCAAATTCCCCGATAGCCGTAGTGCTGAGAAACAAGGGGTGGGCGAACCTGCCCCTAGGGCGAACACTCCCCGCTCTCCCCTACATGTAGGCCTACATGTTTGATGGGTCAACTCACATGTGGCTTTCACACCACTGTAGGCCTCCCTCCTTGCTTGCTTGTATAGACCTTTTATCACTACCTATTTTGGCATATTTCATGTCAATTTGTTACGGTATTTCACTGTTCTTTGGTTTTAGTGATTTGTTGGCTTTCCACTGTCATCTAAAGGTCTTTACATGCACTGTGAATTGGTTTTATCATGCACGGTCCACATGAGCTCATATGCATTTACTTTATCTGTTTTTCTACTTCCAAACCTACCCCCCCTTTTTCTGCATGCATACTGCCATTTTATTATATATGTGACCTTCCTCAACTTGTGTTTTGATTCAGCAATTATTGGCTTTTCACTTTTCTTAACACATGTATTATGCAGGCCTACATGTATAATATTTATTGCACCACGCATATCTTTTCTAATTACTTTCTCATTTACTACTGGATCTACATGTATTGTACATGCTTGATGTGTCAATTCACATTTGGCATTCTCACTGTAGGCCTCCTTGCTTGCCTATGTTTTCCATCTTTTAGTAGACCTTGTATCACTACCTATTCTAGCATATTTCATGCTAATTTGTAACGGTATTTTACTGTGCTTTGGTTTTAATAATTTTTGACTTTACCACTTCACTGCAGGCCTATCCACATGAACTGCAGTTACCTTTTTTTTCTACCCCCCCCCCCCCCTCTTTCTGTATGCATACTACACTCTAATATTTGAGACTTTCCTCAACTTGTGTTTTATTCAGCAATTTTTGCTGTATTTTTTTCTCTCTTTTTTAACATTATATGTATTTAAAATAATTGTTTTGTAATATGCATGACTCTTCTCTTTTAAATTTGAGTGACATTGGCCCACTTCTCTCCCTCTATTCATTCTCTTCCTCTTCTATTGACTACGGCCCCTCTTGACATCTACTTCCTGTCAATTAGGACAATACCCTATTGTCCTGTGGTCGTGCTTATTGTGTGACCCTTAAGGGTATCCGTAGGGAGAACACTTTGTGATACGGCCAGGTCTGGCCAGGTGCATGTTTGTTCGCAGTCTACAGGTGTAACTAGGTTGTTGTATATTCTATAATTTTCCTGGTGTGTTAACTGTGATTACATCTAGACACCAGTTTATTTTTTATTTGAACGGGACCCTAATTTAATGAGAAAAACGCCGAAAAAGAGAGGCCCGGCAAAAGCCGATTTGAAGACAATTTTGTAGCTACAGACAGCTCGTATTCCATATAACAACTACGGAAACCAATCAGTGCCAGAAGTGTTGATTTATATTTCATCCACTTAGGTTTGGCTTAACCCACTAAAAGGTAAAACTTTATTTTTTTTATCAACCGTTGGTTTCTATGAGATAAAAACTACCAGAAGTCGCGTAAGCCAATGTTGAGAAGTCATGCAATATTTTTCTTAACCATCAATTGGTGTCTATAGGACAGGAAATTGTCGCGAGGAAAATCTTCAAAACTCATCCTATTGACCTACATGTAGGCCTATTACATCGCGGGTTTGGCAACCCTGCAATATATACAGTTATATAACATCGCACCGCATTGTGAGGTGAACGAACTGAATGTTGACATTGTATTCAGGATTTAAAACAAGAACTGTCTTTAAACAGACAACGCGGTTACGGCCAGGTCTGGCCAGGTGCATGTTTGTTCGCAGTCTACAGGTGTAACTAGGTTGTTGTATATTCTATAATTTTCCTGGTGTGTTAACTGTGATTACATCTAGACACCAGTTTATTTTTTTTTTATTTGAACGGGACCCAATTTAATGAGAAAAACGCCGAAAAAGCGAGGCCCGGCAAAAGCCGATTTGAAGACAATTTTGTAGCTACAGACAGCTCGTATTCCATATAACAACTACGGAAACCAATCAGTGCCAGAAGTGTTGATTTATATTTCATCCACTTAGGTTTGGCTTAACCCACTAAAAGGTAAAACTTTATTTTTTTTATCAACCGTTGGTTTCTATGAGATAAAAAACTACCAGAAGTCGCGTAAGCCAATGTTGAGAAGTCATGCAATATTTTTCTTAACCATCAATTGGTGTCTATAGGACAGGAAATTGTCGCGAGGAAAATCTTCAAAACTCATCCTATTGACCTACATGTAGGCCTATTACATCGCGGGTTTGGCAACCCTGCAATATATACAGTTATATAACATCGCACCGCATTGTGAGGTGAACGAACTGAATGTTGACATTGTATTCAGGATTTAAAACAAGAACTGTCTTTAAACAGACAACGCGGTTCGTATAAAACATAGCGTGTACGTGATATCATGATATCAACTTCAAAATCTAAAAACAAAAGTAAAGAAATAATTTAGGGCGAAATAAATAAACAGCGTACAGCAGGTGCTATCTTGTCAATAATGATAAGAGGAACATGAAAAAAACCAGCAGAGAGCATGCACCCCAGTAAAGAGTTAAATAAAGCAAGGAAAAATCATAATGTGCAGAAGGCCTACTTTTCGGATGATATTCACAGAAACAAAAATAAAGAACTAAAGATCTAAAAAAAAAAAAGTAAAGAAAATGAGGGCGAAATAAATAAACAGCGTACAGCATGTGATGACTTGTCAATAACGATAAGAGGAGCATGTACCTCAATAAAGAGTTTAAATAAAACAAGGAAAATCATAATGTGCAGAGGCCTACTTTTCGGATGATATTCACTGAAACAGAAAAAAAGAAATAAGTGTAAAGAATTATATATTTTAAGATTAGATAATGAACAATCATACATAAAAATGTGACAGGTGTCTGATGATATTTATACACTTCGAGCAAAAAATAAAGAACTACTTAACACGCGACATAAATAAATAGCCATATTTTATGAACGAACTGAATGTTGACATTGCGGACCAGGATTTGAAACAAGAACTGTTTTCAAAAAGAAAACGCGGTTGGTATAAAAACATAGCGTGTGCTATCATGATATAAACTTCAAAATCTAAAAACACAAGTAAAGAAATAATTTAGGGCGAAATAAATAAACAGCGTACAGCAGGTGCTATCTTGTCAATAATGATAAGAGGAACATGAAAAAAACCAGCAGAGAGCATGCACCCCAGTAAAGAGTTAAATAAAGCAAGGCAAAATCATAATGTGCAGGAGGCCTACTTTTCGGATGATATTCACAGAAACAAAAATAAAGAACTACGTTAGTACGTTTAAAAAATTATATAATTTGAAATTAAATAATGCAAAATCATACATAAAAATGTGACATGTGTCTGATGATAATTATACACTTCGACCAAAAATTAAAAAAATACTTAACACGCGACATAAATAAACAGCCATCTATCAAGAATGACAAGAGGAACATGAAAAAAACCACCTAATATATGAGAGCATGCACCCCAATAAAGAATTGCTTTAAAATAAAACAATGACAAATCATGACATGTGAAATGTATGTTGATACACTTATAAATAATACTCAAGGGTGAAATAAAAAACACCTTATCTACCGATATTTCCACAGTTAAACATACTCAGTGATCACTTGTACTAAAACAAAAATAAAGAAATACTTCACAAATGATAAGAGGAACACATAAAAAATAAATAAGCGAGCATGTCCCAAAAAGAATTAGTAAAAGATAAAATAATGATAAAACGTACAAGAAGGGGCAAAATATTTGTCGCAAAAAACTTATTAAATGCTCATTTGCTCTAAGATATTTAATGTTTGCAATTTACTCCTAGTTTATCATTTATTTATTATTTATCTAGGCTTATATATCTTTTATTTATTTATCTATTAATTTATCTATTTATCAATTTATTTCAATATCATTATTATTAAGTGCCTATTTATAATGATATTTAAATCTATCAACATTATGCTTACGTCATCCAGGAGTTATTATCCCACTTGAAATCGCCATATAAACACAAATTAATAAAGAAATACCCAATGGGTGAAATAAAAAGCATGATCTATCTTTTCAAGAATGAAAAGAGGATATAAAAATATAACAGAGCATGTCCTATAAACATGATAAAGAATTATTTAAAATCGTACAAATGTGAAACATGTAATATGACATATACTTAAGGGATCTGGAATGAGCGTTTTGAGCGTTTCGACAGTATTGTTTGTGGGAAATGAGAGCACATCAGACATATCGAATTGCATTCTGAATACGAAGAATGTCTTTCTCATATCAAATAATTTTCATTTTTTGAAATTCACGATATAATGCAAATTTTATGACAAATTATTCAAATTTGATATTTTTCAAATTTTGATATATAACAGTCCTCGAAGTAAATTTTATAAATCTAATGACATATTCTTAAAGTGTATGTAGCTGGGAGGAAAAGCCGACGATCAATTGAAAATTTTGACCTTTCATATTGAAGATATGGATTTTATTTCCCAAAAAAAGGGGGGAAATCCATATCTTCAATACGAAAGGTCAAAATTTTCAATTGATCGTCGGCCTTTCCTCCCAGCTACATATACTTAAAGAATGTATCATTAAATTTATAAAATTTACTTCGAGGACTGTTATAAAAATATCAATTTTTAATGATTTGTCATAAAATGTGTATTACATTGCGAATTTCAAAAAATCAAAATTATTTGATATCAGGACATTCTTAGTATTCAGAATGCAATTCGATATGTCTGATGTGCTCTAATGTCCCACAATAAATACTGTCCAAACGTTCATACCCCAGCCCTTAACATAAAACAAAATAAAACGGTCATGATAATATGACATTAAGGGCGAACACAACTAATGAAGCGTCTTGGTTGAAATGCACGTGAAAATTAATGTCTTTCTTTGCTCAATTTGAGGCCTTTTTGGCTCTCATAGTTGCCTGATGTACCCCGTTACATTTTATTAAGAAACAAGGTAGTATAGTTTCTCTCCATTGATTTTGCAATGGCGTCTCCAGGAGGGGGGGGGGGCTTAATGGCTAAAATCGCCAAAAACCGCCTGATTTTACATATCCCTCTAGCGTTGGTTGTCAGTAGATTGCAGTCACTCCTCATCAAGTGTTGACAAAGACAACAGTCGTTGTTGAAACGTACACAGTAAGTGCATTTTCTTGGATCAGATACTACGAACTCTGGTTTACTAGTTTACTCTACCGATCCTGATGAATTTGTTCAATCAATAACGATATCTGGGGGACCAATCACAAGCCAGATTCATTTAAAGATGCATTACATCATGACCAATTTTAGTTATCCGCAATCCAAAGTCAGTAGTCCACTTGGGAAGCTAACAAACAGAGGGAGTACGGTGACTGAAAAGATTAGATGTGAAAATCTATCAATTGTGCACAAATAATAATCAGAGTTTTAAGCTTAAATGCAATAGCCAGAAGCACAATTGGCAAGTGGAGTACGGAGAAGTCTAGCTACACCCTGGAAGGGAAAAAAACAGTATTTAAAACGAGGAAATGTGCAATATGACTTAATGTAATACATTAGAAAAGGCTTAAAAGGCAACTATTAGGCCCCGATTCATATTTAATCCTCATTTAGGCCTGTAAATTAGATTGTCTGTGTAAATTTAGCAGGATCCGACTTTTTATGACGACTTTCAAAATGTGTTACATTTCAGAAACACCAAGCTGTTTGTGAGGTGGCGTTAGCTGTATGGGTTATAGGTTGAACTTTTTACAATATTTCTGGAAAAAAAATCCTGAAATCCATATATTAATTTTACAATGGATGTCGTCATCTGACCTTCTGCTTGCAGAAAGGGGAAGTTTTGAAGAACTGAGTTGTTTTCCCGGCCCCTGTCTGTACAGAAAGTCAGTGGGGGTTATTTACTGGTGTGCACCCTAAAAGGCCCTTGTCATAACCAATGGTGGCGGCATGATTTTTCCCGTGCATGAGGGTTTAGGCCAAATTAAATTATATGTCTAAACTTGAGGTTGCATGTGTAAAACATGGTCTTTTTTAACGCATGTTTGGGGTATTGAAATGATATTTTTTGGCTTGCACAATCATGGTAAAGATCCATGTCATACATAAGAGATTATAGGACATACAATACTTGGTAGGCCTAATGATAATGCGTAAACTTTGTACCTGTTAGGGAACTGAAATCAGACTGAAAACACAAACGTCATGGGAGGCTCTGTCTCACCAGTTGCATTTACAAGGCCCTTGTTATAACCAGTGGTGGCGGATGATTTTTTTCTGGGGGGGGGGAGGGTCACACAAGGTTCTGAACAGAAACGTCAGATACGGACCAACCCACACTACCGAGAACCGCGAATGCCGAGAACCGCGAAAGCCGAGAACCGCTCTAGTTTACATAATGCTTTCCAGTTTCTCACTGTAGTAAACTGTGCTTCATTGAAGTAAAACATGCTTATTTTGCTCTGAGCTTATCTTGTTTGCTACTGAGTTCTATTTGAACTTGCCTTCAGTTTTTGACTTGAATTTGTTTTTAAATTACAGCATGTAGTTTTGTTGTTTGCTTTTATATTTTGTTGTCTGTCCCTGAAGAAGAGCAGTTTATCTGCTCGAAACGTCGGTTGTATTTTGTCCGTTTACTGTTTGACTGCTATGTACACAGTGATTTTCATCACTTCCAGTGTACTGTTTTCCTGACACTTTTGTGGGCTCTGGAATTGGCCATTTTTGGCCATCGAACTTTGCTTATTTTGTGCCTACTCTGGATGTTTGGTTTAGCGTGTCTGTTTATATGCACAGTGATTTTCATCACATGTTCTAGTGCAGTTTTGTATTACCATTGATTCTTGTTGTTTTTGCAGGTTTAGCACTTTTGTGAGCCTTGGAACTGGTAATTTTTGGCTATCGAACTTTGCTTACTTCCTATGCCTACATTTGCTGGTTTTGCCCCCCCCTGCATATTGTCTAGTCTGTATTTTACTTGTTTCCCCACATCAAGTTGGTGTACCTTGCTCGTTTTCCTTTCTGTATTTTTTGCTCAAAAATGTGATTTTTTGTCAAAAATGTGATTTTTGGTCAAAAATGTGATTTTTGGTCAAAAATGTGATTTTTGGTCATGGCTTGTCACATTAACAACAAAAAAATCACACCAAAAGACTTTAACACATAAAATATATGAACTATGCACTCTATGAAGAGGCTACAGATATGAAAAAACCCTGTAGCTCCAGGTGACCGATACACAAATTTATCAGACAGCTGGGTTATGTACAAAGGTATAGACGAATCCGACCGCGCACTCTCGAAAGGGCGCCCTCTTACATCGCCGCCATTACGGGGGGCCATTACGGGGGCCATTTGTGCAGCATAGCATAGGCAAACAACAACAATACTTTGAATATGCTTCTCTAAGTTCACTTCACTGTCACCATTATCAAATTGCCATGGCTGCTTAGGCAGATGATGTTCGAGACTGGCCAAAACTAGAATTTCAAGGTAATTTACTTGTCAAAAAAGTGAATTTATGCATCTTTTTTCGCCGTAGCGTAGGCCTAAATATTGTAAACAAAAGCTTATTTCATCCGTATGAAAAGTGTTAAAAAGCATCGGTCGCTTAGCTCTGGTTTAAAGAAGCGGATAGGCCTAACAGGTGTATTGAAAATAGTTTTTTTTTAACTTTTAAATAGGGTACCTGCAGGTAATATGGGACCATTAAGGACGTTTAGCTTATTTGCATAAAAACTAAAGAAGATATGCCCACAAGAGATTGTTATGATGAAACAGGCAATGTTACCTTGTTTTTATGTTTGTTTGGACGCTATGACGTCAAAATGACGTCATCGTCAAGTGTCCCATATTACCTGCATGTGCAGGTAATATGGGACACTGTGTTATCTCTATGGTGAAAATCAAAAAGTTCAGAAAATTACTCTTTTGTTCTAAAAACATTTTTGTTACATGATTTTGAATGTTAAATGCAAATTTCTACAAGAAAATTCAATTTTCTAAATAGTTTTGCTTTTCGCATTGACAATGCACACAATTTCCTATGTGTCCCATATTACCTGCACCCATTCAGTTGAAAATCAGAGAAAATAATCATTTATAAAGGAAAGTGCCACTTGTCAGTGGAATTTTACCTGCTGATAAGCTTAACCCATCACCTAAAGATCATAAAAAATGACAAATGCCCCCTCAGTACCAGAGTTTTTGGATACACATGCAATCATAAAATGTGACGTCATTGATTTTATATCAGGCCAAAAAAACGACATAATTTTTTGGGCAATTTCACTCTTTTTGGCATTTATTTCCAAGAGTTTGATACACAGACTCCAAAACTGCATTTCTAGAAGCACAATTGATGTCTCTAAACACTTAACAAATCAACTTCAAGTGTTTACCTTCTCTAAGCTACTTTTTGTTAAAATGAAAACAGGTGTCCCATATTACCTGCTGTCCCATATTACCTGCACCTACCCTAGTATAAAATATCGCAAAATTTTCATCAGAAGTAGAGTTTTAAACTTAAAAAAATGCAAATGATGAATGCTTTTAATTAAGAAGCGACAAAAGAACAAGAAAATTATCGGTCTTTGACGATTTTCTTCGACGACGAATTGAAAGTCCGATGCGGTAGGCCTACTTCCCGATGAGGCCAATTGAAAATAAATAACGTCCCCGCCCGATTTTTGAAGATTTTCAAATATTTTTGTTATTTTTCTTCTTTGGTCCCTTTCTTTGTTTCTAAAATTGTTGCAATGAAAAGACATGTTTTGAAGTTCTTGCTTACCATTTAGAAACATGTAGGCCTATTGCAAACACTCTCTTCAAGCTAGGGGTAGGCCTAGGGCTTTGGGGAAATAACAAAAAATATTAGGGGCCTCCCCGTTTTTATGATGTGTTGCCAAAGCCTTTGCAATTGCAATTTTACACAGAAATGGATGGTAAAAACAACATATAAATAACAAATAATAAGGGACTCCCTCACTGATTTTTGAAAAAGTCCGGACGGCACAAATCTTTGCAGGGTTCTTACACTTCATGAGCAAAAAAAAAATCCATGACTTCCACCATGACTTTAATTAAAGAATTCCATGACTTTCTCTGGTATATAGGCCTAATGCACCAACCATTTTCATACAATTGTACATTTTGTGTACTTCAAAACCCTAACCATGCTAAGGGGCACTCTACTTTCAAAATCAACCACCTTCACATTGAAAAAATGACAATAGCAATTGGCATTTATTTTTTTCAAAACAATTTTCAAAGAAGCTCCATTTTCAAGTTACAACACTTTAAAATGTCCACGTTCCCATATTCAACTATGCACGAAGCATTTTTAAAACTTTTGCACTTGCTTTATTACATGACCTATACATAAACTAACCCGATATTGTTAAATCCGTCCGCACAATCATAGCTTCTCCTCTTGCTCATATAATTAATTTATCATTAACCACCGGCATTGTCCCAAATCAGTTAAAAATGGCCAAAGTCATTCCTATTTTCAAGAACGATGACCGGCACAAATTTTGTAATTATAGGCCAATATCCGTCCTCCCTGTTTTTTCGAAAATTCTTGAGCGAGTTGTGCACAATAGATTATATGGTTTTATTTCAAGTCTCAATATTTTGCATCAATCTCAATTTGGTTTTCGCCCAAATCATTCTTCTTTTATGGCTATTATGGATGCATACAACAAAACTGTCACTGACTTAGATAACAATCACCATAGTGTTGGGATCTTCCTGGACCTCTCGAAGGCATTTGACACGCTAAACCATGACATTCTTTTATCTAAACTAACTCACTACGGTGTACGTGGCGTTGCCTTCGAGTGGTTCAGGAACTACCTCATGAATAGGCCACAGTATGTTTCGTTTAATAACGTTAAATCATCATTAATTCATCCCACTTGCGGAGTTCCTCAAGGTTCAATTTTAGGTCCTTTACTTTTCATCTTATATTTGAATGATATTGTTTACTCCTCTAAGTTTTTCAAATTTATAATTTTCGCAGATGACACTAATCTCTTGGCTTCCCATAAAGACTTCACCTATCTTATCAACACAATAAATCAAGAATTATGTAACATTTCCAACTGGCTTAAAGCAAATAAATATCACTCAATATAAATAAAACCAAGTACATTATTTTTAAAAACAGATTTAGCAATCGAATGTATCACAATTCAGCCATATATGTTGACAATGTATCAATTTCAAAGGTTTCTTCTATTAAATTCCTTGGTATCACACTGGATGAGTCCTTTACTTGGAACCAACACACAACATATATAACTAATATTGTGTCCAAATATTCTGGTATTTTATTTCGGCTCAAACATGTCTTACCTTTAAAAACATTGTTTGCATTATATATAAGTTTGGTCTTGCCACACATTAACTATTGTAATATTATTTGGGCTGATCAAAATAACTGTAACTTAAACAAAATTCACATTAAGCAAAAGCGAATAATTCGATTGTGTTCGAATTCTCACTTTCTTGCCCACACTCCGCCCCTTTTGCTTCATTCAATAGTCTCACAGTGTATGATATCCACAAATTGCAGAAAGCAATTTTCATGTATAAATTTTATAATGATCTTCTACCAGATATTTTTGCAAATTATTTTATTAAAGCTAGTACGATCCATACACATAATACTAGATCATCTGATATGTATAGAGCACATCATTTTAAAAATGATTTAGCCCGTAACACTGTTAGACGACAAGGTCCTATACTATGGAATAATGTTAGTTTAAATACCAAAAATTCACTTACTCTGATAAGTTTCAAAAATAAGTACAAATGTGAGTTATTATCTCGTTATGAATAATTTTGTTAGTTTGTATAATCATGTAATTGCATAATTATTATTAATATGTATTATAATAAGTAATCTTAAACCATTGCCAACATTGTCTGTCTCACGTGTCCTGTCCGGTCTTTGTCTGCACATAATTATGTCTTGATACGTCTTTTGATTGTGTTTCGTCCTAAATGTTTAACTTATTGTAAAGGGTGGCCAAAATTGTTCGAGCCCTGCTCTGTTTGGTCTCCTACCATATGATTTTGCTATACTTATGTAAAAGTTATTTAATGGTGAAATAAAACTAAACTAAACTAACAATTCATTGATTCAGGTGGACCACCCACCAGAAGCTTTAGGCCTAACATCGGGTTTTGTTATAGGGCATGTTTTCAACAACAACAAAAAAAGAAGAAAAAAAAGAAAGAAAAAACCTAGTGCTAATGTTAATTAGAAAACTCTACTGGATATGTACATGTATACCAGTTGTCTATGCATGGTTAATATTAATGTCGGAAATTATCTTGTAGGCCTATTACTTTGCACCAATATAGGGCTAACTAAATACCTTCAGACGACAAAGCATGTGTAGCAGTTAGATAGCCCGGGTTAGATAATTAATAAAAATTATGTGCATGAACCATCTGAAAGTCTGATGAAGTAAATGTGACATCATCAGGGGGGATGAGTCACTTGTCGGCAATTTCAATTAGAAGTTTTTTGCATCATTTTCTAGCTGTTTACAAATTAATGCTACATTTTGATGCAAACTCCATCAAAATCGGACGTCTGGTTACCGAGTTATGAGCAATTTATCAATGGCTAAAAACAATGATAAAACAAAAGAATTTGAACATTGTTTTTGCCAATATCTCAAAAACAATATTAGCGACATCCGACTCATTCCCTTGATCATGTCACAAATTATTTCGGAAATCATCTTGTAGGTCTATACATGTTAAATAAAAAAACAAAGTGCGTGCATGATCTGAAAGTCGAAACGAAAACGATGTCGGAAATCATCTTGGACCTATTATTTTGCACCAATAGAGCTAAATAGTTAACTAAATACCTTCAGACAGCAAAGCATGTACGTGTAGATAGTTAGTTAGATAGTTAATAAAATATTAATGTGAATGTGCATGAACCATCTGAAAGTCGGACGTTAACTAGGCCTATATCGGAGATCATTCTATAGGTCTATTAAATAAAAAAATAATAATGTGCATGCATGATCCGAAAGTCGGAAAGAAAACGATGTCGGAAATCATCTTGTAGGCCTATTATAGAGCTAAATAAATTTAGTTTCACTAAATGGGCAATTCCACGGTAACGGAATGTAATTGTATGTTTACATTTTCAAAAACAAAATTTTGGGCAGAAAATCATGTGTTTTGAAAAAAATCAGTACTGAGTAGTAAACATAATTATTTCAATATAACTGCAATACGCATCAAATTAAAGATATTGTTCTACTCTATCATTTCATACCAAATTTGTAATATTGTGGCAACAGTGTTTTTGGAGATATTAACTATTTTCACCATTTGGAATTTGCTCTCTCTCTCATACGGAATTGCCCATATACCTTCAGATGACATAGCATGTGTATTGCAGTTAGGCCCTAGATAGGCCCTAGGTCTACTTAATAAAAAATATTTTAAAATGTGCATGAACCATCTGAAAGTCAGAAGTATTATTTCGGAAATCATCTTTTAGGCCTATAGGCCTATTAAATGAAAAAAAATTAATATGCATTCATGCATGATCCGAAAGTCGGAACGAAAACGATGTCGGAAATCATCTTGTAGGCCTATTATTTTGCACCAAAATAGCTAAATAGTTAACTAAATATATACCTTCAGACGGCGGAATAGTGGGCAAGTGGCATAATTTCTGTGCATAATTTACCCAGCAGGTGCTGGCCGGTAAATGCGTGATTTTACTTTCCGATTTAGAAAGTAGGCCTAACAATCGGAATGGATTTTAAAAACACGGAAAAGGGTACCGTATTAAATGAAAAAGCTAATTTAATTACCATTTTATTTTTGGTTTAAAATAATATTATTAATCAGAGAAACTTGTTTGGGGGAGCAAATTGTGAAATTCCATGACTTTCCATGACTTTCAAGAGATTTTCTGAATTCCATGACTTTGCAGGCCTGGAAAATGAAAAAAGCAAAATTCCATGACCCATACGAACACTGCTTTGCTCTCACAAAACGTGTTACGTTTTTTATTGTAGGCCCATGGGCCCGAGTATATGCTTCGATCGTTTATTGATAAATCATGAATGAATCCTACCTCTAGATCCCTGACTTGAAGTTAAACCTAGTCTATAATAACACTACCAACATGCCAATATCGGTTGTGAGAGCCGGCGAGTTATGCTAGGGTCGGCTACCCGTGTCAATACCGAGTAGGCCTACCAACCAAAAATAAATGACTAGTCAGGCCCAAGGCCTAGCATACCAGGCCTAAAGTTGAGCATCAATATAATTGTAGGTCTAAATGCTCAAAAATGTTCCGACCACAGCTCCTCAAAATAAGGTAGACCTAATCATGAAAAAATTGTAGTATTAACCTGATTAAAATCGGGATTAAAATAGCTTAAAACAGATGAAAGGTGAACATACAGCGTGCATGTGAACTTGAATCAAGCGCGAAATGGCCCCCGGCAATGGCGGACGCAACAGCGCCACCCACGGTTGAGGAGCACCGGCCCTTCGAAAGGAATTTTAATGGCTAAACTTGGACAATAGAGGGCTCCCTTCATGACCTTGGCGCCAACAGCACATGGTGTAAACACCAAGATCACTGTCTCAATGGGTGTGTGGTTTCTTTTGATTCCTTTATAAAAGCAGCAATCTTTTTAATAAATGGAATATTATTTTATCATTCAAAATTGTGTGTAGCTCTCTTTAGAACCATTCAAACATATTAAAAAAATATTATTGACATTGTTAATCAACATTTCACGAGTCTGCCGACATTGCATATCAATGTCAAATTACGCAGCATCCCAACAGAATTGCATCTCCCGATACTGAAGAAATATAAAAATTGTGATAAGAAGCCCCATCAGCTGCCGATTTAACTATACATATTTCTTCTTAAAAATCAGTTTACTTCTGGATTTTACCATAATTTGGTTTGAGCAGTTCTTGAAAATTCCTGAATTTTAAAGAAATTTCGAAACGTGTCGTGCACGCAAATACACCAAAAACTCATTGTTTTATCAATAAAACTGATGATGCGGCGACCAAACTTCGGCCGACCGGTACCCCATGCCTGGACCGAACAGCTGACGCTCAAAACAATAACATTGAACAGCTGATCATCTTCAAGACGTAAACAAACTCAGTCAATACGAATGTAACACACCAAATATGGGCTTTGAAAGACTTTTGAGCGAGAAAATGTTTACTAATTAATGATGACCTGTGACCTCAAGCGACGTGAAACGTGCAGTCAAGCTCAGTCAGTCAGTCTGATTTCCCCCCGGTCCCCGCACTCCGTGCATCGGCGGGTATTCATGCTTGTCGGTGAACTTTACAACACCCTCTTTTGCATCTCATTTCGCGAAGTTCTTAGGGGAAACCTCCCCTATTTTTAGCGATTTCGCGAATTATTTGCCCTTCGACAATACCCCTATTTTCGCTAAAACGCGAACGATATTTCTAATATACCCCTTTCTGGCAGAAACGCGTAGGCTGCTCGATGAAAATACCCTTTTTTCAATTTCGCGAACACGTGGTTTGAAAAAACACCCCTTTTTTTGTGTGTTTCGCGAATCGTGTTTCTTCATCTGAAAACACCCCTTATTTCGCGAAATTTTCGACGAGCATGAATACCCGCCGATGCACGGAGTGCGGGGACCGGGGATTTCCCACGATCGATAGTGCAAAATCATGTTCGAGAACGCTTTGCTAGTGACGAAAAAGGTTATGAAACCTCACTGATATGGTAAGATACTTGAATATTTGTTTTCCTATAGCTATGATACTTTGATCGATAGAGTAGGGTCCCGAATGTAGATTACTGTAAGCTTACTGCTCACAGTAGCCATGCTAGTACATGCACAGACGAGACGATGGCTTGCTACTTCATACGAAGTCCGGCGCGGCGTGTATAAACAGGTCAATTCATTGTACATGACTATGATGAGACCCCGAGGCTAACAACTCAACACCTGAGGGGTGGTGGTGCAATAATTATGTGTACCCCCGGGGTGGTGAATTATAGGGGGGCAAAGATTTTTGGCAGGTCAAAGGGGGGCAAGCATTTTTGGCAGGTCGAAACTGTTCAAGCGATTTTGGCAAGTCAAAGGGGGGGGGCAAGCGATTTTTGGCAGAGATATTTTTCCGGGGGGCACTTCAATTTAAAATGGATATAGGTGTATGAGGTCATTGGGTGAGAGCATGATTTTTGGCATTCGGTGAGAGCAAAGTGTAAAAAATATCATGGGTCATTGGGTGAGAACATGACCTTTTTTTTTAATATGGAATCTTTGGGTGAGAACCGAAACAGCACCACAGAAACCTCGAAAATCGAATTTCTAGTTCTAAATGGCTTCAAAATTCTTTGTTTTTTCAAATTAAATAACAAAATCAGTTATAACTTATAAATGAAAGTTGCTGTTCAAATTGAACTTGTAAGGGTCTTTGGGTGACAGATCAAATGGAAAAATTGGGTCTTTGGGTGACAGAGCATGTGTTAAGTAAAAAAATATGGGGTCTTTGGGTGACAGCGATGCTGAAAAGGGGTCTTAACAGCCCTACATACACGTCACCTCCAAAGTTGGAGTGCCCCCGGATATTTTGGGCACCGTTTCTATATTATGCCCAAAAAAGGTGTAGGAAAACGTTAGGAACACGTTCAAATGCAAAATTTCATGCTCACTGCGCTCGCATTATATGGTAAGACAATTTAAGGTTGTAAATTCAGGTTCCCCAAAATCTTGCATTGGTAAGGGGGGCAAAGATATTTTGGCACATCAAAGGGGGGCAAAGATTTTTTGGCACGGCCAGAGGGGGGCGGGGCAAGCGATTTTTGGCAGACCATTTTCAGAATTCACCACCCCTGAGTGAAAGAGTCAAACTTGTTTTGCTTAATTATTTTTCAAATTCCATGTATTGATGTTGCTCATGAAAACGAGGATATATAGGCCTAATATATTCATACCAAGCAATCTTGAAAAAAGAATCTCAAATCAAACAACTAGGCGTGAGTCCTGTATCAGTTTATAGTAGGCCTATAACCTCTACTCCAGCTTGTGTAATTTTTTCTTATTAAATAAAAGTGTTGTAAAATAGGCCTGTAACTCTTTTTCGTAGACAATCGACTATCATTAATCTGGCTATGTAGACAATCGACTATCATTAATCTGGCTATATGTGTACATGCACACATATACATCATCATCATGTAGACCCTCTGGTAGATCTTGGCCTTGCCAAGCCCTTGCAGTTGTCAATGATAGCACTAGTTATACCATGTACTGAGCTGTGTGCATGGAAAACCTTTGGCTGATGCTACAGATTTGCCAAGTAGGATAAATTGACCTGTCAGGGATTTTTTGTTTATTTAATAATCTGACACGTCATTAGTCTGACACGCTGCTAGTCCGATTCTGAAATGCACTGCGCCATTTGACGTGCCACTGCACTGGTCCGACACATTGCTACTGGCAAATTCCATGCCAAAAGTGCCTCTTGTACGGTAACGTCCGTAACAAAATTTTGGAACATTATTGCTCAAAACTTCAAACTTGCTAATCATACCTCCATACATGTAGATTGATGTCAGCAGACCTACAAAGTTAAAGAAAAAAAATCTGAGTCCTGAAGCACCTTGACATTTTTTAAAATTTAATGTAATAGCATTACGGACGTTAGGATAAAATGTAACACCCATAACACTGAATCAACAGCGGAGGTCCCATACTCCCATACCAAAGTATTAAAACTTGATTTTCATGTTTACATAGAATGGAGTCAGAGCTTGCTTAATAGTTCAGTTAACAAAAAAAGACAAACACAGAACTGAACATAGATTTAAGGATTCACCGTTTGGCCAATTCCACCGTTACGGACGTTACGGATGACATGCAACTTGCAACTTTTAAGTGAATAGCACACATGTTTCTGACATCAATCTATGGAGGCATGATTAGCAAGTTTGAAATAAATGCTCCTGTTTTGAGCAATAATGTTCCAACATTTTGTTACCGACGTTACAAAAGGCACTTTTGGCATGGAATTGGCCATTTGTCAAAAAGGCAGGCACTTTTGCTTAACGTCCGTAACGCTCATTTCTACCTTATAAGGAAGCCAAAACAAAATTGCTTCATTATATTGAACATTACAAGTATCATTCTAAGAAATAAAGTGTCATGATCAGGGACAAGCGATTTGCGCGGAACTTTCTTTCCGCGCAATTTAGGGATACATGATTTGCGCTGAAAAAAAAAGTTCCGCGCAATTTGCTATTTTTTCCCGCACAAATTGCCTGTCCCTGGTCATGATCCTAACAGCAACCAGGTAATACATGTAAGGTACCGGTATGATATTCACTTAAAAGTTGCAAGTATCTGAAACGTCCGTAACACAACAGTGGAATTGGCCATGTCTGAATCTGTAATCTCTGAAAGGCATCTTTTTTTGGTGTCTAGGCTCGCACCCAAAGACCCCTAATTTCGAACTGGTGTCTGCACATCCCTGTCACTTAGTGGTGCCAGCGTCGGACTAACGGCATGTCGGACTAACGTCCTGTATGTTTACCTATGTGAAGCACTGCCCTTAAATAAATAAACTCATAAATTTCCACTGAGCACTACATTTTGAGAATCAATATATCGACCTGCCAAAAAATCAAAAATGCTTGCCCCCCCCCCACCTTTGGCCTGCTAAAAAATCTTTGCCACCCCCCCCTTTAATTCACCACCCATGACCCAGGGGGTACACATAGTTATTGCACCACCCCTGAGCCACTTTGGTTGACTTTAGTGGTGTTAAATAATGCCCTGCAGGGCAACCCTAAATACCCCGGACCGATCTGAAATGAAATACGGATCAAGGCATATAATTATCATCGGGTTGGGCCAGATTTGGGCGAGTTCTCACCGAGTTAAAACAGACCTGGGTTCTTCCTTTCGGTTCAAGACGGGATCAGGATTCAGGAATGGTCATTCTTGGTTTTCATTTAACATTGATCGGATCTAATTTGATATTTCGGTTTGGATTTGTTAAAAGCTAGAACGGATCGGGATGAAGTTAGCAGTTGGGATCGAGCGGGCATGATGGGTTGGGTCGGGTTGGTATTATTTGGGGAATATATGCCAGGATTGGATTTAAAAAATCTTGCCCCACAGGTATTTAATGTTAATGTGGAAGAGATGAAGAACAAAAATTATATGTTTTTCAAAAGTAAGGCCTAAAAAAATTGTTTGATTAGGCCCAAAAAAAATTAAGGTTTGTCTCAAAGCTCACGAGTGGTTATTTTATACCCGGCTTTTTTTATGGTATTTTGAGAAAAAAATATAATTTTCGCCGAAATTTTCCGGAAAAAACTTGAAATAAAAAAATAAAAAATTGCATTTCTTTTTTTTTTTAAATCTTACAATTTTACAAATGCGCCCGCGAGCTTTGAGATAAACTTTTTTTTTGGCCTTAGCGTAACATAATTTTGAAACAAATTGGGGTAGGTAGGTAGGTTTTTTTTTGGTATATTCAAGGACATTCTCTGTGATAAAAAGTTACCAATGCAACTTTTAAAGCTGTAAATTGTGATTATAATTTAGGCCTTCGATATTAAATGCTTCTTTTTTTTTAAATTAAAGTTTTATTTCCATTTAAAAAAAATTATTTATTAATTTTTTCTAAAAAAAGAAGAAGAAAAAGTCTAGGGTCTGGCCTAATTTTAGGGTAGGTCGGGTTACGCCAATCAAACAATTTTTTAGGCCTAAAAGAATCACCCACCATGGCACCTTATTGACATTTACATTGATCATTATGTGCACATGTACAATAGTTTATAATTCCTAATTCCTCTTCTAACCCTCTTTTCTATTTCGTCTAGAGTGAGGCACACAGCAAACAACTTCTGGTACAACCCTAGTCAGATATTTCTTCACTGTGTGGACCACAGATGCAGATGAGAGTTGGGTTTTTGACGGAGGACATGGTGACCTTATCATATTTCACTTTCTGAAGCTCACCAATTTGTTCACCGAGTCCTTGTACAACAATGTAAGCAAATATCTGTGGTGTTTTATGCAATAAGCAGGCTGCAAAATAAGGATTGTGAAGGGCACCCATTGCAAGGCAATTTTGAAAGGGCATTCTATTTTACAAGGCAATTACATGTTAAAGAATAGCAGCAATTTATAGGGCATCAAGGCAACTGGTAGGGGCACCGAAGGCAATTGCGGTTATTTTGCAGCCTGGCAATAAGGCCAAAGCAAAAAAGGAGCAAATAAAAAAAGTGTTTTTAATATGCAAAGTGATAATTTGTGATAATGATTTCAAAATGCATTGAATTTGTATCCATTTTGAAATCATAGAGTTACATGAACACAAATTATCACTCTGCAGATTAAAAACAAACATTTTCAATCATGAAGTCAATCATGAATTATCCTAGAATTGGTCCAGGGACATTCCAAAACAACAACAAATTATTTTTACTTTTGCAATTTCTGGTTCCTGATTACCCGCCCAAAAATGTGTCGGGAAGTCGGGTATAAAATTACCAAAAATTGCCTGCCTTAATCATGTCAGTACTCCCATTTATAGATGCCTTAAACCTCAACCTGGGGTCCCTTCCCAAGTGGGAGTTCTCATGAAAAGTTTCTGAAAAATATTATTAATTGTGCTTTCTTGGTATTTACTTTCTTTCTTTCAGCTTCATTTGATGAGGAGTCCAAGCAAATGATTTTCTGTAGGAGATCACTGTAAAGTCAACTACTCAGTGCCAGAAGTGGGTAAGTGCAATAGTTGCCCTGTGAACATTTGGCAATTTACATACAGTATATTGTACTCATCTACACATGGCTGCTATTGCACTTACCCACTTCTGGCACTGAAGTGTCAAGAACCGTGAAGTTCAGGAACATGGATACCCCGGATGGATACTGTGAGTGCAAATTATTTGTGGACTTACCATATGCGGAAAATTGTATGTGTAATGGACCAGGGTAGTGGATTGCAATGAACACGCTGTGGTTCATGTACATCTAATTCGAATTATCAGTCCCAGAACAAAATATTAATTTCTGACATGATCGTGTTCAGGGTCTGAACTGTTTTCTTTCGAAATCTTGATGGCAAATTGGACAAAAGAAGCACATGGACCTACATTTTGTACTTCACAGTTTATTAATCCCCTATTCATGCTGCGTGAATCACTCTATTGTGGACCATCCTTCTGATACTTGAGTGTTTGGACAAGCGGAACAGTTTTGACAGGCCTTTTGTCTACCTCTCTGTTTGTAAACAGGTGAGGAGGTCAAAATTGTCATCCTCGCCGAATAGGAAAGTGAGCGTAATAGTACGACACTGATGTACATCAATACATGTAGATGACATTACAAATAGTGAAGTCACTTTTAAGCCCGGGGGACCACTCACATAAATGGACTGTACGCATGCGTGACCAAATAAAGAAAACAAGGAAAAGGGTTTTTTTTAGGCAAGGCAAGTTACAAATGTACCCGAGTGACGCGTTTAGGGTCTAAAAAACACCGATTTTCAAGAATAAGGGTAGTTTTCTAAAACTGAACAACTTGTTTAGGGTACCAAATAATGGTTTTTGGCCCACTTCTTTTTCGTGCATCGTAACAAAAAAATTCTTGGGCCAAATTTTTTTTAAATTAATTTTTAAAAACTAGATCAAAATATCTAGGACCTGTTGTTTCATTTTATTGAATTTTGACAAATTTCACCAAAAATATTTGAAATTTGGGCCAAAATCAGGCTTTTTTATGATTTTTTTGAAAAACTCATTTTTGGTGCAAATTTCTCAAAGTTGTCGAAATTCAAAAAAATAAAAAAACGGGTCCTAGATATTTTTATCTAGTTTTCTGGGAATTTTGGGCCAAAAATGGCATTTTGGCCCAAATTTGACCTCACAGATGAACTAGTCTTTGCCATTCTAAATATGTATACTTTTATATACTGTAGACCAACATTTTAAAGAGTTATGAGGCCCGAAAGTTTCCATAATGCCAGGGTTCAGATCAACCTTATAAGGGCCTAAATTGCTGGTAGGGTAAAACTTGTTAAGGGGTGTTTAAAGAAAATTTGGTCACACATGCATACACTATCATACTTGAGCGGCCCCCCTGAAAAGTATTCACATGACATCAAGAATTAATATATAAAGCCAAAGGATATGATATATTGGAATATGTATAGATCTGGTAATTTGCATTTCATACATGTAAGGTAAGGTCCCGGGTAAGGTGAACACCTCTTGATTTTGAGTTGGATTTATTTATTAATATGCAAGTGTTTAGCAGGGCTCAGGGCTCAAAGAATATGCAGGTTGATGTGGTGATTCACCCAGAATTGGAATATGTAGCTTCCATAAAGTGAGCAACATTCAATGGACTGGTACAGGGCGATAGTCCGACACGCTGCTAGTCCGACACTCCGCTAGTCCAACACGCTGCTAGCCCGAATCTGAAATGCACTGCACCAGTCCGACATGCCGCTAGTCCAAATCTAAAATACACTCTGCCAGGCCGACATGTCGCTAGTCTGAATCGGGAAAACACTGCGCTAGTCCGATGCAGTGTTTTTCAGATTCGGACTAGTGCTGTGGTTTTCAGTTTCGGATCAGCGCTATGGTTTTCAGTTTCTGAAGAAGTTTTTTTCAGATTCGGACTAGCGCAGTGAATTCTGATTCGGACTAGTGGCATGTCGGACTGTTGCAGTGGTTTTCATTTTCGGACTGAGGAGGGCATGCTTTTTTCGGACTAGCGCAGTGTTTTTCATTTTCGGACTGACACACCCCTATTTGTGTAGTCGGTCTAGCGGCGAGTCGGAGTGGAGGCGATTTGGACTGAGCGATGCACTCCCAATGGTCTGGGTGATACTATTTGTGTTATCGGTGCAATGAGATTTAGTCCAGTAAGTCCACACAATCTGACTTTTTCCTGCATTCCACCAAGTTTCATGCAAAATTTCAGCAAAATATTAGGGTTTTTTAAATATTTTTCTATGTGCTTTCTGCCAAAAGGTGGTTCAGAACACATGGCCAGTAAATATTTAAACAGGTGTTTTGATGTTGTCAAGTAGCATTTAAAAAAAGACTTCAATAAAACTTTTTATCTACTTGCCGAGTGTGTATGATTGTGTCATTATTATGATGTGCCACAAGAAATACATTTCATCAAGTCAATCATTTCTGTACTGTATAGACCACTTGACATCAATGTTTATCAACAAAGGCGAGGGATTGGTCGTTCGATTTGCTCGAACGAACCGCTTCACTGTTCAATGGCTTTCTTGTACTATATGAAATGTGGTGGGAGATTTAAAATGCACATGCCCTGAGCAAACTACGATGCATACGCACACTGCAGGGCAAAGAACAATGGAAAGTGCCATAATGCGTGCGCATACTGCCGGGTAATGACGTCACATGTCAAGTGGTCTATACTGGCTAGAGATTGAGATTTCATAGGAGTCATAGAGCAGTATTATGGGGGAAAAGGTGGACTGTTTGCTAGTCATATGATTCTCTATTCTGGAAAAAAGGATGTGCTTCGCAGAAAATTAGAAAGAGGTCACTAGTCCAAAGTTAAGGTCAGGGTCATACTGTGTGTTTATACCGAGCACTTTGTATTTTAATATTTGGACTAGCGAATCTAGGGACTAGTATACCCACCCTGAGAAAATACCCTGCCAAATACTAATTCCATGCAAGGAGCTTTCTAATTGTAGTAATTTTTACAACACTTCAAAAAAAAAAACCTTTTTTTTTTTATGATCCGATCTTACCAATAACACAAAAATCAGTACCGATCCCATAATCAGTTCAGTCCAACTTAGGAATGCTTGCAAAATTTTCATGACCACCCAGAGAAAATACCCCTGCCAAATGTCAATTCTTTGCCAGGAGCTTTCTAATTAAAAAATGATACAATATATTTTAGCGATGACGCACATATCGGTAAAAAAAAAATTAATTGGTGATAAACGTGCACTTCAGCTAGGCATGACTTAATTATCAGCACACTGCAACAATTATTCCGCTGCCATTAGGATATCATAATCATTTCCGCTTCACCAAGTCCACACTGAGGTACACTCAGCGACTTAGATTGTGATTATTCCCCCTCCCCCAGCAGCTCCCCATTTTTACACCTGGGTGGAGTGAAGCAATTGGGAATTAAGCTATCTTGCTCAAGGACGCAGCACACTGGTCGTGGTGGGGCTCGAACCCGCAATCTAACCATTAGGCCACCGTGCTTCAGTACCGATCTAATAATCGGTTCAGCCCTAATATTGATTTTTAATTTCCAGGCTAGCAAATCTTATACCGATTCCATGCGAGGAGCTTTAGCTTTGCCAAAAAAGTTTCATTTTTTACCGATCTATATTTTACAGATGACGGATTAGGTTTAGCCCTACTTTGAATGCTAGCAAAATTTTGAGGACCATTTTAAATTTCCAGAGTAGCGAATCCTGGAAAAATACCCCTGCCCAATACCAATTCCATGCGATGAGCTTGAGCTTCGCCAAAATAGTAACATTTGTTACCTATCCAATATTTTACCGATGACGCACATATCGGTTTCGATCCGATAATATCGGTTCAGCCCTAGTTTGAGTGCTAGCAAAATTTTGATGACCATTTTAAATTTCCGGACTAGCGAATCTTGGGACTAGTGCATCTACTCTGGAAAAATACCCGTCCAATACCAATTCCATGCGAGGAGCTTTAACTTTGCCAAAAAAGTTGCACATATCGGTACCGATTGGATAATATCGGTTCAGCCTTAGTTTGAATGCTAGCAAAATTTTGATGACCATTTTTAATTTCCAGACTAGCGAATCTTGGGACTAGTGCATCTACTCTGGAAAAATACCCATGTCAAATACCAATTCCATGCGAGCTTTAGCTTCGCCAAGAAAGTTACAGTTTTTACCGATCCGATATTTTACAGATGACTCCCATATCGGTACCGATCATATCCGATAATATCGGTTCAGCCCTAGTATGAGTGCTAGCAAAATTTTGATGACCATTTTTAATTTCCGGAGTTAGCAAATCTTGGGACTAGTGCACCCACCCTGAGAAAATACCCATGTCCAATACCAATTTCATGTGAGGAGCTTTAACTTTGCCAAAAAAGTTGCACATATCGGTACCGATTGGATAATATCGGTTCAGCCTTAGTTTGAATGCTAGCAAAATTTTGATGACCATTTTAATTTCCAGACTAGCGAATCTTGGGACTAGTGCATCTACTCTGGAAAAATACCCATGTCAAATACCAATTCCATGCGAGCTTTAGCTTCGCCAAGAAAGTTACAGTTTTTACCGATCCGATATTTTACAGATGACTCCCATATCGGTACCGATCATATCCGATAATATCGGTTCAGCCTTAGTTTGAGTGCTAGCAAAATTTTGATGACCATTTTTAATTTCCAGACTAGCGAATCTTGGGACTAGTGCATCTACTCTGGAAAAATACCCGTCCAATACCAATTCCATGCGAGCTTTAGCTTCGCCAAGAAAGTTACAGTTTTTACCGATCTGATATTTTACAGATGACTCCCATATCGGTACCGATCATATCCGATAATATCGGTTCAGCCGTAGTTTGAGTGCTAGCAAAATTTTGGTGATCATTTTTAATTTCCGGACTAGCGAATCTTGGGACTAGTGCACCCACCCTGAGAAAATACCCATGTCAAATACCAATTCCATGAGAAGAGCTTTAACTTCGCCAAAAAAGTTAAATTTTTAACCGATCCAGTATTTTACAGATGATGCACATATCGGTACCGATCGGATAATATCGGTTCAGCCTAGTTTTGAGTATTTGATTATAACTTGTAACTCCGTTTCATAAGTAATGAATACTCGTTATATTTTATACTATTCATACATGTAACTTAGTAAAAAGGGCCCGGAATTAATTCCCTATTATTTACGAAGGGTACTGATCGTAAATCATTTTAGCAAGATGAGTTTATCATGATGAATTCATTGAGACTACTTCGCAAGTCTCAAAATTATATCGTAAACTTACGACACATTGCAAAATCCAATTCACCAACATTATTTACGATCAGTACCCTTTGAACTATTTAGGAAGTCTACCGGGTACCCTTCGCAAAGTTACAGCTACGAGAAGGGTAGGCCTATGGCTGCGTAACTTGCGAACATCAACACATACTTTAATACTAGTGAAATACACGTAAGCCAAGGTACATGATAAGCTGGAATGGAAACAACTACAGTCAGTGACCACTGCATGTAATGCATATGAAGTACGAACGGTTTGCTGTGCACTGCCATGACTGTGTGTGAGTTTGCCCTACCCTGGAACACCATGAACACAGTCCACCTGAGTAAGCTTACTGTGCGATCGTGAAAATGGAAGGTCGACGAGATGCTCATTTTGGAAACCATTTCACACGGCCAAATTTGTGTGTTAAGTGAAAACTGGATTTGTTTTAAAATAAAAAGAGGTGTTAAATTCATGTGGGATATATGAAAGTTTGATATGTGATCTCCAAAGTCGTGTTTTCATAGGGAAATTTCAGTACATTCCGTGCAAAATTTACGGAGTCAACCGGAGTGACGTAAATTAACCGCACGGACGGTGTATTGTGAATCTTCAAAAATATGGTCAAATAAAATAGTCTATAACTTACTATGAGTTGTTTTGCATTTCACGGGCTTCTATATTAATAAAATGTTATAAGTTAATTAGCACGAGTGATGAATTATCGTATTTTGTTGATTTTACATTTTTTCTCACAAATAGATTTATACACAAAATGCGCGGTACAAACAATAAACAACCAAATCTTTCGCGGGGTATTTTAAATTAAGCCAGAAAGCGCCCGACGAAGTTTTTTGAAGTGGTTTTCTTTTGATTTACAAAATCACTACCGTAATCCACGGTAAAAATAAACGAAAACGAGGAACTGCTCAACAAAGGTAAATGTATATTTATAAAAGGTACGGTCTTTTTTAGCAATACATAATAAGATAATGCAGCCTATGATGGGACTAGTTAATGAAAAATGTGACATTTTATCGGGGTTTGCTGCTTTCAATATTCATTTGTGTTGCCGTGAATGCCGCGGCGGTCGATGTTTTGGAAAAATAATAATTCGTTTACAACCCTGAATTTCGGATAAGTGAATAATGAGAACTCATTTAAATAGTATTCAAAACACATCTCTTCTGTTAATTGTTTTTTATTTCTTCTTGCCAGGCTATAATTCATGAAACAAAAACATAGTACATTATTCAAAAATATTCATGAAAGTGATAAGTTTTCTTGTGTACAAAACTCTCAACATTCAAGTTGTCTGCTGCCCTCTGTTGACCAGATTCGGTCATTAAATTTCCTATTCGCAACGTAATTGAAGGGCCGGTGGGAGTAGAAACAGCTCCCGTCGGATTCGTGTATAGGAGGCAAGATTCTGAAGACATAATAATGAAGTTGATCGGTTATTGCGTTTGAGCTGGACAGTGGATTCATGAATTTGCTCTCGCCCAGACAGCCAAACAACAACCAGGCAGACAGGTAAAGAAAGAAACAAACAACCAACCAACCATTTGGATGATAACATAAGCCCCACACTTGTGTGGGAGCTAGGGTGCATCAGATGCCCCTCATGTCAATGGATTCATCTGTCCCTAGTCTTAAAATGTTCCTATTGTCACAAAACTAACATGTGCCAAGTTTGAATTAATTCGGAGGTCGTCCTGAGGGGCCACCGAGAGCCTAAAGTTACAATGTGTGTTCTATGTAGTAAAGTTCGTTGACCCCTGTACAATTCCAATTAGAAGCCGATCGAACAATTTAAAGTAGCTGCCATATCAAAACCGTTTGGATTTAGAAGCTCAAATCTTGGGAGCTAAGCGTACTGATAATCATCTTTGAATCTGTGATGAAAATCCATCTCCAAAGAAATGACTGTGTGTGTTTTATTGTCAAAAGCGCCCCCACAGTCCATATTCTTGGGAAAATTTATAATTTCTGTCTTAACCAAGTGCTATAATCATGATAATACTTTATTTCACACTGAAAGTTGTTAATATGTATTATATATTGATCTAAAGTTCAGAAAATCTGCTTTGTAAAAGTGTAATAACAACCAGGACATCAACATTTGTAAAATTTGAGGTAAAAATTACCACAAAATGCCTATTTCACTGAAATTTTGTATCGAGGGCGCTTGTGCCAATTCCACACATGCTCATTTTGTTGGTGATTAATTTTTATCACCGATTCGAAGATGATTATCAGTACTATAAGCGCAAAAGATTTGAGCTTCTAAGTCCTAACGGTTTTGATATGGCAGCTACTTTAAATTGTTCGATCGGCTTCTAATTGGAATTGTACAGGGGTCAACAAACTTTACTACATAGGAACACACATTGTAACTTTAGGCTCTCGGTGGCCCCCCAGGACGACCTCCAAATTAATTCAAACTTGGCACATGTTAGTTTTGTGACAATAGGAACATTTTAAGACTAGGGACAGATGAATCCATTGACATGAGGGGCATCTGATGCACCCTAGTGGGAGCCAAAATAAAAAATAGATTACAGTTACAGGAAACTTATTTTTCCTAACGACCATGTCAATAACGCCCAGAAAAGTTGTTTTAGCTTTTTTTAATAGCTCCGCATGAGACCGAATGGAGATTTTTTTTGATGAGCGCAGAGCGCGTGTTCGGAAAGTTTTTTGGTATGTTTTGATTTGTTTTCATGTTTTTTTCGCTATCTACTGAAGATAGCATTTTGCGCCTCATTCCGAATCATCATCACACTGTATTATATAATGTTTTACGTTATTTTCTCTATAGGCCTACCGTAAAACCTCGTCTACAAGCATATAGAGTGCTTCTAACGAAAGCTAATGTAATCCAGGCACCATTATGGAGTTTGAGCAAATAAAATACAGATCCAAACATACACAAACAAGTATTATTGTAATACCAATCTATTGTACATGTATTGGCATATTTATGCATGTATCGTATTAATTTAGCTTTCATCAGAAACACTATATATGCTTGTAGACGAGGTTTTACGGTATTTTTTTATTTCATCACGTAGCGGATATTTTTTTCTTTCTTGAACATCAGTCCCGATACATGTCTCTCTGTTTACCTTTTTAAAATTTAAAATGCTCATCAGCATTAGGCCTAATAACATTTTAGTACGCGCAGAGCGAGTGTTAAGAAAGTCTTTGGGTATATTTTTTGTTCATGTTTTTTTTCGCTATTTACTGAAGATAGTAGCTAGAATCTCATCCCGATTCGTCAATTGTTTCTACTGAATAAGTCCTGTTTTGCATTATTTTCTCTATATTTTCATTTTATTACGTAGCGGATAATTCTATCTTTCTAGTACCGACATCATTCCCGATCAGAATTTTTAAAACTATAGACTCATCACGTTCCGAATCTACGTGCCTCTCTGTTATTAGCTTTTTTTAAATATATATTTCAGCATTAGGCCGAATGATCATTGTCTGAGTATATTTTTAGTTTTTCATGTTATTTTTTTCGCTATACTGAAGATAGCATTTACCATTTCATCCCGATTCATCATCTCTTTCTACTGTATACGTCATGTTTTACATTATTTTCTCTATATTTTTTTATTTCAGTACGTAGTGGATATTTTTTCTTTCTAGTACATTAGTCCCAATCAGGCATTTTTAAAACTATGTTATAGACTCATCACGTTTCGGATCTACACGTCTCTCTGTTTTTATCTTTTTTGATATTTCAGCATTAGGCCGAATGACCTTTTTTTAATGCCCGCAAAGCGAGTGTTATACAGCATGTCTCAAAAAAAATTGTGCAAGTGAAAAGCGCACTCTCTGGCATTTAAAAATACCGTTGTGACATAATGCTTACATCAACGTCAAGGGCGTAGTCTTAGCTCTTAAATGCCGCTTGTTCTGTTAAATTTGCTTGTTTTAATCTCGAGATAGCTTTAGTCACAGACCCTTTCTAGGGTCTGTGCTTTAGTTAAAGACGAAAGGGTAAAATCACAATTGTGCCACTTTTACTGGGGAAGAGGGCTTTACATGTATCAGTGATAGCAGTAAGTTTTATCAAGAGCTCCTTCGTGAAATCAAAAGAATGCATCAATTTCACAATACAATTTTTTCACTGTTTTTATTGTTTTATCATGATGCAGGAATGATGATTATCTTTTTGCACTTAAGAGAGATTAAAAGATAAATAAATATTTCACATTCTGCTGTAAAAATTAAATACATTTTTATCGTGGTAAATGCTGTTCTCTTAGTCACTTAAGACATGTGAAAAGACAAACAAATATTGCGCACTTATACATGTTATAGGTTAATGAACGCGTATTATATTACTTGTTGGGAGAGATATTAGACAAAATAATGCACGCGTGCTGATGTTGATGCGTCTAATGCATTCACCCCGAAAGGAAGAGTGCACTAGACGCATCAACATCAGCTATCATTGATTTACATGTACAGCTCTCTTCCCTAGTAAAAGTGGCACAATTGTGATTTTACCCTTTCGTTGTTAAATAAACATATGTCGAAATTGGAACAAGCAAATTGAACAAAACAAACGGCATTTAACAGCTAAGACTGCGCCCGTGACGTTGGTGTAAGCCTTATGTCACAACGGTATTCTCTAATTGCCATAGAGGGTGCTTTTTACTTGCACAATTTTTTTTGAGACAGGCTGTAGAAAAATCTTTGAGTATATTTTGAACGCGCAAACAGCTATACGCGTGTTTTGGCATCATGGTTTTTCGCTATCTACTGAAGATAGCATTGCGGACGTACAGTACAGAAAATGCTCACATTGAGAAGAACGCGTGTTTGGAAAGTTTATTTTGATGGTTTGGTTTTGTTTTTGCTATTTACTCAAGATAGTATTTACTTATAAAATACAAAGAAATTAAAAAAGGTTGAAAAAAGGCCTGCGTCATTTTCTTGGAGATTCTATGCAGAAAATGCTGGAGAAAGCGTTGTTTACTTCATTAAATAAAAGAAGATAAATATACATATTTGTACTTCAATAATTAGTATGGTGTTAGATATGCATTACTGTTCTTTCATTAATGTCCTTATACTAACTGTTTGTGACAACGTGGTTTGGATATGCATTACAACATTCACGCCATTGTGTTGCATTGGTGTTACTTCTACGCTCACCTCATTAATAAAGTGGCACTTACTGTTTTACAAAACATCTGCTTCACACCTAAAAATGGATTATTTGGAACTTTTACGTGTTTAATTACTGATTAGTTTGCGCACATTTACTTTAATAATCAAAATCATTCTACTCCATGTTGTTTTCATATTTACGGACAAATCAATTGTAAGAAGTGAGAAGTTCATTTTGCTTTTCAAATTAGAATTTCATGCTGGTGTCCAAACATACTAATATAAAGAAGATCAATGATTGACTTGCTATTAGCATGTTTAAGGGAAATCGACCTGCATGTTATACAAGACTAAACTTGAAACCCAAAACGCTCATTTAGACTCGGAAATATTGTTAGTATATACTGTAATAATACTCACGATGCATCTGTTGCACCCTCATTCGGATTTCTTTTCTACATTAAACACTAGATTACTAGTATATTATAATATTAGGTTCACATCATGACAGGGCTCGAATTTGGGTTGTTATAATTTAATAAACTCAACCCAGAAAGTATCGAAACGATTATAAATGGTCAGATATATCGGGAACTGAAATATATAGCAAAACCTTATTTGTATATAAAGCGCAGTTTTCTCCTGCGCATTTTGATACCACTTTTGTTGATCTACGATATCATTTGGTCGAGTTATGGGCGCTTGAGTGGGTTTAAGTCGGATTATGAAAGTTGCACTTAGCTCCTATTTAAGCCAAATGCGTTCGTCGTGTACACACCCCCGCACACCCCCCCCCACACACACACACCCCATCAAGACAAAGGACACCGATGTGCTCTGTTTACTTTATTTTATTTTACTCCTTCGACTTCGACTTCCAACTTCAATACTTGCTACCCTTTACTTATCTCTGACTTATCTCATGAACTCTTTCTGTTGACATCTCAATACTTGGTGTGCCCACCATCACTGTCTATTACTGCCTGGATTCGTCGTCTAAGGTCTTGAATAGGAGCTAAGTGCAACTTTCAAAATCCGACTTGAAGCCACTCAAGCGCCCATAACTCGACCAAATGATATCGTAGAGCAACAAAAGAGGTATCAAAATGGGCAGGAGAAAGCTGCGCTTTATGTACATTAAATAAGTTTTTGCTATATATTTCAGTTCCCGGTATATCTGACCATCTATAATCGTTTCGATACTTTCTGGGTTGAGTTTAGTTGAAACGCACTGGGAAAGTTGTAACATGGTTTTTAGCTGCCCGAGTGTCAAACGTGACCATGGTGTCGGACGATTCCAGGATGGTTCGTCACCTTCTACGTCATGCAAATTAATTTCATCATTGAAAGGAGCAATATCGAACAACAACAACAACGTATGTAATTATTTTAACGCCTTTATGAACTGATTGAGGGAACTCATTATCACAGACAATTATTATTAGCATATCTAATCAATTTTCACCATTGGTGTCATCAATAACTTTGGATTCTTATACATGCTAGCAAGAGTCCCGAGAATGCAGAATGTAGTCAACATGTACCTGGCAAACTTAACTGTTTCAGATACTGTGTTTTTGTTTCTGAACATTATCTACTATTCTTTTGGTATCCTCAATTCGCCTATCAAAGAAAACTTGCCGTTTCGTTTCAAATATACTTGCGTTTTAATTTATGGACCGGCGTTTCTTACATACTACGCGTCTATATTAATTATTACTTTGGTGACTTTTGATCGTTATCTTGCTGTCTGTTTTCCTATCCGCCATCGACTGCTTAAAACCAAAGTGCCTACTGTCAAGGTATTGTCTGTCACATGGTTGCTGTCCCTTATTCCAGCTACATTCTCAACACTCCGGTACGCCAAACAAACCGAACTTTGTATCAAGTGGCCACAGCGCGACTTTTACCAGAACCTGCCCCAAACGATGAGCATTTGCATGCCACTTGTTCGTAATACGGACATAAATCTAGTCTCTATGAACGTGTTCCTAGCTTTCGGCTTTGTGACGATGCTCGTAAATGTCATCATGTACCGTGGAATTATCACTGCTCTTAACCCTAAAAATCGCACAGGAACCACGGGGACTCGCTCTACAAAGACTCGTGAAACACGTGTACGAAATCAGGTGGCACGAATGTTAGTGATTGCTGGCATCCTTTTCTTCACTTTTCAGCTACCTTTACGTTGTTTCACTATTGGTAGCATAGTCCGAATATTTGATGGAAAACCCGTCCTTAGCAGTAGGCAACATTATATGATCTTGATCATTGGACGCATTTCACTGTTAATCAATTCCAGTACGAATAGTTTTGTATACGGATGTACAAGTGAACATTACAGAAAATGTTTCATTGAAGCATTCTGCAGACGTTCTGTTACCAACAGACCAAAGCGAGTAGAAACGCCTTCTGTTTCTGGACGGTTAGCAACATTAAATCACCTCAAGCGTTAGAGACTGCGCTGATAGCCATAACAACGACGATCCCAAGCACACAGATATGTTCAGATTGGTGGAGAAGTGTTATCCACAATTGTTTGACATTTATATGTTTACGAGTATAACTTATATATTAGTGTACAGGGTGTCCCAAAAAAAAGAGGCCCCACATTGCGCCCTCTTTTTCTCCTATTTCTGAAAAGTTGATCAAATATATTTTGGTATGTAAAGAAACCTTTAATCGTTAGCTTTAATAAACCAAAACAATTATTTCAATCGGCTCATAACTTTTGAAGATATGTCCTTTTAAAGAAATGTATCCGTTTTTCACTCTGTCCACGGAGGAGGTTTGGCTACTTCAAAGATTGGAAAGTGCATATACCATGCATGAATATAAAACATTCCTCGATGATAACTTTATAAAATAACAACTTTATTTAAGGGAATGGGCTTTACCGGTGGGCTTATGGGTTATGGATTTTGTTAAGTGTCATTAATTTGGGCGAAATTGGTGTGGGATGGGACTTCTTTTGCTATACTTGCAATTACTTATGTTTTTCTTGTTTCTTGCTTTCTTTTTATTGACAACATAAGTCATTTCTCTTTTTGTAATAAAAGGTAGCCCTGAAAAGGGCTGTTTAGTTTGTCTTTGGTTCTTTTGAAGTGAGTTTACTGTGCTGCTCTGCCCTCTACCTGGTTGCCTCCGTGACGAATACCGGTTTCAGCCCTAGTTCTCATTGCATTAATTGCGTTGCGTACCATCCTTAAGGCCTTGTGCGCCGGATACTTGCGAATGCAGCAGTAATACTGGGTTGCGAAGATGTTTGAAGCTAGCTGGTGATTCTCGCTTATAGTGAATGCTTTCCCAAGACTAATGCTATTATCTATCCATGTCATTAACCGTGTGTTTCGTTTAAATCTTTGATGTAGCCAAACCTCATCCGTGGACAGAGTGAAAAACGGGTACATTTCTTAAAGAGAGCATATCTTCAAAAATTGTGAGCCGATTGAAAGAATTGTTTTGGTTTATTAAAGCTAACGATTTAGGGTTTCTTTACATACCAAAATATATTTGATCAACGTTTCAGAAATAGGAGAAAAAGAGGGCGCAATGTGGGGCCTCTTTTTTTTGGGACACCCTGTATATTATATCACTGTTGCTCTATCTTATATAAAAGCCATATTTTATTATAACCATATTATCTGATGCAATTTTATTAAATATGTGTAATCTGTGATCAAGTTCTCCCTTTCAGGTTAGCAACTATTTTAAACTGTTGTGATTTGGTAGCTCACAGCATCTTGCTAATTTGAGTGAACTTTGGCTAAAATTGCATTGATCATTTCATAACGAGTGTGTAGAAGAATTCAAATATCATAGATATAATTTTGTATGGGTCCTGTGGTTCTTGAGTTATGTTGTCAAGAGTGCTGAAACAACACTTTTGTAAAACGTACATAACTCATTAACAACAATAAATCAAGCAAGTTTGTGCAAACTTTTGCAAAACATCTAAGTGTTATTTTTCAATAATATATTGAGTTAGATAATGAAAATCGATTTTTCTTTTGCTGCTTCGACCAACAATACCTCGTCTACCCTTAAAGGGATTTTTATTCAACTACCTTCACTATTGGTAGCATAGTCCGAATATTTGGTGGAAAACCCGTCCTTAGCAGTAGGCAACATTATATGATCTTGATCATCGGACGCATTTCACTGTTAATTAATTCCAGTATGAGTAGTTTTGTATACGGATGTACATGTGAATATTACAGAAAATGTTTCATTGAAGCATTCTGCAGACATTATGTTACCATGGTTGCCAATACACCAAAGCGAGTAGAAACGCCTTCAGTTTCTGGACTGTTAGCAACATTAAATCACCTCAGGCGTTAGAGACTGCACTGATATCCTTTAACAACGACGATCCCAAGCACACAAATATGTTCAGCATGTTCAGATTGGTGGAGAAGTATTATCCACAATTTTTTGACATTGATATGTTTACGAGTATAACTTATACTATATATTAGTTTATATTATATCACTGTTGCTCTATCTTATATACAATATATACGTGTATTTGGGATGATCCATATTATTATATGATGCAATGGAAAATCTATTGTAAATGTATTATCAATAAATAACAAAATAACTGTGACAGAGTATATAGCATTATACTACGGGAGCTCACTACTAAATCATATTAGACTCAAAATGTTGGTAAACTTTTTGTTTGTTTCGTAATGAGTCTTAAACAAATATACACTGTGTAACCTTTATTTTCAGAAAATAAAGCATAACATTGTTTATAATTCATCTCAATTTTCATTAAAGTTTTCTTTATTTACTTAAAGACCCTGACAATGAATTACCTAATAAACAGGGTGATCATAATTTACCAATTTATAATATACAAAACATAATTAATATAATGCATGTGTTTCCTTCCTCTTTATATTTCCATATTTATATATTTCATTCTTCATCACCCCACATTCCCCAGTCATCATCCTGGCTGCGAACATACAGGGTTCTAAACACAACCACGCGAGGTTTTCGTGTTGAACGGGGTTGCGCGCTCAGAGAAAAATCGGCATTAGGCCGACTGCAGAGCTATAACGAAATTATAGCAGAGATTAATCTGCGAGATATATATTATCGAATCGAATTAGGCCTACTGGTGCTATATCTACTGAGAATCAAATTAAAATTTCAAATGTTGCGACATTTTGTTTTGGTTTAATTTGGGACTATTAATTTGGGACTATATGAGATTCTAAGTGCTAGGCCTATCTTCAGTAGATATAGCGAAAAAATTCCTAAAACGCGCACGGTTACTCTGCGTGAATAAAAAAAAATCGGCATTCGGCCTATATGCCGCGCTACTGTACAAAAAATTTAAAAAAAGGGGGGGAGGTAAAAATAGAGAAACAGGCAGATGCGGAAATTGATGAGTCTGTAATATCGCTTTAAACTTTCTGATCGGGACTGATGTATTAGAAAGAAAAAACTCGCCGCTACATGGTGAAGTAAAAATTTAGAGAAAATAATGTGAAACATTACTTCTAGACTAGAAAGATGCAATGAATCGGGACGAGACTCTAAATGCTATCTTCAGTAGATATAGCGAAAAATCCTAAAACGCGCACGGTTACTTTGCCCGAATTTTAAAAAATCGGCATTCGGCCTATATGCCGCGCTATTAAAAAAAGGGGGAAAAAAAGAAAGAGGTAAAAATAGAGAAACAGGCAGATGGTAATCTCTGCTTTATAAGTGCTGTTTTAAATTTTGGTCAGCTTCGTCATTTTTACATTTCGTTATAGCTCTGCAGTCGGCCTAATGCCGATTTTTCTCTGAGCGCGCAACCCCGTTCAATGCAGTTTTGCCGTTTCGCGCCGTACTGAATCATCATCTACAACTTGTGCTAGGCAATGTGGGGTTTTTTTATTATTTTTTTTTTAAATTTTATTTTGCTTGCTATCTTCTGAAGATAGCAATTTTGATCAGCTTCGTCATTTTAACATTTCTTTATAGCTTTGCATTCGGCCTAGTGCCGATTTTTATACTAAAAGAAAATGTGGTGAGACATGCCGTAATTTGCTCGATTCTGGTGCCGGTGTCTATAGAGCTCCTGCATTGATTTACATGGGTAATATTAAAATTGAAATATCTCAAGAACCGAATACCGTATGACGCTGAAAGAAACATTGAAATAAAGCTTTTACATCTCCCTATCTGTTTTATGTCATTTTGGTGTTTGTCGGATTCGTGTGATTTTGCTATCAACTGCAGATAGCTCAAATTTAAATGCCCGTTGGTTGTCGTTTTTGTCTGCTGAACGAGATAAAGGGTACATACCACAAAAAAGCTTTCCAGAGACTTCACGTGCTAAATAGGGGTCGCATTTTGGCCATAAATCGAGTTACGTCCAACTTTGAAATATATATTTGATATCATCTTAACTAGTACAAAATTCTGCATAGCATTTCTGAAAATGACTACACATTTTAGGTCCGACTAATTTTTGAGAAATTTAGTGCTATATAATATAGGTCACATTTTCCCGTGTTTACATCCGACTGCTAACCGCGTTCTGACCTCGTTTGTTCATGCACACATAATCGTAAATATCATTCAAATGTTCGCATTTTCTTTTCAAATTTGTAGAGATCACATTCACAAGTTCTAGTAAAACACGATTTTCAACACTAAAATTGTTACTATTGTACCGATTTTCTAGAATTTTTCAGTATGCAAAGTTTGGGACTATAGGCGTGATAAACTTAGTAAATTTTTCAAACAGATCACAAACTTTTACAATTCTGTATTGCTACCAAGGTTGAACGTATCAAACAAGTTCTTAGACATGTTTATAATTTTAAAAAAAGCCAACTTTAGTCAAATTAGAACTGAGCTGAGTTGTGCTGATTTTTCTTGTGTATATAATGCTTGATGTAAATGATGCTTGGATTTCATTCACTAACATCTTTGTTTCTATCCTTGACAGGAATATACCCAAGATTAAAATTAGAGACAGTTCAACACCTGGTTGGACATGATGCAGTCATGGTCCATGGCAAAGGCGATTCGACCTTTGTGGCATTAAACCCAGTTAACAGGAAATTAATCCAGTAAATCGATTCAGTAAAGCAAATAAGCTCATGCATTCGATCACTTACGGCAACAAGCTTCGGTCGATTACCCCAGCTGCAGCGTGTGTAAACTCTAATTTGCATAGTATAGAGGCTGTACGTGAAATTATTGATTGGCTCCAAACAAAGGATTTGAACCGGTGCACGTAATCATGGCGCAGTGCAGTCCATTCAATCAAATGTTGTCATCAACCTATTTGATCGCAGTGCATTGTTATGTGTGTGAGACGAACTGTCGCGGTTGATTGCAATCAAACAAACGATGTCTTATGTATTACTTTGTTCCGTGATGAAAATCGTGATGTTTTATTCAATCACTCTTGAAAAATGTATTTCTTTTGTAGGCCTATTACTTTGTTTTGTGATGAAAATTGTGATGTTTTATTTCATCACGCTTTAAAACAAACGATTTCTCATGTATTACTTTGTTTCGTGATGACAATTTTGATGTTTTATTTCATCACTCACGAAAAATTGATTTCTTATGTATTACTTTGTTTCGGGATGAAAATCGTGATGTTTTATTTCATCATCACGCTCTAAAACAAACGATTTCTTATGCATTATATTTGTTTTGTGATGAAAATCGTGATGTTTTATTTCATCACGCTCTAAACAATAATTATAGTTACATGCATTTCAAGAAAAAATCTTATTAAAACGGTAGGGACTATGTTGTTTAGAAAAAATGTAGAAAGTGATGATGATGATGATGTCGATGATGATGATGATGATGATGATGATGATGATGATGATGATGATGATGATGATGATGATGTCTCCAAAAGTGTCCCGGTTTGTTTTTTCTTGCCCTAAATCGTGCGTATCTATTAATAAGGCACTTCAATAATCAATAATCAGTCCTGTGACGGCCTCCACTAACTAGCTACTAACTTGGGTTTATGGGCGCTGATATTTCATGTTCACTGTCACTTATTTATCAGAAAAGTGCGACCATTTGTCAATCACCTACAGTACCCAATTTCGGCATACTATATAAGAAACTCATCATGATGATTGCCAGAGAATAGTTAAAATGTAGCTTGTACCGTTTTTTGTGGCATCCTTCAGAAGTGAGCGGTCCGATACCAATATTTTCGGTCAAATCTCCATTCAATTAACACGGGGAGTTGGCTAGCTATGCCTTGCCCTCACTCATATTTTACAAAAGTGCGACTATTTCTGAACATCTAACCTAGCTGTAATTTTAGGTCATGTTAGAGAAATATATTTGCTAGAAGTTTGGAGAATAGCTAACATATTGGCTGGTTATTTTTCACACAGTGATGTTAACTAGGCAAGTGCCCATTCTTCCAACGTAGATCATTTGTAGGGGTCACGCGTCAATGGTGAGAGCACTGTGTATTGTGTATAGGAAAACGGACAGTAACTGCAGTATGATAGATTCAGAGGTCGGCATTTGCAGAAGAAGAAGTATACAGCATGGAAGCGGGCAAAAAAGAGTGACTCGGTAAACCATTGGGCTAAGTTTCGCAAACTAAGGAACCGCTTGAAAAATTTGATTTCATTCAAATATGATGAATATATTGCCGGGTTTGGTTCGACGCTTTCTGATAACCCGAAGCGGTTAATGGTCCTTTTTTCGATCTAAAACTAGGACGACATCATTACCCCAGTTTATCAGTTACAATGACATGTCTGCTTCCACTTCTTATAGAGAAAGCCACCCTCTTCAATAATTACTTCTTCTCTGTTTTTACCCAACCAAAGGTTTCTCATCACTACCCACTATTTCTCATTTCCAACATGCTAATCTTGGTAATCAAATCATTCAGGTGGATGATGTCATTAAAATTCTCAAAAATCTCAATGTAAATAAGGCCCTTGGCCCTGATGGTATTTCACCTAAGGTTTTAAAAGAATGTTGCTGTCAAATTGCTGCTCCTTTGTGCTATATTTTTAATGTCTCTCTAACTGAAGGTAAATTACCTAACCAGTGGTTGGACGCGAATGTAGTCCCTGTTTTTAAGAAATCTGATAAGCAGCTTGCCAGCAACTACATGCCTGTTTCACTACTTTGTATATGTGGCAAGATCATGGAGCGTGCTATTTTTAATATGATTTTTCCTGTTATTAAAAACCAAATCTACCCTCTCCAACATGGGTTCATGAAAGGACGCTCAGCCACTACACAGTTAGTTGAAGTTTTCCATGAAGTTAATTCCATCCTGGACAATGCTGGGCAGGTTGATATGATATATCTTGATTTTTCAAAAGCCTTTGACAGTGTATCTCATGAGCTTCTTATTCATAAACTTGGCTCATTTGGTATCCACTCAGATCTTTCGCACTGGCTTAGGGCTTACTTAACTGGCAGACGGCAGAGGGTCGTTGTTGATGGGGTTTATTCTGACTGGCTGCCTGTTATTTCTGGAGTGCCACAGGGGTCCATCCTTGGCCCTTTATTTTTTGTTTTATATATCAACGACCTGCCTAGCATTGTCCACCATGCAAAAGTTGCACTCTTTGCGGATGACGCAAAATGTTACATTAATGTAAAAAATGTCAATGATTGCAAATTGCTTCAGGAAGATCTTCATCATCTTGTTCAATGGAGTAATACTTGGGAATTAAATTTTCATCCCTCAAAATGCCAAGTCATTGTCATTACTGTTTCAAGGAAACGTTTGTTAGTGAATTTTGATTATTTTATGAATAACACAAATCTGTCAGAGACCTTGGTGTTGATGTCACATCCAAACTTGATTGGAACGACCATATTAACAGATTGGTAAAAAAGTGCAATAAAAAAAATGGGTCTCATCATATGCGCACAGTTGGTTTTAAGGCACCTGAAAAAATCACCAAAGCCCTGATAATTCATTGATCAGGAGTGATCTTGAATTTGGTAGCTGCCTTTGGAGTGGTACATCCAGACACAATATTCAGTGTCTCGAAAGTGTTCAAAGGCGAGCTACCAAGTTCATCATGCACTATCCTGATCTGGATAATCGGGAGCGGTTGTGCCATCTGGGTATGTTACCCCTCACGCTTCGTAGAGAGCAACTTGATATTTGTTTATTTTACAAGTCCTTGTCTGACAATTACGATCTGGATGTCTACAAGTATGTCAAGTTTTACAAGTCAGAGATTGGGCAAGACCGTCCCAACACAAGATCAACATGTGACACCTTGCGCCTTAGGATCCCCTTCTGCAAAACGGAAGCTTTTAAGTCCAGTTTTTTAACCGCATTGTGCCAATTTGGAATCAGCTTCCCCTTAGTGTTAGGTCCTCTTCATCTTTTTCTGTTTTTAAAAGCAATGTGGTTAATTTTTTGCATTCTCATTTTCAGTTAAATTTTCGGCCGGCTGACATTTGTACGTGGGTTTCCGTATGCAGCTGTGCTATTTGTAGGGTGTCTTAATTAATTTTGATCTATCTTCAGTAGATATAGCGAAAAAAATCCTAAAACTCGCACGGTTACTTTGCCCGAATTAAAAAATCGGCATTCGGCCTATATGCTGCGCTATTAAAAAAAAGGGGGAAAAAGAAAGAGGTAAAAATAGAGAAACAGGCAGATGATAATCTCTGCTTTGTAAGTGCCGTTTTAAATTTTGGTCAGCTTCGTCATTTTTACATTTCTTTATAGCTCTGCAGTCGGCCTAATGCCGATTTTTCTCTGAGCGCGCAACCCCGTTCAATGCAGTTTTGCCTTTTCGCGCCGTACTGAATCATCATCTACAACTCGTGCTAGGCAATGTGTTTTTTTTTTTTTTAATAATATTTTGTTTTTAATTTTATTTTGCTTGCTATCTTCTGAAGATAGCAATTTTGATCAGCTTCGTCATTTTAACATTTCTTTATAGCTTTGCGTTCGGCCTAGTGCCGATTTTTATACTAAAAGAAAATGTGGTGAGACATGCCGTAATATTTTTTTTTGCTTGCTATCCTCTGAAGATTGCAATTTTGGTCAGCTTCGTCATTTTAACATTTCTTAATATAATTATAGGAAAGTTTATTTTGATGTTTTTTTGTTTTGATTTTTTTTAACACATGCGCGCATAGCCCATCACTTACGGCCTGCATCATTTTCTCGGAACTCGCAAACAGCTATACGTGTGTTCGGAAAGTGTTTTGGCATCATGGTTTTTCGCTATCTACTGAAGATAACATTGCGGGCCTAATAAAACAATACAGAACATATTTCACTCATTTAGAACAACGCGTGTGAGGAGAGTTTATATTGATGTGTTATTTTTTCGCTCTCTACTCAAGATAGTATCTATTTATAAAATACACAGAAATTGAAAAAGGTTGAAAAGATTTTGTTCTCTATACTGATGATAGCATTTGGGACCTAATGTAATAGTACAAAAAAATCACAGATTTAGCATGAGACGAGTTAGGAAGGTCATTTAGTATAGCTTTAATACTCCATGTTTGTTTGTTATCTAGTATTTGCGGTGCGATTGGTCAATCATTATAGGCCCGTTGCGACATGCATCATCTTCTGTGAACACACGCTCGCACAGTCCACTTACGGCCTACATCATTTTTTTGGAACTCGCAAAGAGCTATGCGTGTTCGGAAAGTGTTTTGGCATCATGGTTTTTCGCTATCTACTGAAGATAACATTGCGGGCCTAATAAAACAATGCAGAAAACATTTCACCCATTTAGAAGACCGCATATTAGGAAAGTTTATTTTGATGTTTTTTTGTTTTGATTTTTTTGTATTCATGTTTGTTTGTTATCTAGGGCGCGATTGGTCAATCATTATAGGCCCGTTGCGACATGTATCATCTTCTGTGAACACACGCGCGCAAAGCCCACCTACGGCCTGCATCATTTCTCGGAACTCACATACTACACGAGTGTTCGGCATCATGGTTTTTCGCTCTATACTGAAGATAACATCGCGGGCCTATTGACAGTACAGAAAATATTTCACACACTTAGGAGAACGCGTGCTAGGAAAGTTTTTGAAAATTTTGATGTTTTGTTTTGTTTTCGCTATCTACTCAAGATAGTATTTATTTATAAAGTACAAATAAGCAATTTATACACAATTTTAATTTTGTTACACTTTCACTGGCATGACTGGGATCATTGATATGAATTGGGCTTTAATATGCGTCCATGACCATGACTTCCACCAGGTGCCTTCCTTTGTGTATATCGTGCCAACCTTGAAAGAAATCATATACGACGACTCAGTAAGCATTGTTGTTGAACTTGAATACATGTACTAGTTGTGCATATAACTATAACATACTGACATATACGCTAACACTATTGAACAATTAATGCCTGTATTATTACTATACACAGCCATACTACAAACTGAAGTTTATTTTGGAGCAGAAAGCTGTCGAAAGGGACGAAAGTACATCAAACTACATTGCACACTGAATTGTCGTCCGTGTGTTATATTATGGTATCTGCAATGACTCCATAACTTGAAGGTGCAGAAGTTTGGAAAGGTAAATAATAAGCAATAACAGCACATCGCAATTAAACGATAAATGCTATCTACTGTAGATAACAACGGTATCAGCAGCCGTGAGATATAAAAGTGCAGACAGCAGTCACAGCACAGATAACTGGGGAGGGGGATTTCCATACTTGTGACCGTTATGGGCCTATACCATCCCTGAAAAGTATAGGAGCATCTCGGTTAACGCATATGCCTATTTTCGAAAAAGGGGCCCACTCAGTACATAGCCTGAAAAAGGCCATTGGGAACCGCTCAATATTTACGCCAGGGGACCGGAGGGATGGGAGTTTTGACATAACATCTACAAACAGTTTCGCGTTCCCCCTCGTGTCCGCTCAAAATTGTCGGATTCCCCTTATTTTCCCCTTTTCCTACATTTAAAACTTAACAGCACCCCTTCATATTCAAGTAAAAAATCAGATTCCCCTCAAGACCCCCCACACCCCAAAGTTCTAAAGTGCTAAATGAATGATTAGGATTGAGATATGTTTCATTTGGCAGAACTTGATAATTATTTTTTTAATCCCAAAATATTAGTGCTATATTTCTCTGTAATGGGGGGTAGTACAGGCCTATGGCAGTTTATTTTTGTGCCTGGTCAGCCTGGATTACATATATATTAGCTTATATTCTATGTATATGCATATTCATTATTATTATTAAATCATATATTTATTACAGATAAGGATCACGTATAAAATGGGAAACAGCGCATTAAAACCCCATGTATGTAATAATACTGGAAAACCCATTTATGCCAGAGTTGATGAAGAACGATTTAGCATCACCAAGTATGGAGCCTCTAGCAAAACAGGTGTGAACATTCCAGAAACTGTGACAATGTCGCAAGAATATTCGCTGAAATGGGAAGGAGAATGGCAGAAAGTGTTTCCTGGTTTTACCGAAATCGGGCCACACGAGCTCCTTAAATTCAACCTAACTACCGCTAACGTGTATATCTCAATAGTTAGGGAAGATGGAGCAGGGGACGGAGCACTAGTTTGCCACAACTATTTGTGGAATAAGGAGGACAAAAACGAAGGTGTTGGCGTAGACTGGCTTGGATCCACTTATCCATGGCGGCAGCGAAAACATTAAAATTTAGGGGAGACGCAGGGGCGGCACAGCGGCTAGACCAGCCATTGAAGGGGTGGGGTTGACGTTTCATGCTTTTTCGCTATCTACTGAAGATGGCATTGTGGACCTAATAAAATAAGTATTATGGTATATTTTGATGTTTTGTTTCTTTTTCGCTCAAGTTAGTATTTACATCACGGAGGGTCTATAGGCCTAAAATACAGAAAAGTTAAAAAAAAGGCGAATTTTGGTGTTGAAAAAGCTCGACGAGGCCCACTTTGAATAGTTGAAAAATTTGAAAGTTTGAAAAAGCCAAATTTTGGGACTGAAAAAGATCGACGAGGCCCCAAAAGTTGAAAAAGCCTCAGTACTCTTAAAGCCATATTATAACATTTCCATAAGAAATAGAATTGTATTTTTTGGGTATAAAATGTCAGTATTCACTGTTAGATATGTCCTCTTTTAATTTGGACCCAAATAGACAAGGCAATACAAAGAAAATCGATATTTATACCAGCGCTTATATGTCGCAAATGCGAGCCACTCATTTGTGTCGGATCTTTTGATACCCGCACGCCATGTACGTACTGTGTTATGCACATCGTGTACGCCCCACGAAATATTTCCATCGTAATAATAAAACGGCGGTTCCTGCGGTTTATTCAAAATCTCAAATTTCGACAAAACTACAGCACCTAAAGTCTTGATTTTTGCAGGGTATGTTAGTTTACTAAAGTACATTCGTGTAAAAAACAGAATTTTGAAAAAAAATTGAGGGCATCCTCATCAGCAAATGTTATAATATGGCGTTAATATTTGAAAATGGACAAATCTCTGGATCTTGGTGTTCAAAAAGGTTGACATGGCCCATAAAGTTGAGAAACCCAACTTTTAGTTGACAGCCTATAAAATACAGAAAGTAATTCATACATTTAGCGTGGCGCAATGGTTAGGGTACTTGCCTTTAGTGCATGAGGTCCCGAGTTGACTTGGGAAAAAAAGTCTGAAATTAATTGGCAACCTCTGAAGATTAAATTCAGACTTCCGCTCTCCCCATGGTTCATTTAGAATTGGGTAATGGGCCATGAAAGTACTCCGTCCTTCGGAGGAGACGTTAAGCCGTCGGTCCTGTGTGCAGAGAGCCATACCTGTACATGTATCTCGCAGCCAGTTTCGAAAAGAGTAGGGTGTTAACCCCTGACTGTTCCCAACCCATCCCGGTGTTCAAATGGACCCCAATGGAAATAAGCTTCAATAGAGGCTTTTTTGGGTTATCCAGGGTTGTCAAAAACCCGAACAAATCAAATAAAAAAAATCAAATCAAATAGCATTCAGTATTTTCAAGAAAGTCTTTTGGCATATAGTATACAAATATTGACTGCTATATATGAGGGGTATGGTTAAGATTATAGACCCAAGGTGGTATCAAAACCATGCTATGTCCATAGTTCAATTTGAGGGCACACCGTAGTTAATCCAATGACTGCACTTTCAATCAATCAGATGACAGGAATCTATATGAGCTATATATGTTATTTTCGCTATCTACTGAAGATAGCGTTTAGAAGTTACATTTAGCACACTGCAAATTCCAAGTGTTCATTTATATTAGCGTTTTAGAGTAATGGATAATAAACACTACCACACATGCATAACACTTGTGTTAATATTTTGGCACTCTTTTAAACATTTGAACGCTTTTATTAACATTTGAACACATGAAAATGTTCATTAATCTATATGCGTGTTAACGTTGAACACAATTTAACAAATTTTAACGTGTTTATGTGTTAATATCGGACCACTTCTGTCATCATTTACCCCAAATCTGTATTTATATTTAGATTCCTTGATATCTTCAATGTAAATCTAATGTGCTTAGGTTCTAAATGTCCAGCTGTAACATTTTTTAAATATGTACACACTTTTTAAACACATAAAGGTGTTTAGGAATAACTGAAAATATTGTTTTCCATATTTTCACGAATAGGTATTTTTGGAAACCCCTACCCCTAAACATCACAAATCCAAAATAAAATCAACACCGTCCCTTTGATTTCCAAGTTATCGCACTTTTGAATTAGTATCTAAAAGCATGCTAAACACTATACCCCATCAGTCAAAACACCATGTTTAGCTTGTGTTTATTTTATAGGCCTATATGTTTAGATATACCTGTATATAACCTAAAGACAAACTAAACAGTGGTGTTTAGCTTGATGTTTGATATCTGAACATGTCGTTTAGCTAAACGGTACAGCTGTAACACTTTTGAAATACGTTAGGCGTTTTGCTAAATTGTTATTATTATATACAAGTACCTTTTCAGAAAAAGGTTTCATATTTTAAAACCTATTCTCCCACACATCACAAATCCAAAATAAAATCAACACCGTCACTTTGGTTTACAAGTTATCACACTTTGAATTTGCATCTAAACGCATCCTAAACAGCTATATCCGATGTCCTCCGTTGCACCATCCAGCCGCACCAATAACAAATTGTCTGAAAAACTTGGGAGTTGATTTGTAAATTGTATATTATCCCATCCTTTGGGCATTCGTAGTTAATTTAGGTACAGAATTGCTGTGAAAGAATATTATTAAAATTTAAGACGGTATCTTGTTTATATGATATATTTTCAACTCATTAAAGACACATCCTTCCAATGCTTTAGAACATGAAAATGAGGTGTCATGCCATTGAAAAACATGTATTCCTTTGAAGGTCACTTAGCTGGATATCAGAATAAAATCATAATAAATCATTATAAATCATTATAATCACTCAGTATACAAGAGATCCTGATAAGGGAGGTTGGACTGTGAACTACAAAAATACACCAAGGAAAATACACACATAAAAAACAAAATCTACTATTTAATGCAAAATTTGCTTTATTATATTCAATATTGAAGTTCAAACATGATATTTATATAACATTATTACTGTTTAAGATCCATCCATGCTTTCTTCTTGTTATTGTAACTGATCTACAGTTGTTTATAACTCACTTTGTTTGAGAATTTCAATTGAACTCGATCACCACGGTTCTGTACTGAACAATGAAACAAACACAATACTACATGGCATTATGCCTATCATATTGTAGACATAGCCCTAACTGCAGTACCGGTATGTATCTAGTTGACGTATTTCAACAAAAATTGATCATTTTGACTAGAAAAATGTACTCATCAAGGGCACACACAAGTTTTTTGAAGGAGGGGGTAACTAGTCATATGATGAACAAAATATTGGTTGTAAATCTAGGATAAGCTAATACGACTTCATTAGCTCTCCTTGTTCATCAAAAATGATCATTTTCTGTCAAGCTTACCATTTCAAACAACCTTAGTTTCAATACTAACATGACATCTTCCCATTCCAAGTTACCTCATTAGTCTTTGGTAACAGGTACGTAACCCTTCATGCCTGTATTCACAAGCTGGATAGCCCATCGCTCTTGCATATAATTGAGGCTAGACAACTTACCAGTATACAGTATCGGGCATTTAGGGCAAGAAAACCCTATCTGTAATAGCTGCCAGATGTTGCATTTTGAGATTGTGTACAATATAGAATGCAGGAATTTTCAAATGTCTATAGGGCAGCTATTGCATATATGACCTTCTGGCACTTATCCTATGATATGCACTCTGGTGGTTTGTCACCTCTGGCACTGAGGGTCCATACCCTCTACATACACTTTGTCTTGAACCATGTACCATTCAAATGTGTGTTCATCTAGGCAACATAGCACTTATTGCATGAGCTCTATGATGCCAATAATTGACATGACACACTTAACAGTCAGCCAGAATATTCTTTCTGTTTCTAGATTAAACCAGAAAACTTCCCAAGGAGAATATCAAATTCTCAACAACTGCACATCACCTACAAAGACATATACCACTTAATTACAAATTGTCATGATTATATTTTACAACATATATGATACAAAAATAATTTCTTTATAAGAGGGGTGCAAAATATAGTGCGACTCATTTATAAATATGCCGATATGGTGCTTTAATTGAAATCTGACATAATGATGGGTGCATTATTGATCCATTTTCAAATATAACCATTTTTCGTTAGAATGGATTCCTGAAAACAGGTGCAAGAGACAGTCAACAACTTTTAAAAAAAAAAACAAGGTGCCAAAATTTGAATAATTTTGGTATCATTTTGGCCGATGGTGTAGCTGGCAATATTGATTTCTTGGACTTTACAGTAGGCTATTCCAGTTGAAATCCACACAACCCCTGTGGAAGATTTTGGAAATATATACCATAGGGGGGAGTATGTTTTTCAAATGCAATTGGTGAGGGTTAATCATTTTGAAACTCATTCTCCCTCTGTATTATGGCTTCACCTTTATCTTCCACAACTGGAGTGGGTGTTTCAAATGGAAGCTACCCAATTGGCTATTCTATTCAAAACACATACTCCCTCTGTGGAAGATGTAAGCTAAATCTTCTACAGGGGTAGTGTGGATTTTAAATGGAATAGCCTATTGGCACTGAATCCTGTCAGAGTAAGCCTACACGTACAGTCCTACATGTTGCGCACCAAGAACATTTTTGAACAGCTCTGAAGTTACTGTGGTACCCATGATACAAGTCATGGCAAAATGCTCCTCATTATAAATCAGAAGTATTTTTATTGCTAAACTCTGATAAAAAGGATGAGCATCGACAAATAGCCTATACCATTAGGCCGACGATTAAAGATGATTGATACTGATGCAGACATACTGTTAACATCACCAATACACTGTTAAAATACTGCTTATATGTTTCAACAAATGACCAACCAGTTCCTTAACATAATTTTAAACAAGTTGTTTAAGAATTTTAAACAAACAGTTGGATTATTTAATTTTCAGTTCACCTATTAAATAGGGTTGTTTAAACTTTTGAACAGTGTTTTTAACAGTGTATAGTAAATTTGCAAGTGAAAATTGGTTATGAACAAAGACATTCTCAGTCATATGGGGTAAGCTTCCTCCGCAAGATTTCTAACGCAAGGAACATGGAATTAATGTTGCTACTTGCCAGTACAACATGACGAAAAACCAACCATTCAAATGATACTAACATCATGCACCTGTGACGAAGTCTCATATCTTGTTCTGTTAACTTCTTGACTGACTCTTGTATTATTTTATGAATATTCTGTAATCTGCACTATCACTAGTAACCCCACACCCCCCCCTTGACACACTGCCACTGCTATGCACACCCTTGCATATACTAGTAACATACATACTTATATCACCTGTACACCTGTATCAGGTGCACATTTCATTTCATCAATTGCCACAAAATAACAAAATTAATCTAATATCAACTCATGTTCACAATTGGTCGCATGTCACAAATAGGTCACCCAAAAATGGAGCAGCCGTAACATGAAAACGCTTTTGTCACACTTCAAGTCAGGTTTATTCTAAAAGTAAAATACCTATTGTAGACAGTTTGGTGTCATTTTGTAGATAATTATGTTCTTTTTCAAATACAAAAACTCCCAAGTCAATTGGACAACAACTTTGAGATTTATACCTCAATATGTAAAGATGTGTCAATGGAGCAGCCGGGTCGGGGAGCCGGGTCGGGGGAGCCGGGTCGGGGGAGCCCCATAGGATTGTACACAAAATCCTGAAAATATGACAAACTTCAAACATTTGTATCTTAAAAAGTACAACTAGCATGGACCTCAAATTGCACATATATCATCCTGGATTGTAGATCTACTTCATAGTAGATCAACTGTAACAAAAGATGTAACTAATTAATTACCTAATTAAATGCTAATTAAGACAGTTTTCCCTATATTTTACTGTGCAAAATGTGCATATTATGCTCCGACATTTCTAAATGGACTATCTCTTGCCCGAGTCACCCTGCTTATTCAAAAGTACACCTATTTTTATGGAAATTTGATGAGGAATTCAATTATGCTATTAGTTTTAGTGCCAGAAATGGAAGAAAAAAGTTTTGATTGATAAATGTCATGAAAATTGACAAATTATTTTACAATTTTTGACCACCCTTTATGTTTAACGCAAGGGATACCAAACTTTTTCTTCCTAATTTGTTTGAAGGACCCATGCAATGTCTTTCTGAATCCATATTTATTTTGAGCTACATAGCTTTCAGAAAAGGAAAATTTGGGGTTCGCCATGACAAGAAAAATGTTAATTTTGTTGTTGTCCCACCCTGTATATTTCTTACCCACCCTGTATTATGATGTTATACTTTGTTGATTTGGCATCCTTGTAATATAAGCTTTCCAGAAATATATACTTATAATGGTCTAAAATGTATTCATTAAAAGTTGTGTTGAATTGAATCAAAATTGGTGATATTTTACTCATTTTACATCATGTTACACAAAAGATGACCAATTCATGACATGCGACCAATTACGTATCAAAATTTATCAGTTTACTCATGTGCATGTATTTATGTGTGCACATTTACCAAATATGTGACAAGTTAACAACAAATAATAAATAGGAGTTGAGCCAAAACACTGAAATTCCTGTGTATAAATGTTTATCCAGGTAAATATGAATATATAATATATTTTGTTCTTTAAGCAACATTTACTAGAATCAATGAAAATTTAACATACAAAAGAAAGTTACCATGAGAATTATGAAATATCTCAGATGATTTAACATCAAACATTAACATTTAATTAATTCTTCTTTTGTTATCTTGGTGGTTTATATAACCCTTTGTCATTTTTATCAGCAGATCTGACAAATTCATTACGAAAAAAAAACTAATGAGTAAAATATGAATAATACATGTAATTGCACACATAAATGTGACCCTCACATCAAAACACAAAGTTGTCAGAAACCGCTTTTATAAGATAATAAAAGAAAATATATATGAAAAAAAATATATAAAATAATAAGGAATTTAAACTTCTATAAGTTTGTAATTTATCACATACTATCAATATTATACATTCTACACAACAATGTGTCTGATGCCATTTTTTTCTTGGTTAAGAAATTTTTATTTTCACTGACAACTGCAATGTTTTGATGAGATGGGTCATTTTGTCATGTGATTTGCAAGAATATATGGTACTAGATGTACAACTGCAAGAGATCTATGTTAATGGCCCATTCAGTGATTTGCTCACCCGGACGATCGTAAAAAAACAATCGTCCGGATGAGGAAATCACTGAATGGGCCTTTAATCTAAATAACCCAGTAATTAGCAATTCACCAAATTGTCACGTCACACACAAGGACCAAAATAACGGACCTTTGGTATTTGTCTGCATACCAATTATTATTGGTTTGTCTCACACAGAAACATGGGGCAAAGAAGCTATGAGCAATGCTATTTATTTCCACATGTGGGGAAAATCTATATGCTACTGTGGGATTTTTTTTATTGCATTTTTGCCCTGCTTTTTTTTTTCTACAGAGCTGACAATAAAAAAGGTAAACAATTGGGTAGATTGCATATATGCTATGCAGCAAATCTGATTTCATATATCTACATGAGAGAGTTTCTGAGGCAATTTATTCCTCCTGGTTTTACAAAGATGCTTGTTAACGGCCATGTTGAATCTGCAATTGGTCCCATAACACTGCAATACATACATGTCCCAAGACACCCATGCACTTGTTCTCACAGCTAGTAAGCATGATCACTTGTGGTGAGTAAGAACTTACATCCACAAATGAGAAGTTGAGAACAACAGCATCCATGATCTAGATTCAATTGTAATTTACTCAAGGAATTAACAATTTTTTTTGTCATTTTCTATTCAAAATTATGGGTCAATATCAGTAAGATGTAAAACTGCAGAATTTGAACATGCCTTTAAAATGCCCTTAATGATAAGTATTTTAAAGCTTAAAACTTTGAACATTCATGTTCCCCTTGAATTTGGAATCTTTCATTCCGACTCAAATTTGAAAATACCTTTAGCTGCTTATTTTTCTGAAATCTATTACAATAAAAAAGCTGCTAATCTCACATTCTCTCTTACTACTGTGTCAGTTGTTTATCCATTCTAAAAATGATACACTTATTTAAGGATATTGCTTTCATTGAAGCTTGTGTAACAACAAATTCTTAATGTGCCATGTGAAAATAACACTATATCCAAGAATCTGCATATGTATCAATGACTATAGAGGCCAACGAACCATGTCCTTGACTATGATGAGCCCAAGCAGCATATGTTTACATCTAAGGTACTTTTATTAAATTCACATACTAAAAACACAGACGGTGCACCGATTGACAAAACTCCAGCATCATCTATTTAAGAGAGTCAATCTCATATGCCCACTCTGAAGCCATTACCGCATTTTTTAAAATGCATATACGTAAAGACATGCAACGCCGTGCTGAAGAAGGTGGTATGATGGGCTCTTATGAATATGCAAAAAAAAACTGTATAAAAACAATGGGGACTTTACCTGTGTTAGGGTGCTATCTGTACCTCTCTTTAATCTATGATAATTATAATTCTAAACATGACTAAGTTAAACAAAAAGGAGCATAAGATATCGACATCATACTCAAGAGCCATTCTGTGTGATGTCATAAATACTACCAACATTGTTACCAACCCCATTGTAAACTGAAAGCTATAAAGAACTATGTAGTGGCATGAGATGATATACCGTATTTGTTCCAATAAGCGCCCATGCCCCAATAAGCACCCACCCAGGATATTTTCAATTTGCTAAACGTGTATTATTTATTTTACACCAATCAAGGGCCAAACTTTAGTGTAAAATCCCATATTTTCACATACTATGGGCAAAAATTTTGCATGAAGGAGGCTAAGAATGCACCCCACATGAAAGAAAAATATCCCATCAAGTGGCTAAAGTTTCATAAAGCAGTGATTGGAATCTTAGGCACCGGTGACAACAAACCCTACATGACATTAAACAAGGTACATGAAAAGTAACTTAAAAATAAATAAGCGCCCTCCCAAAATGACTTTGTTAAGCGCCCCTGGACTGCTTATTGGAACGAATACGGTACCTGTAACTTCATTTGTCAACAATCTTTTTAATTCTGAACATGATTGGTTGGTAACATGGTTCCCAATGTTATTGACACCCAAAAGAAGGCAAATAATCAGTTTGCGGCCATAATAAAATTTCTCAAATGAAAGTCCACAAACAAAAAATATATTTCCTCTATAATATTTATGCTACAATTTGATCCATATAAGGACCAAATAATCTTTACGAAAAGGATGCTGCCTTTTTAAAATAGGCAGATTTCCATATTAACACACTTTGTCCACAATCTCTGTCCAGCTAACTAAATTGTGGATGCTTTCTTGATTATTGGAACAACAGTTATTATGATGCTAGTCCGATTTGCTGCTATTTGAACATGTCACTAGTCCGATGACACAAAATTCCCGACACTTAATTGTTCATCAGTCCTAAAATCATTTAAGGTGCACAAATACTGATGCACTAGTCTTAAATGGAAACATTGCAGCGCGTTGAACTGAAGGATTGCATTTTATATTCAGACTAGAGACATGTTTGACTGACAGATGCACAGCAAATTTAGAAGTCTATTTGCTTGTTCATTCTCAAATGCATCTTGTTCACAAAAACGCTTATGTCACTTTTTTCATGGTGCTGTAATCATTACCTATTATAGCACTGCCCTTTGAAACCACTCAAAATGGATCTATGCTCCACCATGATTGCTATAGACGAATCCAACGAGCCAAGTCATGGTCAGGATTTGGTCGGCCATTACTGGGTCCCCGGCGCACCTAACTGGTGTTGTGACTGCCCAATTGGGTGGATTAAAACCCGCTTCCTGCCAAGGACGCATCATTTCACATTTCTGGTGGGATTTACTCAGCGGTGACCCAGCTATGGCTGCTATTGAGGTGTAGGAATGTGTGAAATTGGATTCGTCTATAAATGAGGGTACAGCAATATAATATAATCACAGGTAAGAAACTGCTCTACTCATTACTGACTTGGTTGAGGTACACGTAGCAGCATGACCACCTCACAGTTGCCTGATATCTGTTTTCAAGTTTTTGGAGAATGTCCTCAACAAAACCTGCTGCACACACAATGTCCGGCAAAGAACAATGGTCACTGCTAACTACTGGTTTGGTATGAAGACACATGCCACTTCATCTATAGAGCACTGATAGCAAAGCTGCTTCAACCTGTATGACATTCATCATAAGTCACAGGCAACTCTGGAAACACAGACGTTAACAAGGTTGCAGAATTCAACAGCTCCTATTCCAGTCTCCTTCACCACACATACTATAAAAGTGGAAATTTCCATGTGTGTAATTTTCATGCTTTGCCGATCTCAAACTACTTTACTTGATTTCTAATTTGAGATTTTTAGTTTCTTTACAAAGACCTATACATAAATGATCATATTCCCTTATTTTCAGGGTAGCTGCATTGACCGTAGCAAAAAATGTTCACTTTTACGGTAGGTCTAATTGAATTCTTGTTAAAACCATTCCTGATACTGGCAAATCAATTGCACAGTACTACAGGCAAGCAAACGTATACATGTACATATATTTTAAGTCGGGACAAAGCAATAATAATCTGAACAAAGTAATAAAGACCTATCATTAAAACACAATGCAGTTATAAGATGTATAACATAATAAACCTCACAAAAACCCACAAACCAAACACAAACATACATGCATAGTTATATTCTGTTTAGTAATCTCTCCCAACCATATATATCAGTAATGACATTCAATCAAGAATTGAACAGCTATATATACAAAGAAAAATATACACAATTTATCTGAGTACACAGACGAAAGCAAATCATCATGAAAATAATTACCGAGTTGAATGTGTTTGACCTCATAGCAGCCAGTTCTACATTTGTACACTGGCCTATTCCAGTTCTTGAAATCCATACACCTCCAATGGAAGACATGGCCTTAATCTTCTACACAGGAAGTGTGACTCTCCAATGTGGCTACCTGAATGGGTTGAGTCCATTAGAAATCTACACTCCCTCCCTATGTGGAAGGATTAAGGTAGTCTTTCATAGTAGGGGTGTATGGATTTCAACTGGAATAGCCTGATTGTATAATATAAACAAAACAGGTAATTGCTAGCCTTACTGGGTAACAGAATTGAGTTGGGAATTAAGAATTGTCAACAAAAATTAATAGTACTAAGTCATACCGCGGCAGCTATAGTATTTACTACAATAAAAAAAGTTAGATGGAGGAAATTGAACTCTGTATAACCCCATGCATATGTAATGTTATGGATATCAGCCATACTGGAATGTCACTCATTTGGACTAAATTGATGTACATTGTGTATATTTTTGGTCTAATTAATCTGGAGGTACAGTATTTATTTTCCCCTTCATATGGCATGCAATATGGCAGAGTCCAACTTCTCCCATATAATGTCTTTGATTATGAGGCATAAGTCAAATAATAGATCAATATGAAGCGATACACAGAAGGGTGTACTTTACAGAAAGACTGGGAGTTACATGTTTCAAACCGAATCATTCATATTGACGACATTTATGTGATCCAACCACACAAAATACATCACTTGTGTTGTCCTTTTCTAAACATATCATAAGTGGTCATTTTCCTTTTATTGGTTTCCATGGTAGTAGCAACATGAAAATGACTAGATCTCAGGAACTCCAAAATTTGATGACATTTTTTAGCATATTGTTGTCTTGTATTTTGGCAAGAATATTAAATGAACAAAAAAAACCAGTTTGGTATTAAATTTTGTTAGCCCAAACAAAAAACTTGGTATTTTTATGGTATTTTGAGAAAAAAAATTTGATTTTCGCCGAATTTTTCCGGAAAACACTAAAAAAAAATTCTGCATTTCTTTTTTTTCAAATCGCCTGATTTTACAGATTTGCCAAATTGACTTTACAGTTCCAGAGATATGGTCATTTTAGTATTACTCAGAACAATAAAATTCAAAGGAGTTAACATACTACATGTACAGGGTCCACAACTTACCCCTAAAAAGAGAGGACTTTTAAATGTTGCATCCGAGTCCACAGGGGTCAACTCTCAAACAATACAGTAGGCCAGGGCTATTCACAAGTTTGTTAAAAGGAAAGTTGACTCTATCCTATGGACTCAGGTGCAACTTTAAAATGGACTCCTTTTACATAATGAACCATTGTAACTAAATGCAATGATGTGTGACACTATAAATTGGTCTAGATGTGTAAAACAAATAATGCTACATATCCTTTTTATATTTTTACATTTTGTACAATATTTTTTCCATTTATTTCAAAAAGGTTTTAATGGGAATTTATGTGTGGACCCTATACTATTGGCTATATCTTGAAATCAATATTAGCCACATATTAGCCCCAAACAACTCATTTAGCTTGATCACATCAGCTATTGGCTTTGTGTAAGGCAACTTACAAATTATCCAGCATACGATATTTTGACAAATAAGGCCAAAAACCCATAAGTTTGTTCCTGTAGTGTGCGCGATTACGCTTTTTGATGGCTTATTTTGCACATTAGAATTTTAAATTTTTTTCACTTTCAAAGAAGAAAAAACCTGAAAAAAATCGCAAAAAATAATACAAAACACTACTGGAGTAAACATTTACACATCGCACAACAAACGAGGGTAGTGAAAAACTATTGGAGAAAACATCACACATTTTTTTAAATACCTTTTTTAATCTGCAGGTTGAAAGGGGATCATAAATATTCTTGAATATGAAGAAATATGATTTTTTTGTGTGTGTGTTGGAGAGACCCACTGTAAATTCCCATTCCATTTCAAGAGCAAAAAAGGTATTTATTTTTCATTTGAAGACATGGATTATAAAAAAAATAAAAATAAAAACCCCGAAATTTCGCAGATTTGACTTTATTGACCTGCTACAGGAAACAAACATGTTTTTTTTGGCCTTATCTCAGCCACGCTTTTCTCATTTCTTTCCAGATAATACAGTTCTAAATTGAAAAATAAAATAAGAAGAACGTAACGCACACGAAAAAAATGGGGGAATTCTTCGTATTACTCAACAAAATCTCTTCAATTCTGATTTGTATTAAGACTACCTATTATATTATCTTATCAAATGATTTAGACTTGACACAAGTCATCATACTTACATTCAATTAATATCATTATCATCTCTATCATTAATACAAAATATTAAGGCAATATATGGTATCGAAACACCTAAAATTTGAGCACTTTTAGCAATAACAGTTTAACCTTTGGTCCTAATCTGGCCGTCTGCCACAAATTAATATTAATTAGCATTTATAAATTAAGATTTAATTTTAAGGCATGATTGCTTGAATGGTAGACCAAGAAAATTTGCATAATAGACACAAGCAGCAGAAAATGTTAGATACAAGACAAGTATATATGACACAATTTTATAGATGATATAATTACAGCAGCAAACAAATGGCTCTGACAGAAATAAAATAAAATAAAATCTCCCTATAAACAGTTCAAACATGTACTGTTCAAACACAATCTACTTCCATGTGTTGTAATGGGATCCATAAAATCCATACACCCCTATGGAAGATATATACAACCTTAATCTTCCACACAGGGAGTGTGAATTTCAAATGGGGTTGCCTGAATGGGTGACTTCATTTGAAATCTATACACCAGTGTGGGAGATAAAGGTCATGTCTTCCATAGGGAGTATGGCTTTCAAGTGAAATATCCCAATCTATCCTTCCATCATCCTTTTCAACAGAAGTATAAACAGACCATGGATTCTGGAGATGAGGCTGTTGCATATAAAATGTCGTCTGCTGAGTTGTTTTGCTGTGTTCAGTGGAAAGCACAATTACACTCAAATTCAACAGTTATCTGGTAAAATTGTATGTACTTACTTTGGGAAAAATGACTTTTAAATCAGTAACCAGACAGCTTAAATAGCTATGCCATGATCCTTAAAACAGATATACGATTATGATATGGACATACAACTGTGAATTGCTTGCCCGTAATCCGAGTAAGGCAACAAGGAAAACACCATAAAAACTCAATAGCTAGTATATGTGCTTACTACTGAGCGCTTTTAAAACATGCAAACATGAAGAGCCCCATCCACAAAAGTGTAAAGGGTTTTGAGCAAATCATTGATACACATAGTTATGTATGAACAAGTAAATCTGCAAATGTGTGTCTCAACCCTATTAAGCTTAGTTGGTAAAGCGCCAAACTTTGGTACAATTTCATGTTTTCAACAGCGCTCAATAGTAAGCACATATGCTATCTATCAAGTTTTTACGACATTCCATCTTCAATCAGTTCTGTCAGAGCCATTTGACATTTCATTTTTAATAAAACATACATATCTTTAGAAACAAAAAACAACAAAAACAAATGTACACACCTGTTCTTTGACCAAGTGTCGCATCTTATTTACAACAATACATATACATCCTGGCCAAAATTACTTCCTTACATAATGAAAAAATACCAATATTCATGATGATAATAATAAAAAGCAATGACCATCAAAATGTGTCAATCTTTTGTATCAAAGTTGTATAAGAAATTAAGTAGTGAAACGTCTTCTCACAGTTCATTTTTATCTCTCTCTCTTGCTAATACAATTTAGATTGACTTGACATGATTTTACATAATTTGTATTACAATGATTGTATTTTATTCATTGTGTGATTACATGGCATAGATTGACCTTTGGGTCAGTTCACCATGAGGACTGTACTAGAATCATATGGCAACAACATTTTTCAATCCCCTACAAAAATTTTGTAAGAGTACGTGCCACATCTACTCTGGAATTACCCGACTTTCTCAATACATATAATGAAGTAAATTCTTCAGGACTCATACCTACTTTTCAAAAAAGCACCTAATTTTGTAAATATGTTTTCTGGAACAAAATGCCCCCAATTTTGGGCACATTTTTCTCTGAAATTATAATACTTAGTTCTCTGTGTTAATAGGATGAACAAATTTGAATAAAACAACAACTCTTGACATTGTTATCAATGATTAGAATGTAATGCACCGAACTTTACGAGTCAAAGAGTGCAAGTTGTTTTGTCTATAATGGGAAATTTGAGAGGTATCAGTTTCCCTACTCTAAACATAACAAGGTGCTTGTTGTAATTCTACTGGCTGCAACAGCTTTAGATATTCAATTTATATTTTGGCAACATGAGATACCTTTGAATTTGGGGATATTTAGTTGGCAGTGGTATTGCATTTACCTTTCCAACTGAAATCCAAAGCTTCATACCATGTAAGACTATTGCAATTAGTATGACTATGGATATAATAGTTAATACAGATAAAGATTGGGTATGTTCTAGTTCTGTCATTAAAAAGACAAAAATCAACGAACCAACCAACCAAAAAGAGCACATCAACTAGTTCAAAGGATTTTGAAATACACAGTACCAGAAATACTTTTCTGATTTGTTGCCAAAATGATTGCAAGCCTGAAAATTTACCATCATGCATTCGTTTGTACATGGCAGCACAAAAAAACCCTGTAAACTCAGGGGAAAGGTAGTCTACATACAAGCACCTTTTTTGTACCATATTGTCCATAACGCTCACTCTAATAAATGTTATCAAAGAGTAACCAAAATGTAGAAGTATCCATGCAATACCATGTGAGTAAGTTTAAAACTGGTATTTGCCATGTTTGCTGCACACCACAATCATGATATTGCATGGATAAAACCTGTTGTAAACTAACTTCCACCCAATTCATTGCCAAATTAACTAAGAACTAAGTAAATCACATTTCCCATGAAAATGCACTTAAAAATGCACTTTTGTAATGATGATGTTCCGATAACTGCAGTGCTTACATCAGCTGCCCTTTTTGAACCAGGCAGTGACTGGAGTATTTCAACTAGTGGTTAAACTTATACAGTGATTGTTTCATTAGGAAAAAAATTGCACACTGGAGGGCGTTTATTACAGACAATACAGTGTTTTGTTTATCGGTATTTTTCTATTACTGACACAAGTAAGATATATCAGATACCTCTTCAGTTGATGACCTTAAGACAAAGAAACACAGAGTACTAAGTAGGGCTCAATCGATATAGCATTTGTCTACCGATCTGATATCCAATTTCGGGCCAATACGATATCCAATCCGATAATCGGTTGAGCCCTAGTACTAAGTGTTCTCAGTGCACCTGTTTCATGCACCAAAGAGATTAGACCCCAAGAGGAGATACTCAGAATTACCATGTGTACCGCTACTGTAGATCCACCATACTGGTTTGTCACATGCAGAGACCAAAAATAATGTACCTCTGGCATACATCAGCGAAAGCCTGATATTGAATGATAATTTACATTTTAAAGGAGTATTTCGTAATCCTAGCATCCTCTTTTTATGACATTTTCAGTAGATATCCACGAAAAAAGCTTATTTCCAAAATTTCAGTTGATTCCGATTTTGCTTTGCGAGTTATGCATGATTATGTGTATTACACTGCTCCATAGACAATGTGAAAGTAATTTCGTTCTGGTGCACCAGAACGAAATTCAAATTTGGCGATATTTTTGCTAAACGAATTAATCTGCAAGAAATATTTGGTACATAAACATTATGTAGCCAGAGGTATCCAGTGGTGTAAAAATCTCAACATTTTTTGGGAAAAGTGGGGGGTTGAGGCTGTGGATCACGAAATGCCCCTTTAAGCTTCAGTGTTACATAGGTTTACATGCGTAGCACTTTTAAAACATGCATTATCAGCACAACACGCTACTTGCATAATGCACGTACACACTTCTAATCAAAGTGTACCAGGTGCATGGCAAAATAATGCAGAGGTACACTATTTTGGCCTCCAAGATCGACATGCAAACATGGCAGAGTCGGTACTCATTGAGTGTAATCTCTTTGGTGTGCATGTGAGCACCTCATACTGCCTTTGAATCATACTCAATCCCTGTGCTCAATAATCTATCTCCATCAACACAAGCCATTGCTATGGTTTATTAGGTCTCAACAAGCTCTGTGTAATTATATTAGCATGTCTAAGATCCAACACATAGCCTAACTCCAAATACATAAACTAGTACGCCCTCATGGTTGACTTTTCACAAATGTGACCTGACACAAAGGTCAAACCCATGTACAAAACAGCAAGGTGATGCCATTCTAGCCGGGATTCTAAGTGTGTGTGTACACAATGTGAATTATTATTAGATCTTGTCAACATAATTTGTTGGAAACAATCCTACTTTTCCTTTACATTCACCTTTCCACCAGTTGGGATCCGTCTTCTCCATGATGGTGATGATGTCGCCTCGTTGAATTCTAGCTCCTCGCCTTCTGCTGGAATGAACCTGAACTTGGCTCTGCATTGCTCTTTTGGCGCACTTTGGGTACCATTGTGAGGATTTGTACCAGGCTGGAATGAGATTTAGAATGAATGAAAAGAAAACAAACATAAAAAAAGTGATTACAGAATCATCCAATGATGACGAACAATGTTAATCATACTTTTCCAAATTCAACAGCTTCACTTGTGCATGTACATAACAAATGCACATACATACTTTTAACATGTCCTACATGTATGCACAATATTGAGATTTGTGCAATATCAAACTCCCAGCGCAAGTTGCAAATTGTGAGATGCACGTAAGGGATGATATGTGGGTAAGGGAAAACATACTACATTTACTTCATAAATATTCCAAATGATTAATATTCCTGATATAAGCAGTTTTTAAATTCACTCAAAACTTTCATTGTGAATGATTTAATACCATTCTCATGCCATGGTGGCATCTTGGATTGTGTGCATACAAGGAAAATCCCTGATGTAGGCTGTGTGTAGGAAGTGTTTTCAAATACCTTCATGTCATATGTTATCTATACTCAACTGTTTTTACATTTACCAGCTAAGTTTATAAGCACATTTTGTTTGTTCCAAAAAGTGCACAATCGGAATTTTGATGACTTTAAAGGCCCATTCAGTGATTTGCTCATCCGGATGATAGTAAAAATCATCAAAATTTAGATGTTGGTACCTTTGTTATTGTCATATAGGCCTATGTGCTAGTGGTTCAGCTGAAAGCTATGTATTTAAGACAAAATAGAGCATTTACATGAATCTAATTTATATACTGACAGTATAAAAATTAGCTAGATGTATTTGAATGGGGCTTCAACTTTCAAAATACCAAATGACAATTTTGAATGACCTATCCGTCACGCTTAAGCAATTTATAAATAATTTTAATTTTTTTACACTTGCGCCTGGATCACTGAATGGGTCTTTAAGGGTAGTCTGGTTTAGCATATCACTGATTGTCCCTTTAATGTGCATCATATAATTTATACCTGTGTGATACATTAATTAGTGATATCAGCTTGATCAGTGCAGGTAAAATCACTGAGTGCCTTTCATTTTTTAATTACCGCTTTTCTCATGGATCATGTAATTTGTATGCGTGATACATGATATTAGAACTTAGGCCTAAAAAAAATGTTTGATTGGGTAGCGTAAGTCGGTCAGGATTTTTTTTTCTTCACTTTTTAAGCTGTAAATTTCGTTTGACAAAGGCTTTGGAAATTGTCTTCTTCTTCTTTTTTTTAAAATTTATTTATTTATTTATTTATTTTTTAAATGTTATTATTGTTTTGGGAAAAAAAAAAAAAAAAGTCAGGGTCAGCCCTTATTTTAGGTTTTTTTTTTTAGGCCATACATATACTTCATTAATTAGTGATATCATTATGATCAGTGCAGGCAAAATCACTGATTGTGCCTATTTTATTTTTTTTTGACAATAGCTTAAATTCTATTCATTACCGGTGTGATACATGATTTTAATCATGTAAAAAACTTAATTCATTAATTAGTGGTATCAGTATAATCAGTGCAGGTAAAATCTCATTGATTATGTCTTTAATTTCCTAGTTGTAGCTTTTCTCATTATGTGCATTATAATTAGAACCTATTTCATTAATATCACCATGATCAGTGCAGGCAAACTGTAACTCGAAACTATAATGTACCAATGAGGAAGTCTTGTTTTAGACTTGAGATTATTTCATGAATTCACATTATGCAGTTTGTTTTGGTTTTGGTCATTTATGCTAGCCTATAAACTCCAACACTATCAAGATGTTTATACTGGATGTATACAAGAAATGCATTTTGGGTTTGTTTTTTACTGTTCAACCTTGGCAGTAGCGTATATGCAAGGCCGGGGAGGCACAGCACCCTCACTTCTGTCAGTCAGTCAGGGGAAATAAACCCAGTCGGGAGAACGTTGGGGGAATCGAGACCTGTAGCCCCCTACACTTAATTGAAAACCTGTGGATGCCAATGAACCCTGGATAGGCACTCTCATACCTGCCAACCCTAAAACCTCACAAATAGGGACAAAAAAATCTAAAATAGGGACAAAAAAATCTAAAATAGGGATATTCCTATTTCTATAGTGATATTTTTGCAAAAATAGGGACACATGGTAAAATCGCTCTCTTTTATGCTTTTTGTTTCAGTAAAAATAGGGACAGTCCCTATTAAATAGGGACAGTTGGCAGGTATATGCACTCTGGGATGCAACTGGATTGAAACAGTCAAGGCTTTCATACTACTTTTTGCAGAAGTTCCAATGTATATAGCATACATCATGTGTGAAAGAGTTAATGAAAATAACAGCTGCACTCTCTCTTATCATGCACAGAGCTTGGTTGCTGTCAATCAATTGGACTTTGGTCCATGGGCTGAATATGGCAACTCATCAGCTATGTGCAATGTGCATGCCACACACCGACACCGCCTGGCTAATAATTATTTGGTGCAGAAGGGACACTAAAATGAATACACGGGATCGATACACGTGAATTGTTATGCACGATTTTGATATCAGACGAAAATCTTCTGATACCGGTTAGAAAATGATGAATATCTCCGTCATGATTTTTTTTTTCTCAAGAAACCAGATTTGGTCTCATAAACTTGGAAATACGTGTTGAACAGATATGATAGTCGCTAGAATGCGCTTTGAAAATTGGCCGTGGCGCTTTGAACTCAAAATTTGACCATTTTATATTGCGTTGGTCCTGTTATGGACTACAGCGTGCAGCGTGTAGTACAGCTGCACTCACTGTAGGCAGTATAAAAGTCGATGACCATTGACCTCAATGGGGTATACAAGCTTAATCACGCACAACCAAGATCGATTACCCGGCTATTGTGAGTAGCCTTAGTTATGTCCCTCGACTAATTATTAGTTTAAAAGAGCTTTAAAGGTTTGAACCAAATGGCTAATCGTGGCTGTGGATTTAACCTACCATGGCGATTCCTGCCATGAAGATATAGGGTCGAAGACACTGTGTGCCAACCACCACACCATCAGCCTGAGTTTGCAATAACAATTCCCACAAATTTCCCCAATCACAAAATAAGATGTACATTTAGGGATTCATCACCATTTAACAATGGTGGGGGTGAAGCTTGGACCCCCTCTCATTTTGTTCATTCAGAGTGAAAAAAAATACTCCATACAAAATCGTTTTTGAATAAAGTAAATTTAGAAACTGCTATCTATCACACTTGAAGGTTGTCAATTGCAAGTAAATCAATGGGATTTTCTGATTTTTGGTTCTCATATTTTGGCAAGTGTATAACCAACTTACAATAATATAGCATTATTATTTTGCTCTATAATTAAACAGCATCTCTTTAAAATACCAATATAGAAGCACTGCCTACTTGAGGTCTAAATAAATCAAAGCCACAACAATGCAGGTCATTAGTAATAAAGACTTCTGACTAACACTACACAATGGATGCACCCAGTATGCACATTTTGTACACCACTTGCAATGCAGATGTTTACTGAGGCATAACATTACCATGTTAATGTCCTTGTACAACCTTACAACTTCCACTGAACTCTTGACTATTCCATTCACTGCTGTGCACCAAATTATGTAATAAGATTGAAGCAATTCACAAACAATTGAATTCAATTGTCCTCTCTCCTTGTTTGTGAAATATTAACAATTAACATAATTATATGTGATGGATCTCGGAAATATTGATGTTGAGATATTGCGAAAATGAGTAAATATTTTCTTTTGTTTCCTGTTGTTGTGGAAACTCTTTAATTGCTCATATCTTTGGAACTGGTTGTTCAATTTCAATGGTGTTTTCTACTTTTTACTATCCTATAAGAAACTGAAAATTTAATATTTCCGAGTTCCAACTGATTTTGCTTGATTACATCACATGTGATCTTTTACATAGCTGCCAACCTTCTAAAACAACTTTCAGTATTGGTATTCTCACAACTTAAAATCAGTATTTTTCATCAAAAATCAGTATTTTCCCACTTTCAATAGACCAATGTATTATTTCAGTATTGCAGGGGTTTGATTCAATGCTTGTGAAATATCCTGAAAGTAGTAAAAATCCTGAAAAACAGCATGACATTGGGCTAAAATAACCCAAAACAGGCTGAAAATCAATCAACTTGCCTAAATTTTGGCCATAAAAAATCCTGAAATCAAGAAAAATCCTAAAGAATCACACCCCTGGACTGTTATTCAGCATTTTATAAGTATTCTTGACTTTAGTCAAATCAGTACCAAATACTGAAAATCAGAACAAGTTGGTATACACTCTGCTTAGTGCCAGGCCTAAAATTCCTCATTGATGTACATATTTCACGGCTGAGAAGCAACCTTTTCACTTCATCCCCCCAAAAAAATACATCATGTAAAACTTGCAAATTTCACTCGTGTAGTTGCCATGGAGACACTAGTTTTAATAATGAACTTATTGGTCATTTTCGCAAAGTTTCTTAAAAATCCAAAAAAAATCTTTATTTATTTGACCTTGGATGACCTCTGATAACCTTGTAAAATGTTGACTTTCACCGATTAAATTACGGTATTACACTATCGCAATATTCCCTTGATGGCTAAAGTGATGATGACACTTTATACGAGAGATAGTATAATGTTACAGGAAGAGAGTATAATGTTACAGGAGACATGGTTTGCTGGTTTTTGCTGCAGATGGAAAAACACCATGGTTTTTTAAAACCACATTTTCTTTTTCACTTTGAAAAATACCTTTTTGCAAGTGAAAGTGAGAAAAACTAAAAGTGATAAATATTTCCCTTTTTCATCTCAAAACAATAAATATGAGTACCAATAATAATTAGGTGTAATCAAATGATGTACATAACAAGAAGAAATGTATTCTCCCTTGATTGGGAGGGTGTCAGTACAAACTACACTCGGTCCATGATATATCATCTGATCATCATTTTACATTGATTTACTCTTGATTCCAGAAAAATACAGCAGTATTTTTTTGCAAAAAATTTATCTTGTTTTGCAAAATGAAACATAGCTAAATCCTAATTCTTGGGTTCATTCTAGATGGCAATAATGTCAAATTTGATTTTAAAATTTGAGGAAAAATGTTATTTTTGATAAATGGTTATGAAAAAGATTAGAAATTATGTGGTTTTCAAAAATTAAAATGCATAACTTGAAATTAGTCTTTGTATGAGCCTTTGGGCCTGATTGTTACAGCATACGTAAAATACATGTTTTTAGCACTTATTTTCAAAAAATAAATAACTCCTCAACAAAAGTTTGGAAAGTTTTTCCAAGCATCTGTATCTCAAATTATTTGTAACATATTCATATTGTGTTAATCAATGGATAGCTACAATACTCCGCTTTACAATGACACCCCATTTAAAACAATAATATTTTTCACGGCTGAGTACACGCCTTGTGAATGTAGTGGGATCTCAAACAGAATTTGCCAAATTGACCATTATTCTATGCCGCAAGCTGCAATCCCATATCTTCACAATCTGGGACCTAATGCAATCCTCCAAGATCGCACCGCTCGCCCCACAGAGCCACGGTAGTCAACGACTGCCTTCAGAACATGGGAGTAGAGCCAAAATGGTCTGCCATCAGGCCAGACCCGGGGGCCAGAAATCAACCCATCTGAACACTTGTGGGACCAGCTTGATCGTGCTGTGCGTGCCAGAGAAGCCCATGTGAAACCACATTGAATGACCTGCGAAGAATCCTTGTTGAAGAATGGAATGCCATCCCACAGTAACGTGTAACCAGATCGGTGAGCAGCATGAGGAGAAGGTGCCTGACTATTGTGGCTGCCTGCGGTTTTTCCACCCGCTATTGAGGTTAGTGGCTAGGGTTGTTTGAGCACAGAATAATGGTCAATTTGGCAAATTCAGTTTGAGACCACACTACATTCACAAGGCGTGTACTCAGCCGTGAAAAATACGTGTAAATGTTATTGTTTCAAATAGGGCGTCATTGTAAAGCGGAATATTGTAGCTATCCATTGATATGCAACACGACATGAATATGTCACAAATACTTTGAGATACAGATGCTAGAAAAACCTTTCCAAACTTTTGTTGAGGAGTTTATGTTGATTTTGAATGAGTCATTAAAAGTTTTGTTTTACTGTTTATTAGCTTTTTGTGTGAATTTTGTCCTGTTTTTGCCTGTTTAAGGTTTTTGGCACTTAGCTGGATAACAGAATGTCGAGTGGACTTACCGGGAGACAAACATGAGATAGTAGAATGTTCTGTGTTCTACTGACTGATGAACATTTATGGTAATGGACAAGTTCATTGAGTGAGCCAAACTTGAGCACCCATAAAAAGTATTTGCCAGCTCCGTCACGTAGCACTTTAAAATGTTGCACTGCATCACCGTATCTGAAAAGAAAAAGAACATAGTAGCGGTTTTATTTAATGCAACCAATTTTAATTATAACAGATTTCTAATCACTTTGGGTGTTTAGGAAAATGTTAAAGAGCTTTAGACCTCATCCAATGCCCCAAATAAGGAACAAAATTAGCATGAATGTTATTTGTTTTTTCCCTCTTCTCAAACCCCCCAAAACAAAGAATCACCAACCACTTTCTGCCATGGTTATTGTCCCAGATCTTGAAACATTGCCCAAGAAGTATTGAGAAACAATAAGAAAATGATCATGATATGACTTCCTAATTACGGCTCTTCCTAAATTACCAATAGAGGCCCTGCATGAAATTATCGATTGGCTCCAAACAAAGGATTTGAGCCGTGTCCTTCACGGTAGTTATGGCGGAGTGCAGTCCATTCAATCAAATGTTGTCATCAACCTATTTGATCGTAGTGCAGGGTTATGTGTGTGAGACGAACTGTCACGGTAGATTGCAATCATGCTTTTGTTGAATGCATTTGAGTAGTCCGCCATATTTACGGGATGATACGTCACATGCAAGGCCTCTATACACAGAAAGTAAGTGATCTAGAATAAATAACGTTCTGAGGGCAAGTAGTTGAGACTACTGGACACGAGGCGTTGGATGCATTGTTACTATTTCTTAACATATGGCAGAGGAAAATAAAAATAAACAACCAACACCAACAGCTATCAACAACAGCCATCATCAACAACCATCACTACTTTAAGAAAAAATGTTGCACTTTGTTTTACTATACCTCGTTAATATGGTTTAGCTACACAGGGTCAGAATTTCGTTTCACAGAGCAAGAATCAATCTTGATAAATTTGCATGAATCATTTGATTCTTGCAAATCAACTTCTGAGTTAACTACAAAAGTTTGCGAGATCAACTTTGATTCACGCAAATCTGTTTACAAGAATCTTTGCGAGAATCGATTCTCGCCCAAATCCTGACCCTGTAGGCACTATATAGATCATCGTTCTTCTGGTTAGGTTACACTGTAGGGCAATCACTAAATCCACTGATTTATTTTTGATCCTGTGTCAGGAATTTCAATATTATTAAGTGCCCGGTACCCTGATTTTCACTAGTCTACTTTTTTCATTAAATAGTCTAAATACCCCAAGCTTGGAAATTATTTTGAACACAGAACCTCCGTAAATGATTGGAAATAACCATGCAGATATACATACTTTACAGATAAGGAAAAGTCTCCGGGTGTGCTCTCGCTCTCTCGTATCAAGTAGGATCCGTCTTGTTGTTTCTTCAATAGCCCCTCAGCATTAGCTCGTGTGATTTTACCGTGGAACCAACTGTAGGAACAGACAAGTCACAAGAGGTGTGTTATAGAGGCATGTTTTAAATTGTTAGCTTTGAAATTATGAATGTAACCATAATTCATAATGTGCATACATTTTATTGTTTTCTTACTTGAATTTTTGCCAGATATTATTTGCTTGTCATTCCATCCTCACTTGTTAAAGGATATGAATCAGAATTTTTTTTTTTTCATAGGATTTTGTGTTTTTGGCAGGAAATCACATATTTTTGCATTTTTTGGAAAATCAAGGTGCATATTTTGGCCTCCAAAATCTTAAGAAGTGTATTGTAGCCTATTTAGCATTTTAGCTTCACCAAAATTTGTGTTGCTAGTTCTCTATCTGAAAACCGGACCTGAACATGGCCTGTCAACTGACCCTGAAATGTGGTCTCCTTCCCCAAAAAAATTTAGACTTTCACAGGAAGTTGCAAATAAAATTGGTTGTTAATGTTATAATTATACATAGAATTATATGTGTATGTAATAATGTGTCCAAAATATGCAGATAGTTTTAAGAACTGCCCCAGGTCAAAGTATAGATGACCTGCAGTACTGCAGGGCTTGATGAGTATCGAGAATAATGTATCATGTGTGTATTTTTTTACTTGCTACCAAGCAACTAGCAATAACAGTCATCACTAATGATGTGAGACTTTCTTCAGTTTCTTGAAAAGTACATACCGTATTTCGTCAAATAAACGCCCCCGGGGGCATTACATTTTCCCAAGGGGGGCATTATTCAAGGTCAATTTTAGAACGATAATTTCCATTAAAATCATTAGGTAAACTAAAAACACATGCTAAAATGACGAACTATGAACTAGAAACACTGACTTCTGGCTCACTTCCGGGTTTCTGATCCAGATTTTCGCCAATTATTGACGCTATTATCGACTATGTGCACAACTTGGTAAGCTTACTACACAAGATAGCATGGAAATATCGGCATTTTTGAAACATCTTGGTTAAAAAAAGTGGTGGGGGGCGTTTATTTGAGGGGGGGCGAATATTTGACGAAATACGGTAATTTATGTACATGTTGTGACTTACTCATATGGTCTCATTTCAATGTAGTTTGATGGTACCCAGCCTTCTCTGCCATGTAGTTCTGCTTTGTACCAATATTTGTCTTCATGCATGTTCAGAATCTGTAATTCATCAATCATAAAAATGTATGAATCGATCATGAACCTGGCAACTTGCCAAAACACAACATAGGCATTTGGTGAAAGAAACGTGATCTGTACCGGTCTGTCATACCGTATTTTACATACTGTACACATGGCAAAGATCATGAAGGGGTTATTAGAGGTCATTTTATGCAAATCTTCTGAGCACTTTTACACTAAAAAATACAAAAACACCTATTACATGTAAGTGTATAGATTTGGGTCAAAGTTCACATTCAATGAGTCATTCAAGGAAATTACACAGCCATGAAAAATATTCTTAAACTACCGTGTCACATGTACCGTTACTGTATGAGAAATATTTTAACACTAGCCAAATGACAGCCTGTGAAAAACTCACTGACCTTCCAGGATTTGAACCTGGGACCTTCAGATCACTGTTGGACCAATGCTCTATCAACTAAGCTAATGAACCAGATGAGGAAGATAGAGTGGTGATGTTATTATCTATAGGCTACATGCCTGTATTTCAACACTGAATTCTTTAACTACATGTACCATATGCAGTGTTCGATTTACCTGGATTCGCATCGCAAAATGCGAGTCATTTTTTACAAACTGCTACTCAACTACACAGACCAGTAGCAAAAAATGCGATCCCAAAAAATTGGGGAAAAATGCCTACTTGCGATCGTGAACCACACTGATATACCATCATTTGCAAGTTGCCATTTGTCGAAGTCAAAAATGTTTCCATAAATTCTATTTCCAAGAAAATAATCCACAAAAATATGACTCAAAAGTCCCTAAATCGTGATGTTTACGCCATTAAACTAAATACAGTATCCTCCCTTGTATGCAAATTTATTTCCATGACGTGTTGTGTTACAAACTTCCATGTATTACCAGATAACTAAAAACGTGCATATTAATTTTATGACGTCATAGAAGTAGCACTGTTTATATGGTGTATAGTTCAGTGGTGAGATGGAAATATCGTGTGTCCTTGGTGACAATCTTCCAAAATTATACAAGATTTTTAGGATTTCATAGATTCCTCACATTATTTTAATGCTTCAGCTAATAAATTAGTGAGTTTCCTCTACTCAAAAATGTAGGACTTCTCTTGATTACTGAAGGAAAATTTGCGTTTAGAAAGGGCACACGATAATCAGCTTAGGAAGTTTAGGTGCGAATTTTGAACCACATTCGGTCTGCAACACTGCAGTTGCATAACATTTTTTTAAGCATTGGGTACTGGGATTGAGTAATCTGTGAGAAGATAAGAAAATACAAAAAAATCGATAAAATATGGTGAAAACAAACTGCTACTCAAAATTTTGGAATTGCTACTCAAATCTGAAAGTGAGTAGCAATTTTTGCTACACAAAAAAATAGATGAAAATCGAACACTGACCATATGTGTACATATGTATATTTTTAGAATACCAGTACAGGTACCAGTTGAGGCAACAATAAAGTTTGTCAACACTCAGGTTGACATCTGAAATGCATTATTTTTGTGATGGACGTATCTTTACCCCGGTATTATTAGACTATGCCATAGTCGATTTTTTTTATTTTATAATATGTTATTAATCATGATGAACGCATTCAGTTGAACTCGAAATTATACTGATATTTATTACATCAAAATACTAGTATAAGGGTCAGTCCATCTCAACTCACCCAATGGGTTGGCTGGTCACCCTATCATATTTTGTTTAAAATCACTTATATCATAGCCATATGTGCCAAATGAACACATTTCAAAGTTTAGACACCCATATCTTCCCCTAGGGGTAAGCTACAGAGCTACAATTGGAATCTAGGGTCTTTGACTCAAATAACCAGATTCTGGACTCAAAAAAAAATGTATCTCACCCCCATTTGCTGATATAGACATCTAAAAATGTATGTTCGTGCTGACGCACATGACAAATTCCCATTTTTGACCCCCTCCTCTTTATACTAGATGTCAGACATCATCTATTTTGCCTTAGTAGGCAATATAGGTTCAAGTGTGACCCCCTATAGCAGGGTAGACCACTCATTGGCTTTTACAAATAAAAATTTCACAGGGACTCAAAGATGGCTCCTCAGCCAAATATCCCCAAAAGACCCCCCGTTCGTGATCCCATTTGACCTTGTGGGAAATAATCCACCATAACCAAACTCACAAATATTTACAACACTTGCATGATGTTCCTCTGTACCAGAAATCTTAGTGGTGTCAAATCATCTTCATGGTTAAATGACTGTTTGGAGATCGCATTGAGATGATTTGTTTGGTACCGTACATGTATCTTTTTACTGTCACAATTAAAGTGTAATAAGATTTTGTATTACAATCAATACAATGTAGTACCGTAACAATGTATTGGAATTGCATCAAGCTATTGTAAAACCTATGTCATGAAGACTTGCAATTACTTAGAATAAAATCTAATCAGTCATAAATGCTAGATACTAAAAAAGATTATCATATGTAATTAATATGGAGTTTACATACTAAATTTCTAAATTGTTCAGAGCCATGTGTCAAGTCTGTCGGGATCAAGCGCTCAATCACTGAATTCAAGGCAACATTAAAGAAAAAAAAACCATGTAGTATAATTTTTTTTTCATATGATCGAATAAGGTACAAACATGTACATAATATTTAACTCTGTAATTAACGCTACCACCACATGACCACTTCACATAACATTTTTTCAGAAAGGTTGTTTTCTATCCATTTGTATCCTGTAGATGACACAATATTGTACCCACAAATCCATGCGAGTGTACATGTATTCAATCATATATTTATGGACCAATTTTAAAATGGCAAGCAAGGGAAATTTGACATATTGTTGGTGACTTCCCAGCCCAGGGTCTGTAGGTGAAGTTTCATGTTGGAAATGGAGATTTTTTTTCTTAATTTTACCAACTTTGTCATCACCAGAGATGTAAGTGAGGTAATGATCCGCTTCCTGAAAATCATGCGTGCCGAAGGCGAGGAGCTGAGCAGCCTAGACGAAGGCCAGGCGTGCAACCGGGTCCATGGGGCTGAGCCCCTGGTGGGGGTTCACCCCCCCCCACACAGAATTTTTTTTTGCTCTTTTATATTAGTCATTTTATGACAAATTATCATCATCCACTTCCAGAAATGTAAAAAAAAAAAAATTTTGGCCCCATTTTTTCCGGAAGTCTTACATCTCTGCATCCCATATCAGAAGACCGACACATTAATATATTTTTAGACCCGGTGAGATTTTAGAAATTAGAAAGTAAATTGTTAACATGGTTCTTTTTGAACAATTCCAGTGAAAAATGATGTTGACTACTCACATGTTGTTTCACCACAACACTAGTGGTTTACTCAGACTGGCAACTCATCACATCTGACTGCTTCCTTTTATAGGCAACAGGAACCTTTGAGGGCGTGATGAGTTGGTCAAAGATGTTGTTGAGTCATTGAGGGAATAGGCCCCCTCCTTTTCTCATCACGCCCTCAACGGTTCCTGTTGACTAGTATAAAAGGAAGCAGTCAGATGTGATGAGTTGCCAGTCTGATGAAACCACTAATGTAGTGGTGAAACGTCACTAAAAATGTGAGTAGTCAACATCATTTTTCCACTGGAATTGTTAAAGAAGAACATGTTAACAGTTGAATCCACCATTCCAAATGAACTTCTTCAAAGATTCAAAATAAATTGGCAAAATAAGATTTTGTGAAGAATCATTTGCCTAAGTTGTGATCTTGCGGGAAACATTGCAAAATATGGTTGCCTACCTCACCCAATGTGGCAGCATTTAATCGCCACATATGGCAAAGTCGCCATATTAAGCGAGCCTTGGTGAGGTCGCTCGATTGAGCGCTTGATCCCGACTGAACTTCTTATGATACACAATCACGCTAACTGGCTGATCAACATCATGATTGACAACATGCAACTGACTTGGTCATTGAGCATGTAGAAGGGCAAACAAAGCATGGAGAAACTTTGCCTCTTCTACATACTCGATGATCATCATCATGTACCGGGGTACCTAGAAATCTGAAGAATTAATTTTTTAAGTAGTGCAGTTATCTGTCACAGACACGATCGACTTCAGAGCATGAAAACAGATAAACAATTACACAGTCTTAAGCTGACTTTATACTCCATCAGTGAGCAACAAGCGATTGGTATTTCACCAATGAGGTAGCACGCTTTTACCAATATGCAAAAGAAGCACAAGCGCTCTACCTCGGTTGCTAAAAAACCAATTGCTATCAGCGATGTAGCATAAATTCAACTTTACACAGATCGGTTGACCAACAACCATGCCAACAACATGAACAACAAGATGCTCATTTCATTCTCCACGCAGCGCTTAATACGGGCGGACTGCGGAGACTTTGTCTCATTACAATTTACATTGTATAATACACACTGACACACACGATGATCACAATCGAGCACGGTACCTGAAACTGCAAAAAATTACATGTAGAAAATTTACTTAAAATTAAATTAAGTACAAAACTCAAAGCTACAAAATTATTCTTTTCCCCCCAACAATCACCTTGAGAACTTGATCCTTTCTGAATGCCAGATCTCCATCGCTAGTCCCTTTGAAATCATGTAATGCTATGGCTTCCATTGTGTTGTGTTTTTACTATCACCAGTTGTTCAGCTTCATGTACAAGTCCAACATAAACATTGAATAATGGTTCCTTGTTTTGATCCACCAGCTGTCACTTTTGTCTCAAAATACTAGTTTTCACTTTCAAAAAGGATCATCCAAGAAGGATTTTAAAAAGGTCTAGGACACGTTTTATCTTAAAAGATAGTGCCAAGTTTATTATATGAACAAATCAATCAGCAAAATGGGTCAGGATTGATGGTGTCCGCGTCCGTGACTATGCCATTTATCTAGATCAACAACAACCCCAATGATTTTCTACGTTGAACACGTAATTGAGTGTGTGTGCGGCGACGATGGTAAACTTTTTGGCCAGTCAATATTAATATATTTCTTTGTTAAAACAAAGCAATAGACTCAAAACAATACTTATACTTCCTTGAAAGTCATACAGTCAACCAAAAATACTCGAAAAAGTTCCGTAAAAGTATGACAAACAGAAATCTAATGCTGGTCTCCAATTTGATCCTACTGCTTCCGCAATGAGGGGAAGTTGGGATTTGGGCTAATTGACCTGTGTCATAGGTCACAAAAGTTCATGATTGGATATAAGGTTGCCAGTTTATTTATAAACGTACGTATATAGGGTAAGATGGGGGTAAGTGGGACAGTGGGGTAAGTGGGACACTTACTATACTAGATCTTCATTGCAGCACTAAATCCACCAATACGATACCGAATGGTGACTTACCCCCATTGCAAATATGTTTGTTATAATTTCACTGCTCAATATTGGAGTTTATTTGGTATTTGAGCTGCGGGAGATGCTTGAGACCAACACTACCTTAGCTTACCTTGATGTGGCGGCCAACTTTGAGGAACTTACTTATTTATTACCAAATATTTAAAAGTTTTTGCTGAGAATTAGGAGAAATTGAGAGATAATATATTTTTTGTCCCATAAAAAAGAACACTTTTTACAAGCCTGATAGCAGAAAATCATGACGAAATCATGCAATTTTAATAGCCAATTAGGGCCTATTTAGTATGGTGTCCCACTTACCCCATCCATTTTGTGGGACATGAGAGCACATCAGACATATCGAATTGCATTCTGAATACGAAGAATGTCTTTTGATATCAAATAATTTTCATTTTTTGAAATTCACGATATAATACAAATTTTATGACAAATTATTAAAATTTGATATTTTCACATTTTTGATATAATAGTCCTCGAAGTAAATTTTATAAATCTAATGATATATTCTTAAAGTGTATGTAGCTGAGAGGAAAAGCCGACGATCAATTGAAAATGTTGACCTTTCATTTTGAAGATATGGATTTTCCCCCCAAAAGGCCTAATTTTTTTTTGGTGTTTAAAATCCATATCTTCAATACGACGGTCAAAATTTTCAATTGATCGTCGGCTTTTCATCCCACCTACATACACCTTAAGTATAAATCATCAGATTTATAAAGTTTACTTCGAGTGCTGTTATCAAAAATATCAATTTTTAATTATTTGCCATAAAATGTGTATTACATTGCGAATTTCAATAAAATTAAAATTATTTGATATCAGAAGGAATTCTTCGTATTCAGAATGCAATTCGATATCTGATGTGCTCTAATGTCCCCCCGGGGGGATCACTCACATAAATGGTCTGTACGCATGCGTGACCAAAAAAACAAGTAAAAGGGGGTGTTTTTTTTAGGCAAGGCAAGTTACGCTGCAGTGACGCGTTAAGGGTCTAAAAACAGTGATTTTCAAGAATAAGGGTAGTTTTCTGAAACTGGACAACTTGTTTAGGGTACTTTTTCAAATTTTTGGTAAATTATGAGTCCAAAAAGGGTACATTTGTTGCATTTTCAGCAGCCAAAAACTCATTAGGGGGTAAATTCTACACTAAATTACCTTATTAAGGGGCTAAATTTGCTGGTAGGGTAAAACTCGTTTAGGGGGTGTTTGAAAAAAAATTGGTCACGCATGCGTACACTGTCATATTTGAGTGCCCCCCGGGAATGTCCCACAATAAATACTGTCCAAACGTTCATACCCCACCCCTTAAGCAAAGTCATTGTTCATTGAATTTACAACCGTAGGCCTATATGACAAAACAGACGAGACTAGCAACATTTCATTTCATTTCATTTCATTTCATTTCATTTCATTTCATTTCATTTCATTTCATTTCATTTCATTGTTTCATTTCATTTCATTTTTCTTTTCGAAATGGAATGAAAATTTGAAATGAACATTTTAATCATTTCATCAAGTTCATTTCATTTCATTTTATTCTCGGATTTCATTTCATTTTGAACATTTCATTTCATTTCATTTCATTTCATTTCATTTCATTTCATTTCATTTCATTTCATTTCATTTTATTTTATTTTATTTTTTTATTTCATTTCATTTCATATTTCATATTTCTTTTCGAAATGGAATGAAAATTTGAAATGAACATTTTCATCATTTCATTTCATTTCATTTCATTTCATTTTATTTCATTTCATTTCATTTCATTTCATTTCATTTCATTTCATTTCATTATTTCATTTCATTTCATTTTTCTTTTCGAAATGGAATGAAAATTTGAAATGAACATTTTAATCATTTCATCAAGTTCATTTCATTTCATTTTATTCTCGGATTTCATTTTATTTCATTTCATTTCATATTTCATATTTCTTTTCGAAATGGAATGAAAATTTGAAATGAACATTTTCATCATTTCATTTCATTTCATTTCATTTCATTTCATTTCATTTCACCTGAGCCTAGTTTCAATTCAAGAAATGAAATGAAGTGAAATGATGAAAAACTGTTCAAATGAAATGTGAAATGAACTTTTTAATAAAACGAAAATGATGAAATTTGAAATGAAATGAAATTGGTGAAATCAAATCGAGTGTAATCAAATCATGATCACATCAGATCAAATCTGACAAAATAAGGGCTGGGCTGGGCTCAGCTCGGCAGGGGCGCGGTTTTATCGCTACCCCAGTTTTATTCACCCCCATATTCACCGGACGGTTTTTTTTCAATTTGGCAACAGATTGCTACAACGAAAAAAAACACACCACCTCAATGCCTTCGGCAAAATATTTCCCTAAGTTCAGGTGTGCCATTTGCGCATGCGCGAAAGTAGTTTGATTGACAGATTTCACCTCTGACCTCGATCAGCTGTTTTTGCGACAGTCATAACAGTTTTAACACTGACAGAAGTATCCAGTTGCGAAAATCGAATTATTTGCCTCATTTTAGCGACGTGCTTGGACTAGTTTGCAACAGTAATATTTTAATAGTATTCAATTCACTGAATATTTAGAGAAGCAAATGACATGATGGATAAGGACAGTTTAAGGCCACGGCACGGACATCGAATATACCACGAAAACTAGCTCGTTCACGTAGCGTTTTCGTTGTCCCACTGGCCTACTACACGTAGATTGCCTGGCGATCGGAGTGTTATCGTCAGAGCACCTCGGACTACACGAAAACATGACGAGATTTGTCCCATTCACCACTGCATCACACAGATCTGTTGTTCATGCACTGTCATGACTGTACATTCATGATCATTGCAATACAGTGTATGTCGTGTATGTGTATACCGTTCTCCTGGCTGAGTATGTTGGGTGTGTTGTTTGTACCTCGACTCTGCAAGGTGAGTTTCTTTTTATAACTCATTAATTTTTTTAATGCACAAGTAAAACTAAACGACACAACATTAATTTTAACTGGCAGTGAGGATTCGCTATAGTATAGACTTAATCCAACGAGCCAAGTCATGGTCAGGATTTGGTCGGCCATTAGGCCAAGTAAAATAAAAAACATGTTTCACGTCCGGGTTTTCGAAAAAAAGGAGGAAGAGGGTCTTTTATTTTCTATTTTTATCACAAAATTGGTGTAAATAGCCATACTTAGAGCTCAGTGTTTTAGCGTATACAATAATGCCTGGAAAAAGGAGGAGAGTTACACCCCCTCAAATGATCACAAAACCTTCCTAACGTCCTAACGTGTTTCTTGTATCTTAACAAGGCTATAGAAAGCATCCTAACTTCCTAGACATATATTTTGAAAAGTTATAACCGAATTTCAAAAAATAAAAATATATTTGAAGAAACCTCAAAAAGGAAGCGGAGGGGACGTGAAACATGTTTATTTTTTTTATTTGGCCTTATTAGGGTCCCTGCATGCACCAAACAGGTGTTGTGAGTGCCCAATTGGGTGGATTAAACCCACTTAAAATTTGATGTGAGATTCTTTTGTGTTGTAAACTGTCATCATTCTTTTGTCTGCGTGTAACACGGGTGGTAGAATGCAGTTTAAAATATCCTTCAAGGGCGCATCATTTCACATTTTAGGTGAGATAGTTTGTCCCCGTGCGGCTATGGCCGCCATTAAGGTGCAGGAATGCGTGAAATTTGATTCGTCTATAGGAAAATATGATTTTGACTTCATCTTCAGTCTCAATCCCAACCCACAGCAAGTGAGCAAACATAAAGTCTTGATTTTTGCAGAGTATGTAGGCCTACTATATGTTTACAAAGCAATCGTGTAAAAACAGAATTTTGAAAAATATTCAGGGCTTTCCCTTAGCAAATGTTACAATGGCTTTAATTACAATGTCATACTGTATTGTCTTTCCAGAAACTGGCACACGAAAGGTCCATTCAGCAAGGCATATCTTCCAAAAATAACTATAAACACACGCTGAAGCAAAGCACCTGCAACCGAACAGCACAGCTTTCCTTATTGAGGAGGATGTAAGTAATTTCATTTACAAAGTTGTAGCCAAGGGGGTGCAGCACACCACACAAAATGCCAATACCTTATTCCTATGTGTTCCTATATTTAATTCTCAGGCACGACAGGTATATATGAAATGAAAGTGCCCCTGACAAAAAATAAAAGAGAAAATCAGAAGGGCAAAAGAAAAGAAAAGGGACAAGGAACCCTTTTCTACCGAAATTAACCTGATCATGACCGAAAATAGTGTAAAATACTGAAATTTTTGCGTACTACGTCCCAATAAAGCCTTTTTAGAAGCTCAAAGACATACAACCTCTCTATGTATAATTGTATGATGCAACTTTTTTTTTTGCAATGCAGAGTTTTTTTTGTGTACCACCTAAGTTTTATTTTGCCCTCCTTACTAAAAAGAGATGGCTATGCCCATGAAACTATGCACGACTAGTAGACTTAGTAAATTACAGATTAGTGCTTTAAATCTGTCTCCGCTCTCACAGTTCATAAAAAAATTAAAATTGCAAAATGATTGCAAGTGACTACTTTTGACTTTATGACCTTTGACCTCACACCTATTGAAATAGCATATCATGACTCTGCTACAATAATTTATCATTTTGGAAGGAAAATCTAAAAATTTAAAAAGATAGTACATTAAGGCTTTAAGGGAGTACTACACCCCTGGCCAATTTTGTGCTTATTTTTTGCATTTTTTGCAAAAATTATAGCACATTGGTGACAAGTAAGATATGTATAGGGGCAAGGACTCCCAACTACTGTACTGAAAATTCAGCAACTCAAAGCAAGTAGTTATTGATTTTTGATCAAATATTGGTTTTCCCTCATTTTTGACTGTAACTCCACAACTGTTGTCTGTGCTGATATAAAATTTCCAGTGCAGTAGTTGTAGTCCTTGCCCCTATAATATACATATCTTACTTGTCCCCAATGCCCTATAATTTTTGAGAAAAATGCACAAATAGGCACAAAATTGGGCAGGGGTGTAGTACCCCCTTAAGGCACACAAACAGCCTAGATACCATAATCCTGATAATAATGTGTAATAATTAATCATTGGCTATTATTTTATTTTATTCCAATTTCCAGGTGCAGCAGTACTACTGAGGATACTGGTTTCGTGAAAGACAAAGAGGATGATGGTTTGGAAGTCAACAGCTGGCATCTGTTATCTGTCGCATCACTCGCTAGCCATACTATAGGGCTTTTTAAACACACTATATCCGAGAACTGCTAAAACCCACTAACCGCTCCACCCAAAAGGGGGAATTAGCAGTCTGGGTTTAGCAGTTCTCTGGATATAGCCAGGTTTTACGATATAGCATGGTTTTGGACCACCACAGTCAAAAAGGCCGTAGTAGGGCTATCACTGCATGCATTGAAAAACTTTCCCAACATTATGTCAACAATTAAATTTTTTGAAGAAAATCTTTTCTGGAGGGTGAACATTTGATGAGAACTTAAATACTTGCATAGTAATTTATGTGGTGCATAAACTAACTAGTAAATGTTTGCTCCAATTATTAAAATAATAAGGACCTCAACAAATGACTCTGACATCATGTGATGTAATCGTAATGCATAGTTCCTTACAGGCTGTAAAAGTTGCATGGAATTATTGGAAATGTTCTAGGCACTTTTCTTTGGTTTGCCTCAAATTCAGCAGTGACGTCAATGTCTTTTCATGGCTGCGCCACACGAACCACCCTTTTTTGCTACACAATTAACTATACGCACACGATTCAATACGGCGCCCACTAAAATATGCACCTACGTCACTACTGAACTTGAGGGGAACCAATGTATAGCCAAGGTTCCCTAGTCCAAAAATACGGATCGCTAGTCCGAAAAAATAGGAAATGGTTCACAAGTCCAAAAATAAATAAGGTTTACAAGACCTTAGCAATGGAAAATCTGCAGCCATTAGGACTAGCGACCATTTTTTTCTTGGACTAGTGACATTTATGACTAGCGCACCTTAGGATTAGCGGATGCAGGATAGAGTAATTGTAGACCAAATTGTTTAGTAGCTGCTACTGGTTTACCTTCATCCCCGTAAATATGATGAGTATCCAGTCCACTAATCAAGGGTTTAGGACCAGAAGGCCTAACTGCAATAGCTGCCCCATAGACATTTTGATAATTTATCTAAAATATGACACTTGGCAGCTATTGCAGATAAGGCCTCGTTAATGTCTGTTATTTATTAAATAAATAAAAGAAGACCCTACATGTAAACCCTTAACATAAAACTAAAATAAAAGAAGGTCCTACATGTAAACCCTTGACTTATAAATGCTTTTAAAGGAGTGTAAGTGTTCATAGTTTATTATTGGCAGACACTGTTTCTTTCATGAAAGCTGTGACTGTGCATCAATGCATTCACACCCAAAGCCTTCAGGAAAGACTAGCCGATGTCAGTCAATGCTACAATGTAGTCTTTTGTGAAGGCACCATATTAACACACAAGCTGGACTCGAATTTCAGTCAGGGCCATTGCCTGCAGTTTTTCAGTTTTGGCCTTTGTGCCCCTGATCTTTGTTAACTTCAAGGTGTTCTTCATTCCTCTTGACAAGTGGTGCCAAATGGCCTTGACAAAGGGTCCCCCCTCCAAATGAAGGTCTGAACAAAAGCCTTCTCAAAAGACTAGTGGCTGCCAATAGCCTGTAAATAAATGGTCTTCTTGCACTCATTATCTCATACTTCATTACTAAATGTATTTTTACACCTATTTCTCTGGTACATAATTATTAGAAAGACAAGAGTTCATGAAATAAACAAAAATGCATGGTGAATATGTAGCTTTGATCATTGTTTTAATTTATTTTGAGATCTGTAAGGAAGTGAAAAATAAAAGCACTATTTTTTCATAAAAAAGTATGAAGAAGGAAGTCCAACAAACCAAAACAGTTGAACACACCTACTTAATAGATAATAAATGATGGGGATTTTTTACTACATGTATCCTCTATTGTGTGATGGAAGATATCCAATAAAAAGTCTGCACAAAAAGTAACACAGCTGAAATATGCCTATAAGTTCAGAACTAGTAATCGTTTCCACAATATTTCTACATAGAAAGAAGGATGATTTATTTACGCTCATTTTGATACCCCATTTGTGAAATGTCGTTCAATACTGATAACACAGTACATAGTGCTTTTAAAGAAAAACCACAAATTTAAAAGTTGCCATTTACAGCAATCAATGGTTTCAATCAATGACTTCATATCAATACAAATAACCGCAACTTTCAATTCGGGTATTTTTCTTTAAAACACTGCTGTGTTGTTATTATTGAACGAGATTGGACTAATGGGGTATCAAAATGCGCATAAAATCATCCTTCTTTCTATGTTGAAATATTGTGAACACAATTATTAGTTCAAACGCTACAGGCATGTTTATAACAGCAGCTACAAGCACTTTTTTGTGCAGTCTTTATTTTATAATACAATTCAGCATATTCCTCTAAGTGATTGTGATCTGGGACAAATCCAAAATTGGATCTAATCTATTAGAAATATTCAATCTAGAATTCAATCTTATTTGATTTTTAATCTAAAAAACATTTGGATGGATTTTTAAAAATCAATCTAAGCAATTTTAATCCCATATATTAAAATTGAATTAGATTGAATTCTAATCTATTGGATTGAATATTTCTAATAGATCTTAATAAATTTTCACACATTCTGTTACACCTAATTTATGAGTCCCGACTTTCAACACAAGTATTGTTCTTCAATTAGTGAGATTGAAGTGCGTTTCTGAATCCGGTCATTATTTCAGTCCTTTTAATATTTCATTTGTTCCATGACTTCCATCTGCCTCCGCTGCAAAATGTGACATGAAATGGCTCACAGTGGCATTGGTTAATGGTGTCTGGCAGTTGGTTGTTACTTGTACAGTGTAGCTCTGACCTTTTAGTAGGCCTGAAAAAGAAAAAGAGGATTTTAGAAAATTTGTCAGGGTAAAGCTGGGACAGTGGCACAATCCCCGCATGGGGCTGTTACAGCGGCTTGGTTTGAAATCCTTGCCCACCCACTTCCCCAAATGAGCACATGCATCTGTATTCCCCAGCCCCCCCTTGGCGGTGGTGGCAGATTTACCCCAGCTAGCTGTTCCCTTGATTGCAATGAAAGTGTAGTTTTGCCACTGGTGCCCCCACGCCCCCCTCCACCATCGGTTGCACACCACAGGGTTCATTTATGTGCCATATTAGGGGCTGTGCAATAATTATCGGGGGTAATAAAATGTCCGAACGACCCACCAAAAATAGCTTGCCCCCCCTCTCCGCCTGCAAAATAATCGCTTTCCTCCCTTTTGGCCTGCCAAAAATCTTTGCCCCAACACATGCCAAATTTTGGGATCCCAATTTGAAAAGGTCTAGATATGTTATGAGCACAGCGAGCATGAAAATTTGCATATTTCAGCGTTTCCATACTGTTTTCCTAAGCCTTTTAGAGCATTTTATTTAAAAGGCACCCCATGAATGTGTGCCAAAATTGCTTGCCCCCCCCCTCGGATCGCTTGCTTGCCCCCCCCAATTTTACCCTCCTTCCAGGGCTCATAATTATTGCACAGCTGAGCCCCTTATAGGTATAAGGGGGCTATCATTTTCTTCAGAAGGGGGGGTCATGAATATACTGGGGGGGGGGGGTCATAGAATTTTAAGACCAAAAATAGGGGGGGTTATAATTTTTGTAGCAATCAAAATAGGGGGTTATAGAATTATTAAGGGCTGGCGACTGGTGTAACTTTTCTTACACTTTTTTTGAACAAAATGTGCACACAATCTTTCATACAATGCCAGATTTTTGCGCTCTCCGTGCGCCTTCTTTACGCTTATGGTCAAAAATTTTAACGCGTTTCGTGTACTCCGCTCTAAAATTTTGACAGAAGGGGGGTCCTAAAATTTTTGACCCACGATAGGGGGTCGTAAAATTTTAGCCCTTGATCCGCATGATGGAGGGGGGTCATAAAAATTGACTTCAGTCACCGACATATTCATGACCCCCTGTCAAGAAAATTACATCCCCTGAAAGGTGAATTCAGTCAAATTTTGCCATCAAACACTGCATCATTTTATATCAAATTAAACTCCTTGATTATAAAGAAAGCCAAAACTGAAAATCGTTTTGTCATAGCACTTTCCGTAGCAAAATTACATCTTGTCACAGATTGACTTTCATGATATCATCAAAAACATTCAGCCAACATTAGAAGCTTCAATTGGCAAAACAAATCAGGATCTAGGCTCATGATGGAATTTCCGCTCATGACAGAGCAGCTTTTCTACGGTAAAAGGGAACTGCTATCAAAATCCTCTAAAATTCCATGTGCGATTCTCTCATTACAAAAATAAATCATATATTTGGGTCAAGTGAAGTATTGACAACATATTCATATAGGTTTCCTTGACCGATCTTTTTTCTTTACGAGGAAAATTTACAAAATATTGTTGTAAAGCCTAGTCGTAAGAGATTCCCATTGAGTTTACATGTACGAACCTGTTATTCCCACCTAGACCATGCCAAAAACATGCCCACATTTCAACTCGATTATCTACCAAACTGGTCATAGATCTCCAACAATTTTTGATATGACATAAATGAAAGTGTTACTTACCTAATGTATCCATTTTCAGTCGAGATCTATGACTGGAATTCCTGTAATTCGTTGCCAAATATTGGTATTTTCCTCATTTTGCACCACACAAACCAATGGAAAAAGTTACTTCCGGGTTGCCGAGAAGGCAGGGAAAGTAGGCGGGGCTTGTGAGAACAACTTCTAGAATCGTTTGAGTCGGGACGGTAGAAACACCGAGTGCATTAAAAGTAACGAACCCAATGTGGTGGTGTGGAAAAAAAATAATAATTTCAGGGTTGGCGAATTCGGAAGCCTGAATAGCAGTTTGCAGTGAAAAAGTGACGAGGAAATTTGTATTTGATTCTATAACGTAAAATCCATATTATACTAAGAATCAGTGTATGCGAGAGTAGATACACAATTATAGTAGCTGTCATTCAGGTTAGATACGAAGAGGTACACACGTTTAACTTTCAAGTGAAGTGCGAGTTTTGAGAAGTTAAGCTTACCGCCTAACGCATGTACCAGTACCACGTAAGCTTACTTATCTTATAACATGGACGTTCTAACTTATTTAGTACGTCCATGCTTATAATATGACTAGATGGGGTCTATTTTTAAGGAGGGGCTGCGCCGAGAGTTAGTGCTAATGCTAATAAGGCTAAATAAAAAATAAAACATGTTTCACGTCCCCTCCCGCTTCCTTTTTTGAGGTTTCTTCATTTTTATTTTTATTTTTGAAATTCAGTTATAACTTTTCAAAAAGTATGTCTAGGAAGTAGAGCTGCTTTCTATAGCCTTGCTAATATACAAGAAACACTTTTATAAGGTTTTGTGATAGTTAGAGGGGGCCGGGGGCCTATCTCTCAGAACAACAAATAAAAAGAGGCCTCCTCCTTTTTCCAGGCATTATTGTATGCTAAAACAGCTCTAATTATGGGTATTTACACCGATTTTGCGATAAAAAATAAAAAGCCCCCTAGGCCTCTTCCTCCTTTTTTTCAAAAAGCCGGACGTGAAACATGTTTTTTATTTTACTTGGCCTAATGACAATGAGCGCTAATTAGCACGTACTCGGTAATGAGCAATATTGGCATTAATTAACGCTATTAGCGCTAAATAGCGTCATATAGTGTTTTTAATAATGCTAATTCAACTAGCGCTAATTAGCTTCATGTAGCGTTTTAGTAGTCGGGATTTTACGTTGTCACTATTACATTCGCATGGACGGACATTTTTTTGCGGGCTCGCTAGGATTCTAGCGAGTAGATTTCTTGCAATATTTGGCTTATTTACCATCCAATTTATATCCTTCAATGTACCTGTATATCGTTAGCATATCCAACGCGGTCAAAAAAAGTTTTTTGAGGTTTCTGATCGTCACGATGAAACATTTTTTAAAAACACAACTTTCTCAGTTCTCCCAGCCATTTTGTTTACTCGTTGTTATCGACGTCACCAATTAGTCTCGACCTCACTTGTGCAACGTGGCTGTATCGCGAACACGACTTGACGACAGAAACCGCCTGTAAATGAGGTGGGTCATCTCGTGACTTGCATTGTTTCACCACCGATCATGCTCGTCGGACGTAGGGGGGTCGACGGCTTGGAAATTACCTTTTAAGTATCAGAAATTCCAAGTTTAATTTACTTGGATACATTGAATAAGAGTTCTATGATTTGGAGATCAGATATGTGAGTACCAATTTCATATAAATTGACTGAATTGCAAAAAAATGTTTGAGCTGCGCAAAACGTTAAGTGTGTAAATCCCATTGACACACAAAATGGCATAAGCCAGTCTCAGTGTACAAACAGCGTACACGAGACTGGCAAGCGAGTCTAGCGTTTTAGTGCTAATAACGCTAATTATAGCGCAATTAGCGCTAATTAGCTTTTTAGTGCTAATTAGCTTTTTAGTGCTAATACGCTAATGACGCTTACGTTTTAGTGCTAAATACGCTAGCGTTTTAGTGCTTAATTAACGTGATATATCGTTTTAGCGCTAATAATGCTAATTTGCGGTACCTAGCACGCTGTCGCTAATTTGATAAATTAAAGATGTTCCAGTGAGAGGGGCGCAATTAGCGCCAATAGTGCAATTAGCGTGATCTAGCGTTTTAGCGATAATACCGTTAATTAGCGCTACCTAGCACTCTGACGCTAATTTGAGCCATTTAGGCTAGCGCTAATTAGCGTCATGTAGCGTTTCAGCGCTAATAACGCTAATAACCGGTACCCGGCACTCTGTTGCTAAATTAGGAAATTGAAGATGTCCCAGTCAGTGGGACGCAATTAGCACTACATGTATTTAGCGTCATGTAGCGTTTCAGCGCTAATAACGCTAATTTGTGCTACTAGGCGATAATTGGCGTCATGTAGCGTTTCGGCGCTAACAACGCTAATAACCGGTGCCCAGCACTCTGTCACTAGAGAATTAAATTGAAGATGTCCCCAATTAGCGCTACACCATTACTTTCGAGAACCGCGTTGTTTTGAACCAAGAAAATTTATGGAAGAATGATATGTACGAGGATGTAAAAATAAAGAAAAATAAAGTCCGAAAACCGCCCCAAGAACGATAACGCTAAATTCCATTAGCGCTACAACATTGCTTTCAAGAACCGTGTTGTTTTAAACCAAGAACATTTATGGAAGAATGATACATACGAGGATGTTTATAAAGAAAAACAAAGTCCGAAAACAGCCCAAGTACGATAACGCTAAAGTCCATCAGCACTACACCATTGCTTTAGAAAACCGCATTGTTTTGGGGACGAGGAAAGTTTATTTCAAACTCAGCCTAATATTTTATCAAATTTAATCAAATTTTCAAATAACAATTAACATTGCTTTCATAAACCACATTGTTTTAAACCAAGAAAATTTATTGAATAATAATACGTACGAGGATGTTTATAAAGAAAAATAAAGTCAGAAAACCGCCCCAAGAACGATAACGATAAAGCCCATTAGCGCCACACTATTGCTTTCGAAAACCGTGTTGTTTTAAACCATGTATGAGGATGTTTAAATAAAGAAAAACAAAGTCCGAAAACCGCCCCAAGAACGATAACGCTAAATTCCATTAGCGCTACAAAATTTCTTTCGAGAACCGTGTTGTTTTAACCAAGAAAATTTATGGAAGAATGATACGTACGAGGATGTTTATAAAGAAAAACAAAGTCCGAAAACCGCCCAAGTACGATAACGCTAAAGTCCATTAGCACTACACCATTGCTTTCGAATTTTCGAAAACCGTGTTGTTTTGGGGACGAGGAACGTTTATTTCAAACTCAGCCTAATATTTTATCAAATTTAATCAAATTTTCAAATAACAATTAAAATTGCTTTCATAAACCGCATTGTTTTAAACCAAGCGATAAAACCGCGCCCCTGCCGAGCTGAGCCCAGCCAAGCCCATTTGTCAGATTTGATCTGATTTGATCATGATTTGATTACACTCGATTTGATTTCACCAATTTGATTTCATTTCAAATTTCATCATTTTTGTTTCATTAAAAAGTTTTTTTAACGCTAATTGCGCCCCTTTCACTGGGACATATTCAATTGACCAAATTAGCGCCAGGGAGCTAGGTACCGGTACCGATAATTAGCGTTATTAGTGCTAAAACGCTATACCGCGCTAGTAGCGCTAATTACGCACCTCTCAATGTGTCTTCTTCAATCCATCAAATTAGCGTCAGGCTGCTAGGTATCGCTATATAGCGTTATTAGCGCTATATCGCGCTAATTAGCGCTAATTGCGCACCTCTCAATGGGTCTTCTTCAATCTATCAAATTAACGTCAGGCTGCTAGGTATCGCTATATAGCGTTATTAGCGCTAAACGCTGTATCGCGCTAATTGCGCGCCTCTCAATGGGTCTTCTTCAACCTATCAAATTAGCGTCAGGCTGCTAGGTATTGCTATATAGCGTTATTAGCGTTAATGTGATTTTTAATCACGGAATGTGAACACGGAATTGAAATTATACATCACGGAATTCAGTATTTAAAACCAAGCACGGAAAATCGCGGAATTTGGTGTTTTAAATCACGGAAAACTTGCCAAATAATGTCCCCCATTGAGTGCAATGGTAAGTGTCTCCTTCGTGTCCGAGGGGGTGAGATGGAACAACCAAATCTCAGCAAAAGCAACCAATGGGAAGAAGCAATCTATTGCAAGTGACGTCATGGTGACCAACAGAATGTATGTATGATCGCTGAGCAACAAACAATTGGTTTCTGGCCAATGAGGTACAATTGTAGCATGCTAATTGCTACCTCATTGGTTAGCTGATGCACAAAAGTTAAATTAATTCCTAATGGGGTCAACAATACCAATCTTGCTTGTCGCTCAGCAATGGAGTACAAATTCAGCTTTAGTCTACTCCACTGACTGACTGAGTGATAGCTTCCACAGTATGTACATGCATGGCGTGTAGTGATGTACGGTGATGGTGCAGCTTGGCTGGGGGTAACTTAAATTTTGGTATAGGGGTGTGCAACATGGAGTGCTGAACTTTGAGAACTAATAACCAATTTTCTGACAAAGTAGGGGCTTGATGAACTGAAATTTCAACATTTTGAGGGGTATAAATGAACTCAAATTGGGCCAAATTATAGGCATTGCAAATTGCAGCTAAAAATATTAAAATGCAGATTTCAGCAGGTGAACCTGTCATATTTTTTGTTATTAAAAATATATATAGCCCCAGTGAAATTTAAAACCTGGAATATGTTTTGTTTCTATGGCAGTATGAATAAAAACATGTTGGTGCTTATCATCCCAGAAATCTGAGGTAAATGTTTGTGTACTGGGCTGCTAGGAGTAGGATACCGGTACACATTTGCTTCTGGAGTCCATATTTAACTCAAAACTTGATATGAAACAAAAATGTTTTGGTGATGGGCCTCAATATGTTACAATTGGACCACAATCTGGTCATGCACAGCAAAAATTCATGATTTTTGCCCAGATTTTGGGACACCATAAATTTGTAATTAAATATGTGTTCAATTTTCATGTTCCCTAACTTTTTGGTCCCAAAGATGGCTCCTGGTCCACTAGTTTGTAGTGTAAAATATTGGACACACCATGTGGTATAAAAAAGCCTGGCTCCTGCATATATAAGCCTTGACTGCATAAGAAAAAAAACTTGGATTTTCATTGATTCCAAACTTGTGATTCAAGGCACTAATTTGTACCGTATTGAGTTTGGAGCATTAATTACATCTTGTTTTTTGAAGTCATGTTTCATGTGTGATCATGGTGATAAAACCATACATGTATATGTGACCATCCACCACAAATGAGCTCTGATGTCGGCAGAGCTTGATTTGAGATCTGGCCCATGAGATCTTCTCAAAAAACAATAGAAAACAAAGGATTTCCCACCTCTTTTACTGATTGTTTACTACCTTGCAAACAAGCATCAGGGACATGTAATATATCATTATAAAACTCTTTTTGAGGAGAACTTGCCTTTCTAATATCTGAAAATGTGAAAATGCCGACATCAGAGCTCATTTGTGATGGATGGTCACATATGATATAAATATTGTAAGTTACCGGTACAGTCGGTACTTCATGAGCATTAATGTTGGTTATATATATTTTTTTCAATACAGGTCTAACCAGCTGAAATGGTCTAACAATATGGCTATACATGTACAATATGTAATCTTCAAGACGGGGTAAATCAAGAAGACATCACATAAAATGGTGAGTAGATATAAATGTAATTTTTCATTGTATTTTTAAGGCTCAGATAGCGACATATTTTTTGTGTTGCCTGAGACAACATCAGACACACCAAATTGCATTTTGAATATGAGAAATGTCCTCCCGATATCAAATAATTTAGATTTTTTTTTAAATATGCGATACATGTATAATACAAATTTTATGGCAATTGCCATTTTTGACATTTAACAGTCCTCAAAGTAAATTGTATCAATCTAAAATTCTAAATGATATGTACTTAAAGCTTATGTAGCTGGGATGAAAAGCCGTCCATCATATGAAAATTCAGAAACTTCAATGTCAAAAGTTTTAATTTTTAATAATTTGCCATAAAATTTGTATGGTAAATTTCAAATGTTTCAAAATTTTAATTTCAAATAAAAGATAATTCAGGAACAGAATTTGGAATGTCATTTACATTTATTATGAAACCTAGCCAGGCCAAATTTTGGAGGCCCTCAAACTCATTGTGAGGAAGGCATGTGCACTCAAGTGGCCAAGTTTGGTTTATGTATAAGTTTGAAAGTGGCGACGGGAGAATTACAATTTAGAAGGAGATGAGGGTAGATTTTATGCGCAAAAAAAATCAATGTCAGACTATTTTTTACAATTTTGGGGGTCCCCAAAATTTGTGAGGCACGGGCCCACCTGGCCCAATGGTAAATCCGGCTCTAAAGTTTGTTCGGCTTATATAAGGCGGAAATTATTCGTCTTTTGTTACTGCGTGTGTCAATAAGGTCCCAACTGACACTTGCGTAAATTCACATTTAAGCGTGCACCAGTCACATGTTATGCAATGCTTATGCTAGTTGTGCATAAGCATTGCACCCAACTGCGTGCATGCCGTTCTATATCAATACATGGTGTTATGAGTCGTATTTTTTCCGCCTTATATAAACCGAACATATTTTAGGTTGGTCAAAATGCAAGTTTAGTCTTCCAAGAAATCATTTCAAGTTTGAATTATGACATTACAAGTTACAACATTGAAATGCTTGAAAAATATTTAGTTTTAAGTGAAAATTATACTGTGTGTGGTAATATTGTTAATCCTTATGTTCAAATGATGGCATTGATTTGAGCCGTTGAATATTTTATGTGATAACAAATGTTGAACTGTATGTGGATGTCCCTAAGTAAGGAGGATCTGATTTGTTAGCTACTGCTCAAGAAGTGTTGAGTTGGTATTCAAGCTACTTCACTGGACTCCAAACCATGGAAAAAGGAAGATCTGCTCTAACCTATGTTGCTGCTCTCAAACAAGATACTGGACTAGAAGTTCCAGACCTTGGGGCAATGATGCAAGACAGCAAGGTGTGGAACGTCATTGTAGTATGAGGACAGTGCTTTGGTAAGTAAGCGTATGTTACATTTCCAGAGCTCTATTAAAATAACTTTCATATTCTGTCTCTTTTGTCATAGATTGAGGTATCAGAGCCAGTCGGACTCTGCAGCAGTGCAGCCCTGCAGAAACTCTGTGTGGCAATTGAGGATGAGCTAAATACGCAGGAAGCCCAGTGGCAGAGACAGCAAACCCTACTCTCCACAATAGGCCAGACACCTGACTTAGCACTACGTACAGACAACGCATTCCATTGGACCAGTGCATTGTGGGTACTCATAGCAGCAGTGGCATTGCTGATAGCTGCAGCCACGTCAGGAGAGACAGGACTTGCGATAAAGGGTGGTGTATTGCTGGTGGTGTTGGTGGTGAATTTGTATGTGACAGGTTGGGATAGCAAGCTGAGGAATCAGGAAGTGTTGACTCATGCCCAAGCACTTTTGACAAAATTACAAGGTATGTTTCTTTAGATGTCTGTATTTGAAATGTCTTTATTTGAATATATGTAAAAATAACAAACCGGTGAGTTGTAGACAAAATGTTAACTTAAGTATAATGATGCTGATACCATCTGCAATACACATTATACATGTACATCATTTCATTTCATAAAAGGTTTATTCATAAATTGTCATCACAGTATAAAAAACCGAATTGTAACAATCTTACATACAAAACCAACAACATAATAATCAAACAATCAATACGAGAAAATTACGAAAAATATCAAATGAGCATTGACCAATACACACAATGCATTCACTGTCTTATACACATGTACACTCCTCCTACCATATGCGCAGACAATCACCGACCATGTCGTATTGCTATCAAAATGAGGACGTCTGAAATAATATTTAATCAACATTCCGAGAAGTTCCAGAACCATAATGGAGGATTTGTGTGCATAGCTGTGTATGATACACAGTACAAAATATATTTTAATGAACGTATCTCTCAAATGTATTAAACATGCAATTGCCACCCATTGCTGACCTCCCCAAACCGAGAATGGTCCTTGTTTGCAGGTAGGTCCACGGTGTAAATGTGAAAAATCATGTGTGTGTCCTTGTTTGCTAGCAATCACTGATACAGCCCCCTAACATACACACCCTTGCACCACCACAAACACCCCATACCCAGGGTATATGTAACAATCAGTAAGCATAAACACAATCATCTACTTTTAGATTTGATAGCATCAGAGAAGATCTGGGAGCCGTCAGACTACCTACCTTTGTACGCCCCGCCCTCTGGTGGTATCAATTTACAGTGGACCTACAGGGACAGCCGATTGGTCAACCTTCCTACCTGCCTTCTGGTCAAGGATGATGTGATTTTATTGAAGCCGGGACAACCTGCTCCTACTAAAGTTGCTGAATATGAGGTATGTGTATGTCTGCGGGAACAACTCCAAACTTTTGACACAGCTGACCCCATCATGCTGGATGTGGGTAATATTAAAGTTTTGTAAGGGTAAGGGTAGAGAAACATTGTCAGCATTCCATCATGCATATTCCAGTGCCTCAATAAATCTTACTGTATATCCAGGGGGCGCCAAGATTGACTGAATTTTGACGTCGTCATTAGTTTTACACGTAAACACGAAAATGTCTCAAATAATTCCAAAAAACTGTACGTATGGTATTAAGCACTATTTTATCAGTATAAATCCTTTGAGTTTCGCCAGTGACCCTCATTTTAAGTACTGTTTTTTAATGTTTTGTATGAATAACGCACAATATGTTTATGATATACTAAAAATTTCTCCCATTCGCCTCCCACGCAGAGGGTCCCGAGAATCCAAAAATATTTATTTTCATGTGAAAATGTATACATTGCACTGAGAAATATATTTGTGCATTTTTTTTCTGTAACGGGCCAATAGAGCTAAAACGCACCTCGGCAGGCGTCCAACATCCAGGCAGTGTTGTCGTCATATTGTCTGTTTTGTTTACGCTATTGGCTGTTGCCACATGAATAATGTCGGCCACCGTCGTCTGTGTATATCCTCTAAGTTTTTTTATATGTTTGTTTCGCTGTAGAAAACTGCAATTTGTTTAGCATAGTCTAAATAAGTTGGGAGAGAATGTTGTTCTCAAGTGAACTGTATGTTTGAGAACAGTGGTCTTATTCCAATAATCTATAAACTTCTTTTTTATTTCCAATAGGTTGGGAGTAGTCTGGAATTGGCTGTAGGTGAAAGCTATCAGCCAACTGTTCCACCTGCATGTACTGATCCTAAAGCCAGAAAACCTTTGAAACCAGGCAAATTTATTGTTAAGGAAACACCTTATATACCGATACTAAGGTAAGCAAAATTATTATTATTGTTTAAACTGAAAATCAGGTATTTCTTTTTCAAAATATTTAGCAAGAGACGTGAGAGTTCTCTTTTCAGCTGATTTCCTCTTTTTAAATTTATATGATTTCTTTTATTCTCAGCTCATATAATATGATATTAGGTATTTTTACCCCGGGTTTACCACCAGTTTTCAGCTTTTTTTATACCAATTTTCCTCTTTTTTGGTCTGTGGCCTCTCACATACCTGCTTAATAGTTAAACTGCTCCACCAAAGGATCAAAAACAAAGCATTGTGCAGGAAAATCTGCCTATGTGTCATTGGCCCCTGAACTTGTTTAAAGCAAAACCAATTATATAACCTCTTGGCTCTTTTGTTAAACATGTTCAAGGGCCACAGGTAAAACATTCCTAGAAAATATGTTTATTTCCCGGCAAGAGAGATAAATTTCCCACCAAGTTAGCAGGATTTCCTAATATTTCCCTCTAAATAACCAAATTTCCCTCCAAATAACCAAATTTCTGGCAAAAAGATACATACTTTGATCCTATCTCCATGTTAAATGACAGATATTGTCTTTAAAGAAGGGTGACCTGATTTACAGCCTCGTACCCCTCCCCACTTTACCCCATCAAAATGCAATGTAGAGTTTGGTACCAGGCGAAAGCTCATATTTCTCCTAACTCCTGTGAAATTTTAGACCTGAAAAATGTTTTGTTTAGTTGGTATGAAGAAAAACAGTGTAGTTTGGTGGTACATTTTCACCACCCCAAGGGTCATGTACTGTTCTATCAGCCACTGTGATACACATATGTGACCATCCACCACAACTGAGCCCGGATGTTGCCAGTGCCACTATTGAGATATGCTCCATTGAAGTTAACAATAAACAGTAGGAAACAAAGGATTTATTTACTGTTTTTTTTAATTTTTCACTACTTAAATGTCAAGTACTATAGACATGATATACATCATTTTAAAGCTAATTTCAAGCAGAATATTTTGGTTGAATATCTCAAAAATGATGATTGGCGACTTCAGGGCTCAGTTGTGCTGGATGGTCACATATTTGCTTTTAGAAACAACACTGCTGGAGCAGGTAAACTCAAAAGGTTGCAAAATGTTTCAGTGATGTGCCACAATGTGACATAGAAAACATGTGTTATAATTGGAACACACACCTTTAATATATTGCTTTCATATTTGCCATACATTTTTGCGTATTCCAAAGATGTCAAAATCTGAATTTTCATCACACGCATCATGCTTTGTATTTTAATTTTGATGTAGGGCTTGCCTCCAGAAAGCTAATGAAAGACCAGTGTCATCCATGGAGAATAAAAGAATTCTGAGTATTCAAGTCATTGAGAGATACATCATGCCAGCAGTACTGGTAAGCTTGTCAACATGTAAATGATTTATTCAGTGCAATGTGCAGTCAATATGTGACTCGCTCTGACAAAACCAGGAACAAGTCGCATTTTTGACATTTCATGATTTGCATACAAATGTACGCACGGGACAATAAGCTCTAAAATGATACCAAAATTATATACATAACATCAATGCTTTTCAGGATATCATGCCTGCCTTTTTATTTTTAGATTTTTTTTTCAAAGTTTTTGCGACTTTGGAGAACCACTGGACCTATTCTGAAGTGCTAGGATCCTAAGGATCATTCACAGTTAATTTTAAGAAAAATTGGAAAAAATTATGAACAAATTACAGTTTGTTATTTTTAATATGCAAACCATTAACCAATATTTACTCTTCATGTAGCACATATTATAAATGCATGGAAAACCAATGCATCTATAATATGTGATACATGAAGAGGTAAACACTAGTTAAGGGGACAGTGGACCTAGAAAATCAAAACATCTGTATTTTTTAGATAATTCAACTGTAAACTTCTGCTGGATTTCCTTTTCCAATGCTTTTTGTTTGATCGAAAACGGATAGTCCGTTCCAGAGGTATGACTCATCAAAGTCAAGAAGTGCATGTAAAATTTGACCGAAATGATCCATTTTCGCTAATTTTTGATGGCTAGAGCCGTAAAGGAGATAAGTTTAAGTGACCGCTTATGGGTTTGAATTTCAACCAGCCTAATCATGAAGCTCCCATGGCCAAGTGGTTAAGGCATAGGTCTCGTAAACCTGAGGTCCTGGGTTAGATTCCCAGGCAGGATCACCTTTTTCCTTGTCTCCTTTATTATTTGCGACGGCGAACCTGGTGAAAATTAATGTTTATTTAAATAATTCCCGTCGACCATGCCACTGTTTTTCCGTGTTTATATTTCCTCACAGGGAGGATGGCAATTTATTTCTCGCATTTACGGCTCTAGCTACTATGGGCTATTTGCGGGGAGGAGATAAGTTTAAGTGACCGCTTATGGGTTTGAATTTCAATCAGCCTAATCATGAAGCTCCTGTGGCCAAGTGGTTAAGGCATAGGTCTCGTAAACCTGAGGTCCTGGGTTCGATTCCCAGGCGGGATCACCTTTTTCTCGTTGTCTCCTTTATTATTTGCGACGGCGAACCTGGTGAAAATGAATGTTTATTTAGTACTGTTAAGTTTTATTACATTCCATAATAGAAACTGAGTAAACCATATTTATTGTATTTGCTTGTCAGGTATTTTCATTGGTAATTAATCTGATTCGGTTTGTCATTCTGGATAACGACCATGGACATTGGGCTGACATGATAATTGCAGTACAGGTATGGGTTTTGTATTGGTTTTCTCATGCGTTTTGATTTTTCCCCTTACACTTCCCACCCCCTCAAAAATAAAAAGTTGATAAAATTTGAACTTTTACAAATAAAACCAGTGTTGCATCTAGCCATAGTGCAGTGCATTGATTTGACAACGGTTTTGCCCCAACCTGTCGCAAATTGGCACAACTTGCCACATCCATTGACCTGACTTGCGCAGTGTTGACCTACAGAAATTTAAACGTACAGTGGGATTGATGGAATATTTTACAGATGATTTACCCTGTCATTGGATTGGGTACCCAGCACTGCTAATTATTTTTACACCCCACATTTTTTACACATCAGGCTATTCCAGTTGAAATCCATACACCCCCTATGGTAGACATACCCTTAATCCTCCACACAGGGAGTGTGAATTTCAAGTGGGCTTACCTAAATGGGGACTCCATTTGAAATCTACACTCCCTGTGTGAAAGATTAAGGGCATGTCTTCCATAGGGGGTGTATGAATTTCAACTGGAATAGCCCATTATTGCTCAATAATTGCAGTCTGCACATCGGGTGTTGCGTTTCCTCTATTCAGGGTGCATGGTTGTGAATGAGACTGGGTGTGTATATAATATGTGACAATCCACCACTACTGAGCCTGGATGTCTCCAGTGCCACTATTGAGATATGCTCCATTGAACTTGACAATAAACAATAGGAAACAAAGGATTTATTGACTGTTTTATTGATTTTCACTTCTTAAATGTCAAGTACTATAGACATGATATACATCATTTTAAAGCTAATTTCAAGCAGAATATTTTGGTTGAATATCTCATAAATGATGATTGGCGACTTCAGGGCTCAGTTGTGCTGGATGGTCACATATTTCACTTTTTGCCATTTCATTGAAAGTGATGGAAGTATCTTTTCTTCAATGCATCAATGACAGATTGGCATTGACATAATAATGTGATATGAATAAGCAGAAACCATTCATAAAATTAGGTTACTTGAGTTTTCACATTGTGTGAAAGGAATGACTTTCAAGGTGACAAAAAATTGGTTCGTCCATCAAAGCAATTAATGTATTCTGATCATCAGCACTCTCAGTACGTCTGTGTGAATGCAGACTGTAAAATATGAACTGGTCTTTAATCAGTCCTTGCCTATTAGCAAACTACTGCTTGTCAAATAGATATGTGATAGATATGTCAAAAGGAGACACTTTTGGGCAGGTTATGAATTTTGAGGTTTAAATATAGAGATATTTTGCTCCACAACGCTGTTTTCCCCAATGAAATCGGACATTCCTAAGCGAAGATATTGAGTTTGTAAGTTATGGTATTATAAAATTGGAAATTGAGATATCGACCTTTAAAAATATTATTGACAATATTGAGAGTAGGAATTACCTTGGAAAATGTCTCAAAAATACAAGATGCCAGTTATATTCGGTCGGAAACTATCAGACAATATTTTTAACATTAATAACATCACAAATTCGCAACAAACTCAAATTGTGAAAAAATCACCCCGGGCAGATTTTTGGCTATTTCTCCATTTACGATCCTGCCCAAAAGTGTCTCCTTTTGACATGACACGTCACATATATCAACCATTTTGTTGATGTTCTTGATGCTTTTCCAGATTTCTACCATCTTCCCTCTATTGTCTCTGGCTGCACCCATCATGTGGATTGCCATCAACGCCTATGGAATAGCGTGCATAGTGACTTTGTTCCATAAATCAAAAGATTTTAAAGAGGTAAGATCTTATGGAATGAACATTGGTTGGTATTCTCTTATATCAGCGGTTCCCAAACTGTGGGTCTCTGCCTCTTCCAAAAGGGGTCGCAGGACTTGCCAGAAAATTTGAAAAATATATCTCTGTGCATTAAAGTTCACTGTACCATAATGGTAATGTCACCCCATTTTGAGCCATTTAAGCATTAAAATGTTTGCAAGATTCGCATACACTTTCCTCGGTAAAGTCATTGTGTGAGCTGGTTATAGAGTACGAAGTGATGATGTCACAAAAACTTCTTTTGCATTTCAGCATTTTCATGACCATATTTCAGAACATGATGAAAAACATCCACAGTCCAAATTTGGTGGGAATCGGATCATGAGGGCCCGAGATATGGCCGCATGAATACCTAATTAGCCCCATTGAAATCAGTGGTAATTGGCCTGGTTCATGATCCGATTCACACCAAATTTAGACTGTGGATGTTTTTCATCATGTTCTACTGAAATATGGTCATGAAAATGCTGAAATGCAAAAAAGATAATTTTGTGATATCACACTTCGATACTCTATAATTGAAGACCGAATTAAAAAGATTAATTTACATCTGATGTCAGGGCAACGGTGCGGTGTGATTGGTTGCTGACCTGCGCAGTACAGCATTTTTGGTTTGGTTGACAGGAGGTTAGACGCAAACTAGTCTTTTTAATTCGGACTTCAATTATAGCAGGACAACTTGGAAATTATGCCCTCTTTGAACAATTTGCCCAGGACGCCACTGATAAGTTTTGGCCAGTAACAGCATTTGTTTTATGCTGTGGGTTGCACCATATTGTTCTTATGAAATTTGGGTCACAGGGGAAAAAGTTTGCCATGCTCTCTAAAAGTGATGTAATTCATACAAAAAAGGTACCCAAGGCAGCCTTCTTATATATCTCAACTCTTCATTACTGTACATACTCATAAAAGATGTATCCATTACATTTAACAGACCGAATACTACAAAATATGGATGCAGGTAAAGTAGGCATTGGGCTATTCCAGTTGAAATCCACACTCCCTCTGTGGAAGATTTTGGAAATATCTTCCACTGGGGGAGTATGAATACCAAATGGAATGATCACACTAGACAGTTCCATTTGAATTTCATACACCCACTGAGAAAGATTCAACTTGAATATTCCACTGAGGGAGGGCGAGTTTCAAATGGAGCTGTCTAATGTGTTCATTCCATTTGAAATTCATACTCCCCTGTGGAAGTTATTTCCGATATTTCCAAAATCTTCCACAGGGGTAGTGTGGATTTTAAATGGAATAGCCCATTACACATTACCCTTGACATTAAAAAGCATTTTATCTGACACGTATTGTATCTTCCTTGTTGTAAATCAAAATTAACTTTAGCATAATACAAGTCTGCCTGACTGACTATGGATAGTAGAGTTGGTGCCCCTTAAGATTGATGTATTTTGTATCTCTTGCATTATGTTTGTAAACATTATCCTTCTGATAGCGTATCGCTTAAACAAATATATACTTGTGACTTTTCTTGATTGTGAAGTTTATCTGATTACAAATTCTCTTTGGATATAGTTTGATGTTTATTAACTTTGTAGAACTTTCAGATGTAGACTACTTAAAACTGATGTTGGCAATGATACTGATAACGTTACTTAATGTTTTGGAGTTGTAAACAGGCTATGAGTTTTAAAACTTGAGGAGTGTGATAAATATCACACCTGAAACTTGTGAGGAGTGCTATTTTGTGAATGATGAGTTGGGGTGTACGAGTGCGAGTGTGAGTGCAATAAATCGCACTCTTTACGATCATTTAATCATCGGGTGCGACCGCACTCCTCAAAACTCAAAGCCTGTGTAATGTGACATCAGTATTTGCGTTCTTTTGTACGAAATAGCCATACTTTTAACTCTTTTACATCGTGTCCTTCACTTCAAAGTGTACTAATAGTAAATATGGATAACATCCCAACTGAATGTGTTAACACTGATATATTTAGGTTTTATTATCATATTTTTTAATAGACTTTAAAACTTGTGATAAATGAGATTAGACCCAAAGCCAAAATCCCGAGACAGATTTGCCATTTGGGTAATGCTGTGGCAAATCCGCCATATTTATGTATTATTTGTTTGTCATGTATATGGATGGAGATCAAAGTAGTGTACCTCTGGAAGCCACATATCAAATAATAATTTGCGTCTTTAAGGTTACAAAAGGCTTGCTCGCATGGAGCACTGAGTGCATAGTAAAGGAATCTGGAGGTACACTAAGTTGTCCTCCACAAACGATATGTAAACTTGGCAAAGTTGTTTATCTTTTGCTTAATCTCTTTGGATAAACTAGAAGTAAGGAAGGAGGAATAAAGGAAAAGAAAAAAGAGACAAAGAAAGCTTACTGTAAAAGAAGCAACCCAAGTTCTTAATAAAAACATCTGATTCTTTTTTTCAGGCTTTGGCTAGTGATTACTCTGAGGAGGATGAAGCAAGTTATCAAAATTTTATGGTAAGTGTCGCTAACATTAGCTTTAAGGGGTGGCGTGTCCCTTGTGCATTGTGGGTATATGGTGGGTGACTTCCAGTTGGAAATTGTTGTCCGCAAAAATTTGTTCCCATAGGTTTTTTATGTAAAATGCGGTCAATTTCAATGTTGTATTACGAAAATGTGTGTGATTTAGCACGAGTTTGGAAAGCACAGGTCCTTAGTAAAACATGCATATAGTGCACTGCAAAGAACAATGACAGCTGTTTGGCAGGTTACTTTACTTATTAATTAATGCGTTTGATATGATTTTTACCCAATTAACAGAAAGACAAGTGGTCATGGCGTGAGGTGTGGCATCATTTTATGGAAGCATTCCTGGGTAAATCAAAACACCTGCCAAGAACAGCAAGTCTTTTACATTGCCTGGGGAGTGTCACAGTAAGTATGCGATTATTAAACACAAATTATGCCCATATCATAATAAGGAGGCGCAAGGAGCTTAGCGTTTTTATGATACGTTTTGCGTTTACATCCATTGCTTGATTGGAAAAGCAATTGGCGATATATGGATCTGAAGTCACTAGCTTGCTCTAATGTCATATAGCAAGCACTTGATTTCAATGTAACTTTGAAGAGACAAAAAAAAAATACACCAATTTCACATAATTGGAGCCCAAATTTAAACAAACTTCCCCACAAATCTGTGCCTCAGGTGTAAAAATGAGTCAAATTTAGTTGAAAAACTGATGTAAATATGGGGCCACTTTCAGATTCAATATTCACAAGCTCATTTCAATCAACCTACTACCATTGTTCATTTCCAGTCTCTGTGCTGTATAGACAAGCGAGGCATCCTGTCCTACCCAGACCCATCAGTGGAGAAAGTTTTCTTCATGAGCGGTTTACGGGATGAGGACCCATTTGCTAGTAGCGATTCAGATTCTGTGTTTGAAGATGAAGTCGGAAAGGAACAACGTAAGAAAGGCGTCTCTATTCAGAAGTCTACAGATGGTGTATCAAGAGAGGGTATGTATATAAATGACAGTAATAAAATGGTAGTAATATAAAATGTTATCACTACAAAATTGCATTTGTAAATGTATTTTCATGCAAAAGTGTGATTTACTTACATGAAAATGCTACTATAATTTGGCAATGAACTGTATGATACTGTGTTTGTTCCATTAACTGCCAGGGCGCTTAACAAAGTAATTTTGGGTGGGGGTTTACCTTTTGCATTGGTTAGGCCAACAGTACATTAAAAGGCCCCCCCAAAAAAGCCCAAAATATTCATCCATCATCATCAGTGTGTCATGTTTCAGACCATGATTCAGATATGCATGGGCAGTTAACAAACTAATATCACAGTTTGCTTGTTGTAAAGTCACTGGGTGGGCGCTTATAGGGGCATAGGCGGTAGTTGAAATTTACAATAGGTTTTATCTTGTTTTTTGGGTGGACAGACCTGCGAAGTAGGGTCAGGCGGTCTTGGGTGGACACACTTGCAAAGTAGGGTCAGGCGGTCTTGGGTGGACAGACTTGCGAAGTAGGGTCAGGCTGTCTTGGGCGGACAGACTTGCGAAGTAGGGTTAAGCGGTCTTGGGCGGACAGACTTGCGAAGTAGGGTTAAGCGGTCTGAACTTTTTTTTTGGAAGAAGCTAAATAACCCTAAAAAATATTGAAAGGTTGAAAACAAAATGCAAAAATATGTAGAAAATGTTCTGAATTATTTAGAAAATTGTCTGAATTTGTTTCAAACATTTCTGTCAAAATCAATTCACTTTGGCCAAAAAAATTGCTGTTTTTAAGTGCACAGTTAAAACAACTTCCTCCGTAATCCTAACTCTTGGTCAGTCAGGTACTTTGTGACTTAGTTCAATAATTATTACTTTCAGATCATTTTCCTGAGATCCACACTGAAGTGCTGACTTTATCAATAGATTCAACAGTAAGTATATGGATATAATGGGCTATTCCAGGTGAAATCCATTCACCCCCGTAAAGACATGACCTTAATCTCCCACACAGGAAGTGTAAATTTCAAATGGAGTCACCCATTCAGGTAATTCCATTTACAATTCATACTCCCTGTGTGGAAGATTAAGGTCATGTCTTCCATGGATTTCAATGAGAATATCTCAGTTTTTAGATGGAAGAGCATGGCCAGGGGCTGGAACCAGAGATGATGAGGGAGACCGACTTTCTCCTGGTAAAAAATATTAATGAAATAGTGTGCGAAAATGAGTATGCTGTGGGATTGTAAGTCTCATTTTTGATGGGAGTTTCTTCGGCATATATATATATATAATAGCGTGCGAATAATGAAAAAATACCAGTTGATTATGTTGTGCAGTGCCTAATTTAGCTTGATTATGTGTGATCAACTTTGTTTTTATTTGTCTTTTGTTTTGTCCTTTATTTTTTGTGACAACTTGCAGGTAGCTCCTCCAGGCCTACAGTTTGATGACAGGAACTGGGAGAGACATATTAATTCACTCAAACCAATGGTAAGGCTAGGATGCAGACTATGCACACAACCACTTCAGGAAAAAACAACAAGATGATGATCATCAGGAGAACATTATTGTGCAGTGTATCTCAAAATGTGTTACAATCCGAAGAAAATTATCAAAATTATAAGGGCTCTCTTTGTTTAGCCGACTCCTATGTCCGTATAAATTAGAATTATTACTTAACACAGCGTCTTTTATCCAATCCCATTTAAGCATCTACATTCAAAGATATTGTGATTTAAAATCCTAGTTGTGCCACTTTCCCTATACTTAGCATGGTGTGATCAATTACTCTTTGAATTGCTCAATGTACAGGGTGTATCAAAATGATTGGTACCCATAAATTTTGATGTTTATTGGAAAGCCTACCTCTTCCAAATACACTTTTGGATACATTTGAAATATCCAGAATGTATAGTTTATGACTTGTTTTTGCAATTAATTTACAAATTATTTGGATCTTATGTTGAATTTTGATGTGTCAGACTCATCCATTATCGATTAAAACTGATGGGTACCAATCATTTTGATACAGCTTGTATGAAAATTGGACAGGTGAATTTTGGCATGCTGCAGTAAATTGACTGTTACTTTCAAACAAAAGCTCTTAATTACACAAAAATTAAACCCCCGTAAAAAGTAACAGCACATACAGCAGCTTTTGTCTAAGAATTATGTATTAAACTAACTAACCTTTTCGTTAAATCCCATAATTCTTTGCAGTTAGACCTAAAATGTCGTCATTTGATGTCATGCCGATGTACACATCATTTAGCGAACATTGCTACTACACATTTGAAAGCCGTGAAGTGCACAGTAATGATGTGCACATCGGCATGATGACATCTCAGGCCTAACCCCAAAGAATTAGTGATCTACTGAAAAGGTCAATTTCTGATGCTCATCAACATTCCTTTTTAAATCACACATGATTGACATTCCTTTTACAGGGGCTAAATATTCTCCTCAATACATGCCATGAAGGCACAGTGGATAGATACTCTCATTTCCTGGACCATGTTTACAGTAGTGTCAACCATGAGGAAATCAAGCATGTTCTCAAACTCTCATATAGAAGGTAACATTTACAAGGCAGCTATTGTAATCATTATAAGATGTCTTTTAGTATTCCTTTTAAGTATCTTTTTGCTGCATTTTGTGTCCATTTAGCTAACCATAGCATATAAAGAATGAGAACAGCTGCTTGCTGTAAAGTTAAATTAAATTTGCACCTTGCAAAGTTCATATTTTATGCCAAAAGGTATTGGAATTTGACAACAGTAATGATAATTATGTCACATCATTTGATCCAATCAGAGCAAAGAATATATCATCAACTTGCCCTGCAACCAATCATGCTATTGCATAAATTCTTATGTCCCTAACATACTTTAATTATGAGCTCCTATTATCCCAATTCCAAGTTTCTGTAAATTATTCTGCTCTTATTTGTGTCTGTTTCTCAATTTCAATTCACAATTGAGGATGCTAGTTGTAAAAGGGGTTAAGTCACATTGAGTGTATTTTGAGATAAATGGCAAAGAAGATTGTTATGTCCATGTAGTTTCAATCCAAAAAATCTGGGAACATAAAAAAAAATTGCCCATCCATGTACCAAAATTTGCTTATAAAATGGGATCATAGATTAACCAAATATAAATGTGACCTCTGTTTGCCGAACACTTCAGTTTGGTCCTTTGTAGTGAGTACCTCCCTAGGAGTAGAATATGGATTATCTCTATAGTCCGTATACCTTCCTGAAGTCAGTAAAGTAAAATTTTGAGATTTTATCGTAAACCGTTAATTTTTGCAGGAATCTGTTATGCTAGTTTGATTCCTTGTGTCATTTCCTTTCTGAAAATATATACTTTTATATACTACTCATCATTACATTTAGAGATACAATGAAAAACAATTATTGAATTACTGACTCGAGGAAGGTATACAGACTATAGTCAATATTATCAGTTTTTTAGATTTCTGGCTTGTTTGTATATAATGGATGTATATTTATTCCTGCATGAGCAGATTTCAGAACTGTTTTGATAACATGAGTTACCGTATGTCACCTGAAGATGTCACACATAAATCTAATGTTTTTCAAAGGCTTTCTTGCAATGGATTGTAAATGCTCATATAGGCACCATTGGTCAAGTTATGGTGTGTTGAGGAGTACAGTGATTTAGACATTTCCAAAGTATGTCATGTACATCATGCTTGGAGCTTTCATTCATGACATAGCACATATACAAAAACATTGTACAATTAATGGTTTTAATTAACTGTTCAGGATGCACAAGTGTAAGGTTATCATATACCGACATCTTTTGTTGACATGATATCAAACAGTACTGTAGTAAATGCATATTTTCAATGTCATTATATTGGACATCAATTTCAACCACCCTCTGAGTATTAGAACCACTTCAACTGCTCTTAAAGGAAATGAAGCTAATGTATTACTATCTAATGCTAGTTGTATATTTATAAACTCCAATGTACGTTGATTGTGATAGCTTGTAGCAAATAATGGTGATGCATATTTATGTAATATATGAAGAGCTTTGTTGCAAAACCCCTTACATCCACTTGAGCAATTTTGAGAACACATCAAAAAATCATCAAAAAAATCACTGATATAAGGGGGTTTCAACAAAAACAGTTTTTTATAAATAGAGAGGGCGGCATTATACAGTTTTTGGTGGGATGTTCATCCTACACAAACATCCCGCCATAAACTGCTTTTGTTGCAAACCCCCATATATCAGTACTTTTTTTGATGATTTTTTGATGTTTTCTCAAAATTGCTCAAGTGGATTGTAAGGGGTTTTGCAACAAAGCTCTTCATATGCTAAATTGTATGCATACATAGAATTTCCCCTGTCTCTAGCATCCTTCCAATTCTACAGTCACCTAATCCCAATATTTATCACCTAATCCCAATATTTATCTGCTGCACAACCCGAGAGCATAAAAAACGCACTTGTTAAGCTTCAAATGTCAGCTAACTTTTTTTTTTAATCAATTCAGAAGATCCAACAATATTCTAAACATAACATTGAAACATGGTTCCCTCTGTGTCAATAAGAATTTGCAAAATGTTCCCGTTATTAACTTTTGATGACAGGGGATTCCGAGTAGAGGTCCTCTTTCCTTTCGCCATCTTGTGGGTACAATCAATTTGTGTGTATATGCATTGGACACTGCGCGCAGAGTACATATATCACACATAGGGGTGTTTTTGTGCATTGGCACTGTGTTTTACATTTAAGTGTGAAGAATGGAATAATGAAAGCACCCATAAAAGGCCTGTACCTACAAGATGGCAGACAGGTGATGTCACATCGATTACCCCTATTGATCATATTATCCAGGCTCACAGCATTTCACATGAGACCTACTTCATGACAATGTGATGTAAGCTAAATGGGCATTATAATCAAAATGCAAAATGAAACAATCCCGCAAGTGCAACTCTTCAATATCATGCATATAATTCCTGGAGTAAAACATAGCATGCAAGCAGAAAATTTGAAACCCACCAATTATGCAGCAAGATGTTCTCTCTCACTGATAGAAAGAATAGACCCTGATGTGAGTTTCATATGTTGTGCTATGTCTGTCATTTCATGTTTTCTCTCCTTTTCTGCATGTTTGTTTTGTTGTCTATACTCTTCTATATCATATCTACAGTGATGAGTTAAGTCATGAGCATGATGGACATAGCGATGAACGAAGAGAAGTGCATGTTGCACCAAGAAGGTATGAATAAAGGCTAATATATAGTCAAGTTTATATGTATTTTGCCCATTACGACAGATGCCCGGGGAGGGTATTTACTTGGATTTTTTTTACAGGGTGTGCCATTAGAAGTTCAAAACCCCACCCCATATCTAATGGTAATTTTTACTCAAAAAGTGGCAAAATTTTGCCCTATTTGGGTGAAAATGCAGAGTTGTCTGTTCTCCGCTGCATTTTTTTTTTGTTCTTCCTGAGTTTTGCAACGCAAATGATGAGCTTTACATTTTTGCACAATTGCTGCTGCCTTGTTTGTCGCGGTGGCAAAATGCACGCAAAATGTTGAAATGTATACTGGCCTTAGCTTAGCATTGGTTTGATGATAGCATGGATTATGTTGGTGATTTGAATGTGCATGACTGCTATCAGCAAAATGCATCAAATGTCCTCACCATAATGCTTTATGATTTATATTAGTGAAGTAATTAAAAGTATAATTCTTTATCCAGTTCGATCATAGCAATGATCAATTATTAAATAACTATAGATCATTTGCTAGAAGGAATGTGTTCTTTGTAAAATGCTGTCCATAGTGGACTTAATTCAGGTTTATCAGATGTGGAAATGATGCACACCCACTATAGCAAGTGTGATTGAGTCTGTTTAATGATGATCATGATGAACCACATTTATAAGCAGACTGGAGAATGCTGCATGGTGGAAAACAGTGGACCTCTGAATAAGTTTGCCATGCACCCCGGCAAACTTTGATTTTAAATCCATGCTTCTTTGCAATCTGTGTGCTAGCAATACACCCTAAACACTGCATATGCAAACCTTTATGTGCACATGCTTTCTTAGATTATCCTCAAATATTCTTCTAGTGCCCGTTTCTATTCATCGTTATGTATTCTTCTCCCGTGCATTATTTTCGCGAACTACTTCGTGTGCAGGTTTATATAAACCTGCATGCTAAACAATACATTATCTAATTCCCGCACGCTAAACAATAGATTTTAGATAATACGTGCACGCTCAAATACTAGAAATACTACTTCCACATTACTATATAACTTATATAACTATGTTCGATATATATACCACAAAAAAAACCACCATGCGTGAATAAGTTACTAAAGTATGACGTATGGCGCAATCGATACCATTGATAGCTAACTTCTACAGTGATTGATTTTCTTGACCAGTTACTAGTAAATGTTACCTGGTCAATGACCTGACGGTGTTGTTAAAATTTAAGATATTTTACCTAATATTCAAGCTAATATAATGAATGCAGCCATTAATATTGCCTATTGTTTTAATACACTCAAAGTATATGACGGATAATGTACTCATGCAAATGCATTCGTCAAGATAATCGCACTTGCCATGGAGTTATTGCATTTAGCTCTCGAGCCTATCGGCTCTCGAGCTAAATGCAATAACTCCACGGCGCGTGTGATTATCTTAACTAATGCATTGCACTCAGTTCATTATCCTTATCTTATGTCGTTCACCAACAATGCAACATTATGCTTGAGCTTGAGGTAACCTATTTTGTGACAATCAAATATGGCGGAATCTCCATATTGATGCACCGATACATAAATAATGGAGTCTGACTTCTCGAGTCTGATGTAAGTCTACGTGATGCATTAGTCTTTGTCAAATTTGCGATAAACTCACTCTTGTCACACTGCACTGTACATGTAAGTGTCTGCTCTTAACACACTTTTAAGATGTATGTTGATAATCAAGGGTCGTACAACACTCAGCTCTTGAATTTGATTTAACATGACAGATTCGTCCGATGGGTTCAACTGGACAGTTCTTTCATTATATTATAACTCATGTAGTTAGATTTTAATCATTTTTCTCTAATCATTGTCAATTTAGACTCCACCTGTTAAAGTATGTAGATTCATCATACACCCCTTCCCGTGGAGTTTTATATTAATGAGCATGTCAATGAAAGACAAAATGTAATCGGAATTCCATGATACAAAGGGAAATTCTGATTGATCCTCTATTTAAAAAAAAGGTTAATTACAAATGAACACCAACCTTAATTTTTTTTAATTGTCAAAAATGGAAAATATTCATTCTTTCAATATTTGTGGCACTTTTTATTAACAGTGTGTTATTTACCACTACTCCCGATTCCAGAAAAATCCTTATTTCCAAAAATTGACCAAATATGAAAAAGTAATTTTTATTTCCAGTTAGTGCCAACTAAAGGATTATGTTTGAGCTGTTTTATTTGGCTAAACAGGATAGTATTTTTTAGTCCCCAAAAATTGGTGCTTTATTTTTCTGGAATCGGGAGTAGGTTTTATGACTTTGTATAATGCCAATATTAAAGTGGCTGTACTAATAGATTAACCCTATTCCTGACCAACCAACTAACCCAAATTTTTCATCTCATTACACCACCCATTACAAGGGTGAAAATAAGAAATGGCGAACCAGGGGCTCCTTTTTACACAAAATGGCCCCTGGTTCACTTCATTCAATATGGAACCAGGGGCCACTTCTAATCAACAAGGGGCCAATATTTGTTCTGAATAAGTTCATCATGCATAATGAAGCATTAATGGCTATGGAATTGATTTTTTGGGTGTAGTGACCAGGGGCCAGTTTCTGAGTGTCCCCTAATGGTCAGCTTAAATTTAGATGGGACCAGGGGCCATTTCAGGGATTGTGGGGGCTAAACGGCTCCCACTTATTTTCACCCTTGCCACCCAAAGATTTTGTTCTTGTATTATACTTTCCTAATAGTAAGGTTATGAAGCATAATTGTATGTCAACCATGCAAAACATGTTTAAATCCTTACATTTCAGAAGTCAGATGGTTGATGATAGAAATTCAAGGTACTGAATTCTGATCATTTGAGATATTCTCAACATGTAGCATTCCTGGAGCACAGCTTGTTTACTAATTTACTAATCTCTCAGCGGCACTATTTATGACACTTGTTATATATGCCATGGAATTCTGTCTACAAGCATATATGCCTCTAAATGAGGGGGGGTATTTTTGGTGAAAGAGATGAAAGACAGACACCTTCCACAAAAACATCGGAATAGATTGGTCTTACATTAATACATGTTCAAACTACAAATAATGTTTTTGTAAAGGATGTCTGCCTTTCATCTCTTTCGTCCCTACATTGCTATAGTTTGAGTCTTACTGGAATCTTGGTGATTTTTTAAAAGTAAATTTCAAGGGTTGAGATCCAGAAATCCTTAACTCACAACAATTTTCCTTTGAGTTAAGACTTTCTGGTTCTCAACCCTCAATTTATAAGATTGGATGAGTTTAAAAATTGAAACCATTAATTAATTAAAATATCAGTTTAATTAATTCTCAATTTTAGATTAAAGTATGAGTTGTGTTCCAGGATCACCAGTTGTAAGACAATATTTCAAATGCACTGAATTCTTTGTGTAGATATGAATCATGTTCATAGGAATAATATTGTGGAAATAGGCTGTGAGGGCAAAAAATCAGGCAAAAAGCAAGGAATCAATTCTGGTAATAATAACAGATTTGCAAGAATTACTTTTGATTGCCCTAGAACTGGTGACTTTTCTTCATACAGCATAATTAGAAAGAATTCCTTATTTTGCTTGGTAAAATCAAACTAATTCTTAAAAAATCTAATGAAATTGAATTCCATGTGTCTGCAGGCCCGGCGCAAGGAATTTAAAAGTAGTGTAGCACTCCCAATATACGATCCAATTAGAGCACAGCAAGTGTAGGGAGTGTAGCATGAAAAGGTCGAGGGGCCCCACATAAGGGCCTCCTGAAAATTTTTGTTTCTAGATGCGCTAGAGGCTAATTTCTATTGTTTTTTTAAAAACAAAATAGCATATATCCCGATTGCGCGAGAATGTTTAAAAAATCCACTCTATAATTATTGTAACTTCCCCCGATTTGCAATGGTAAAGACCACAATAAACAGATATAAAGTCTATTTCAGTACATTCCATTGTAGGAGTAAATAGTATGTGTTTATCTCTGTGGTTACTCCATCTTATTCAACCATCATTGTAGATATATCATATTAATTTCTCTCAATGTTAAATTCTGTACACTACTAACAAGTATATTTCTTACATCAATGGCTTATAATCATTGTTTTAACTTGGTTCTCATTTCATTCCTCAACTTGGGTGTTTCAAAACTAATCTTAAAGAGTCAAAGATCTTGGAGCATTTTAAACAAACAATTTGGAAGAAAAATATTAAGATTCTCATGCTGTAATCACACAAAGGTGACAGGCACTGGGCAGTCTGGCTGCATGGCTCATTGTGAAACCTGGTTGCTATGTATGCACCCAGAATGGGGACATCGTGTTTGGATGTCCTCCGCTGACAATGGTCATACCAGCTGGTAGAAAAGTGTCATTATATGTACCATATTTGACCTACAATGCTGGCCATAAGTGTTGGGACGGTTTGATAGGGTAATGTATATAAGCCCCCAACTCCCCCGATCAATGTTGAATCCGACTTTTTTGGTCACACGCGCCAAGTGGCACCCAACATTGATTGATCCACTTTATCACGTTAATAATAACAGAAATAAGGCCATAATATAGTGTACGTTTTCCATAAGTGTCCCAACACATTTTGGCCATGGTTGTAGTTAGCATCCTTCCCTAATAAGCATCCCCTGCAAAATATTTACAGTGACAACTCTGCAAGTGCTCCCTTTTCACTGCAGGGCAGTACAACTAAATTTTGTTAAATGTCTGAATAAATTACCATCTAACTTATGATTATGATGATTTTTGACAACCCATTGTACTAAAGTACCACCCCCCTCAATTTTGGTATTGGCATACAAAAATACTGTAAAAACTTGATAGTTAGCATATGTGCTTACTATCGAGCACTTTATAAGACATGCAAACATGAAGAGCCCCATCCACAAAAGTGTAAAGGGTTTTGAGCAAATCATCGATACACATAGTTATATGTAAACAAGTAAACCAGCAAATGTATGTCTCAACCCCATTAGATCAGTTGGTAAAGCGCCGGACTTTGGTACAATTTCATGGTTTCAAAAGTGCTCGATAGTAAGCAAATGCTAACTATCGAGTTTTTACGGTATATTGAAGATGGCACTATTAATTTGCAGCTATCGAACAATTTATAATGTTCATGGATCTTTTACTCTAATTTCATTCATTATTTTACATGTCTCACTCGTATTTGTATATAATACATTCAGTAACTTTGTGAAAGTTTACGGATTGCCACATTTGGTGATATAATATGTTCGTAAATATTTCATTTTGTTGGTAATAATGATCTACATGTAGCCGTTGTGGCTCTAACACTGTATGATTGTGTAATATGTATGTAAATTGTGCGTTTGTTGGTAATAATGATCTACATGTAGCTGTTGTGACTCTGATAAGCTATTGTGTGCATGATCTTATAAAGGTGTGGTAGCAAAAGGTATGTGTACAATTTCTGGATATTAGGATTGCATTACCCAGAAATATTACAATCATGCACTTTTAGCAGCAAGATTGGTCCATACACCCTCTGTGGAAGGCATGACCTAAATCTCCCACGCATGGTGTGTAGATTTCAAATGGAATCACTCATATAGGTAACCCCATTTGAAATTCACACGCCCTGTGGGGAAGATGAAGATCATGTCTTTCATAGGGGGTGTATGGATTTCAACTGGAATAGCCCATTGACAACCTTTTATGAAAATAAATTCCAAATGGCTGTAAGTGAAAATCATTCATAATTAAGCATGATTATAAATCAAGGGAAATGTAATTTACATGCTATAGCTTATATAGGGTCCACAACTTATAAGGTCCCCTAAATACTTTTTTAAAATAAATCGAAAAATATTTGACAAAATGCAAGCGTGTAAAAAGATATATGTGTAGCCTTATTTGTTTTACACATATGGACCATTTAAACAGTGTTAAAAGTTGCATCTGAGTCCATAGGAGTTGACTTTCAAACAATACAGTAGGCCAGGCCTATTCATGTGTTTGTTAAAGAAAACCTGACTGCTATGGACTCAGGTGCAACTTTTAACACTGGTGCAACCATTGTAACTGAACGCAATTATGTGTGACGCTATAAATTGGTCCACAGGGCTAAAACAAATAGAGCTATACATATCTTTTTACATTTCGTAAAATATATTTCGACTTATTTTAAAAAGTATTAGGGGGAACTTATAAGTTGTGGACCCTATATTTGAGAAATCCTGCCTGCTTCCCAGATCATAAATGATTTACATAATCCTCTCTGCTATCTAATCAAAGATGGGTGCTGCAGGAATTAAATGGGAAATCGATGGGGAGTCATTAGGAGAGGATGACCATTTACATTCAGTACTCCAAAGAGACGCACCTTTTTTTTTCTTGATTGTACTGTCATCTTTTTGCTCATGAGATGCTTGTTTAAAAAAATATTTGAAATTTATTTTTGTTGTAGTAACGAGATAAGATAAATATAGTTACTTTGAAGTATTCTCTGAAAGATGGCTTTGTGATAACATTCTGTAGTTAGACAGGTCACAAGGTGCTCACATGTTATTCCTGAAGGTAAAAATCTTTTAATCTTGCTTTTAACATAGATCTTCTGTGTGAATTGTTTTGTTCTTCCAGATGCTTGTGTCAGTTAGCACATCTGATAGGATTCACAGAACAAGCGACACAGGGTTATGATCTCAAGCATCAATTGGCTATGTACAGACTAGTGGTGAGTAGAAACAAACAGACAATACAGGGTTATGATCTCAAACATTATCTGGCCACATACAGACTATAGTTTATTTTGCTTCCTTAAGAGAGTGACGTCAGTACTTTGTTGTAGTTATTTTGTGTGTGTACAGTTGTACCGCCCTTGATCGCGTATGTAAACATGCCAGTTCTTTTAGCGAATGTACGCGATTTAACACTACGTGCACTTGAGCACGCACTTACGGCACTCTGTTGAGGAAGCCAAAATGACTATAGTGGTGAGTATAAATTAAACAAATAAACAAATACACAGGCAATATAGGGTTATAATCTCAAGCATCATTAATTGGCCATGTACAGGCTTGTAATGAGCAGGTCAAATATCGGAAAGAAGGACAGCTAAACAAACAGGTAACACAGAGTTGTGATCTTAAACTTCAACTGATCGTGCACAGACTTGTGGCAAAGAAATTAAGCAGACAAATAAACGCACATGTTTATATGATTTAATTGAAAAATCATGCTCCTTCATGTGCTGTGGGAGGACCTGTCCAGTACTTATTCACTGATGGCTTTTTCAAGCCATATCATCCCTAGAGCACATGGTTTATAAAATACTTTTCAATATGTTTCAGGATAACCAGGGTACTGATGACCACCATCATCATCATCTACAGCACAAGGCACGGTCCTTCATCAAACGTAAAATACCAGCACCTCATCTACTCTCAGTTTGTATCCATGATCCAAGGACAGGTAAGGACAAACAAGATTAGAACTGAAATCATGGCGGGCAAATTAGCATACCTCCAGATTATTTCACTATATGTACCTGGCAACTTGAAGATTTGAAGTGTGTGTGCTGTGTGTAATGACTAAGTGCTTTGCAAATGAGTGAATGTTGTTAGTCATCCAGTAGTTGTAAACAGATCTTTGGAAATAAATCTGATACTTGAACTTACTGCTTGCAACTTCGCTATGTTGTGTTTGGAACCACCAGACATCATCAGGCAACTAACCTGCTGGACTGGTCACATGATAGACAGCTAGGTATAGCCTCTATCACATGACAGTCTAGCGGGTCAGGTGCCTGATCATGCCTGATGGTTCCTAACGTAATGTAGCAAAGTTGCAAACAGCAAGTTCCAGTATTTTCTACAAATCCATAAAGTAAAACTCAAAGAAACAAGAAGATTGGGTAATGTGGACGGAAAACAAGACTTCAATCGCCTCTTATGTGAAAATATTGTTTATAGAAAGTCAGACATTTTCATTTTGGCCATGAGCTGATAAAACTACTTCCAAGAGTTTAACTTGTATCATTTATCCTCTCTGAGCAGATTGTTCCTTTTTACTTACCATTTATATTATCTTCTCTTACTTTGTTAGGTAACAATCAACTTTTGACCCAAGGCACCGCTGACCTTGTCCTCAGCTTGAGTACAGACTTCTGGGATGGCAATGACCTTTGCCCTCTTACGGATAATGAAAAGTATGAAAAGTCATTTGTACTAAATTTGTTAAATCATTTTATTTAATTGCTAGTGGTAAGGCCATGAAAAATAAAATTGAGGGTGATTGTTTGGATTTTTTATAAAGAGGAGGAGGAGGAAGAAGTGCATTTCATTTTTTATTTGTGTACATCCATATCAAAAGGATGCACTTGTCCGCTGCTACACATGTCTTTTTTCATAATAGCAAGGAATAAATATACCAGAATCATCTCAAGTGGAGGTCACCTCAGATCATCCCCAAGTCACATGGTTTAGGAATGTTCTCTGTATTCTTAAACCATGTGACTTGGGGATGATTTGAAGTGACATCCACTTGAGATGAGTCTAGTATTTATTCCTATTATATGTAAAAAGAGACACATGTAGCAGCCAACAAGTGCATCGTTTTGGTAATGGATGTACATTTTTGTGTCCAAGATGGCCATTGGTAGTTTTAAATTAAAATTGGCCGCCAGCTTAGTAGATATCTAAAATATATTTTACTCACAAGAAAAGATGCAGGGCAGAGACAATCAACTGATTTTAATAGAACTTCCATTTTATGTTTGATTTGCAGGAAAAAGGTAATGGATTTTTATCAGAGGGCTACCTTGTCATCATATTGTTCAGCTTTCTCTTATCAACCCATGGTCGAGTCTATGGCCAACTACTTTGATGACTTATATCTTGAGTTACCTAAACATAATAGAGACTCACAGACAATAGAGCCAGAGAGTCCTGGAGTAGCTCGGTAAGTTAGGGCTCCCTATGAACCATGTTTAACCCCATGAAAACTACCTGCCTATTGGCCAAAATGAATATTGTGTCCAATTTTGAACCAATCAAGGGGGGTATTTTTAAGATCATCTGCAAATACAAGTTCGATCATAAATAGTTTAAAGCCTGGTCATAATTGGCATTTGAAATGAGCAATTCAAGTTATCAACCAATCAGAAATGCTGTTAGATGACTAGTAGTGTCCCGGGTTAAGGCTGTGGATTAAAATCATTGTGTCTGCTTCAAAGCTTTCTGTAGTTAAAGGAGAGCTGTGCCTAAGTCCTTAAAGACAGAAAAAGACACAACATACAAGAAATCTACATTCATCTGAGCTATGCCCATAGAGTAGATACAAGAAAGTTTTTCTCTTTCATTTTATATAAAGCGAACCACTCGGATATCTGACTCGTACATTCATTGTGCCTTGCATGAGTGATCCTTTTAGTGATATAAGGGATTTAGGAATTTGATGTTATCCAAATAATATTTAATTATGTACACATGTCAAAATATATTGATTCATATCATACTTGAGTTACCAAGACTGAACCTGAAATGAAATGAAACTTTTTCTTAAATCTCTCCATGTGGGTGTCGACTGTAGACAACAATTTGTTTTAATTAGGCCTAATTGTAAATTTTGATGACCCTATTTACAACCTACATGAAAAATGCATTAAGATGAGTACAAACAAGCCTAGTATTGGTTCAGTGGTTCTTAAGGCCAGAGTAATGGAAGACACATTCGTCCACGGCCGAATTTGAGATTTTTTGATATTTATCAACACTAAGATGTATTCTTTCACTTGAAACTGATAAAATACAACTTGCTAATATTTATTCGTATTTTTGTTTGATTTATTTCACTCTTTTCAACTCTAAAAAGTCACATGGCTAAAGACAGCTTAGTAAATTGGCGGAAATAATGAGTCAGAAATGCGCTGAATCGCGAAAATATTGTGATTACAGCAGCGATTCGCGTCAGCGTGACGCCTTGGCGCAACTCTGCGGCGTATGTCCAACGCAGTCAAAGGCGCATTCGGTATGTCGTTAACGCCAGCAAATGTGGTGTAAACAAAACAAAAATTTGCTGTCAAAATGCCACTTAGATTTTTTAATTATTTTGAATTTTGGCGCACTGAAAGCAGAGATTATAGATTCATTGGTGCAAAAAGATGCATATTTAGTCCATGCACCAGATACAGCTTTTACAAGTGTGAAAGTCTTACCGTTTTAAAATTTAAGGACGCTTTGTGCATAATTTTGAAATTTTTTACTAAAACGTCGATTTCTCAGAGTTCACTTTTGACAATATTACGCGATTTTTGTGACAAGATAACTTTCGAATAATATGTAAGCAAAGGGTAAACTTTTTTGCACTATCCTTTAGAGTACATCAAAGTCTAGGGAAGGTTTTTTTCATTTTTCAAAATATATGTTTTAAACAAAAATATACACCATTATGTGCAATTTTAGCTTAATAGAGTGACAAAATAGCTTTTTTCACATGTTTTTTCAATATTTCAAAAAAGAGACAAATTTCAAAAAAGTAAAAAAACCTTCCCTAAGTTCATGCCTCTTCTTCATGAAAAGCTAACTGGATTTTTTTTACTCCGAACGGATTTTTTTCTAAGTTGTCACAAAAAAATTGGGGTAAAAAAGTGAATTTTTGTGATTTTTTCAAAAACTTGAGATTTTTGAACAAATCTGACGTCACCATGGGATTCCTTGACTCATTTCCTTTCCAAAAATGTATAGTTTTATATACTTTGGACATACAATTCTGAAATAATGAAGCTCGAAAAGGTCCATGTTCTCTCCCATTACTCTACCCTTAAGATAGCTCCTAATATTTTGAGAAAATATCTCAAAACTTGGACTTTTATGTTGAAACCTATGGGCAGCATGCAGAGCATTAAGGTGATGAAAAACTGCAAGAAGTATTACATTTTGTTTCTTTACTTGTGTGTATGTGTGTTATATCAGATCTTCATGGGATGTTGGATTTAATCCTCTTCATCCTGCTACCAATACTACCAATGCTGTACCTCAAGGTGATAAAGGAAGGAAGTACCACAGTTTAGAATCTGCTATGGATAAACTTGATGGGCATATTAGGGATTCAGAGAGCTGCTACAGGTAGGACAGATACTAGAATGGTAGAATGGGTCAAATATTCAGTCAGATTTTTGTCATGTGGAGTGCGTATTGCCTGTTTTAAGTTACGCACTTTTTGAACTATTTAAGCTTCTTTGTGTAATTTTATTGTATTTTTATCTTTATAGAAGATTTCATTGAAACAAAACCAAAAGTAAACTCACTATTTGACGGTTTTATCTTGTTCCAATCATTTGTTGCTCTTTGTGCAACTGTTTTTATAATGAGCCCTTTGTAAATCCCTTGTTATTATTATGATTAGTACCCTTTCCTAATTAGTGCTCGCTTTTGACTTTTCTAGCTTACAACTATAAACTAATAGCATACAGGTCATTCATTAACCGGCAAAGTCCCAGAATCATCTGTCAATGAGGGCTAATCGTTCCAAGCAGTGTAGAATACGAAACTGCTAAATGCACACCATTTTTACTGTCTTTTACGAATATGTGAAGACACACGACAACACTCTTATCACGTAATGTGAAGGCACACAACACAGCGTGTTTGGTTAGACATGCACATGTGCACGGTCAAACAATCAGCCCTCATGAATATGTGAGAATTCTCAGCATACAAAGCGCAGGGGTTTTGCCTGTTGGTGAATGGTCTGTATCTTAATAGTCTATGCTTATAACTGTTTTTAAACTATGCTTATAACTGAAAATGGGTACTTGCACTTTTAGCAGGAGATTTGGTATAAATGAAAGGTAATCATTGGAAACCATTTTAGCATTAAGTTAAATTAGGTGTGACATAATTATATTCTTTGATTAATTACTGCATTTATCTTAATAATTTTCAGAGCACAATGTGGTCAGATCTTCATTGGTATGGTAGCCAGTAATTACCACCCTAAGCAAGACATAGTAGCACTCATTGAAAACTTGGATAATGCATGTATCAGATTTGTGCATTTTTCAAGAGATCAGGAGCTGAGAAGCAGAGCAAGTACAACTAGGCGTAACAAAAATATATGTATAAGCCTGTTTGCAATCAAATCAGGAACAAGGCCACTAGGGACATGGTTGGCACCCAGCGTTCGAAATAAGCCTCATTGTAGTGCAATTTGCACCCCAAAATTCACCTGTTGCGATGCAACTTTAAAAGTCTCATGCAAAATTGCAATACCACATTATACTGACTTTATGTGTTGATTGTCTGAGACTGCACTTCTAGTTGCTCTGCGTCAAATTTGGGTGCAAAAGCATACCAGAAGGTAAAAAATAAATTTGAAGACTGTTGGCACCAAACACATCTTTGAGCAAGTGAGAACCAGGACCTGAAGTGGTTTGGGCAAACAAAGCAACCAGCTCTATATGGACCTACTACAGCCAACAATCTGGCCTCAGATCCAGGGGGGGGGACCTAGAAGAAGAAAAACGTTAAGAGTCCCACGTTACATCGCATGGTAAAAATTGTAAAGAAACTGAACAAAAAGGTGTTGTTCAACGATGTATTTAATATAAAATAATTCACTGACGTTACGTACAAAAGTACTTTATCAAAGTGATGAAATAGAGAATGTCTGCAAGCGAGGAAAACAAATATGAGAAACGCGATGTTAAAAGATGCGATACTAGAAATGGCGCAACACATAAATTAAAGCAGCGCGAGCATACGCGATCGCAGACAAACTCTAGATATTAAATGAAATGCAAAGAAAGAGGAAGAGAGAGAGATGAAAGAAGAAGATGGTTGGAGAGTGTCAAGTAACTATTGACTAGGCACAACAGATGCTACCCACGGAGCCCAAAAAAGACAACCACTCATTTGCACATGATTCTGAAAGGAAAAAGCAGCCAAAAGTAAAGTAAGTAAATACTCATCAAATTTAATGACTTAATTAATGTTTTTCCGTGTTCATTATCATACAGGTGTTCACAGAGAAGATGGGACTTGAAGCTGGTTGGAACTGCCACATCTCTCTCCTCAGTGAGGAAGGAGGCTCCTCTTGTACCAGCACCTCTCCCAACACCCTCAGTGCCGTGTCACGCCAACATTCCGACACATCGGCCAAGAGCGGTTCCCATCTCCCGGAATGCCGGGTCAACATGGATGTGTGCAATGTACGAGTGTCATGGCAAGACATGGCCAAAGAGGACAAAATGGCTGCCAGTGTTGCAGATCCAAATAGGAAGAAAAGTGTAACCATAGAGTTGGGGAATGCAACCCATGATGCAATAGGTGGTTGCCAAGGTGATACCAAAGAGGGGGGTGAATCAACCAAAGATGTACATGTAGATTTAGAAAATGCAAATGAAGACAATGATGCTTCAGAAATCAAGGATGAAAACAGTAATGATGGTAACAATGACACTTATCTTCCCGGAGGAGAGAAGAAAAAAAGTTGCAAGGACTTCATCAAAAGAAACTGATGCAATTGATGCCAAGAATATGAACATTGACACCACCACACTATCCAGTGAGTCCGAGTCTCTGCTACAACCTGGGAGGAAGAGTTCCTATGGTAGTGATGATTTAGGTACTAGCTTGAGACAAAGATATGTGTCAGAGACTCAGACTTTGAGTGATGGGACAGATGGTGATACCATAAGTCACTACACAGAGAGTGATACCACAGGAGGATTTGATATTACAAATCGGGTAAGTTGTGAAAAGTTTAAATCTTTTTAGTTATCTTTGGGGAATTCCAAATAATCAACGAGGAATTCTAAATAATTCTCCAATCTTGATTTTCACTGGTTCCATCATAGTAGCATAACCGAGGTTGGATTTAGAGAATAAATGATATGATTTTGTCTTTTGCCTATCCAATATCGTGTATCCACGATATTGGATAGGCAAAAGACAAAATCATATCTTTATTCTCATTCTTATTCAGTTTTAATGTAATGTTTGCGAGAAAAACTGCTTTTTTTCAGAAAAAAATAAAGTTATTTTGGTGAGGACATCCCTGTTGTTTTAAATGAACGAAACCATCACGAACATCTAAGCCGCCGAATCGCACGTGTATTACGCGAACGCATTATCGCGCGATCATTGAGGAGCAATAAGCGTGCAGCCGTTAGCATTATGGCGGCGCTGGCGCCCGACTAATATCACTATCAACTATTGTGAGATATTATACACCAGAAAACCAATCAAATTACGTGAATTCTTTACAAGACGCACCCACTGAATAAGAATGTACAATGAAGAATATTAGCTAATCATGATAAGCTCCACTCAGTAAGTATATGTGGCAAATTGGATTGAATATCAAATAGGCTATAGCAGTTGAAACGCATACACCTCTTATGGAAGACACAACCTTAATCTCACACACAGGGAGTGTGAATTTCAAACGGGGTTACCTGAATGGGTGACTGTATTTGAGATTTACCCCCCTGTGTGGGCGATCAATGTCATATCTACCACAGGAGGTGTATTAACTGCAGTAGCCCAATGAAGAAAAGTTCATCAACCTAATATTGCTGAATTTATCTTGCAGGCCAAGCTACCTAGAGGCATCGAAAACATCAGACCACACCTTGAAAAGGTTGACAATGTGCCACTCCTAGTACCTCTATTTACTGATGTTACACATGCAAGTAAGTTGGGTTATCTGTTCCATAGTAATAATGTATACATGTATTGTGCTGCTATCATGATAGCAGCACTAGCAAACTGTCGGGAACCAGGATTTTTGCTAGGGTGAGCAAGAAAACTTTACGGGCCAGAAATTCAAAAATGTGACTACAATTTGTCAGTTTGGGCTCAAAAAGTATAAATTTTCCAGATTTTGTATTTTGACTGGGGCGAGTTACACACTACCACTGGTAGTAAAGCACCAATCCAATGATTACCTACTGTGACTTTCTTGTGATATCTTGTGAAATTACTCACTTTTTGAAATAAACATAAATGCCCTTTAGCAATCAAATTCTGTCTATTACTTTGTCATAATCATTAACTTAGCTAAAGCAAATTGACAGCTGGAGAGAGAGGATATGAAGCTAAAGCTGAAGTAAAAGATTTTTTTTGCTTGTTAGGTGATTATCAAAGATATTATACCTAAAGATTACCAAATAAAAAATTGCACCATATGTAACACTTTGACCAATCCGCAATCTTGGTTTGTCACTCATGGAGGCCAGATAATGTACCTCCGGCATTTGTGGGCAAAAGCCCGAAAATCGAAAGATAATTTGCGTCTTCATGTTTGAGCATTTAAAAGGCGTGCGCATCTAGAGCACAGCGCACATTTTTTTGGCACAATGCATTACATGCAGAATGCAAACAACCACGCACTTTGAATCAAAGTTTGCCAGGTACATCAGGTGTATATAGGAAATACATTATTTAAGGTTGGTCTGAACCCTGGAATTATGGAAACTTTCGGGCCTCATAACTGCTAAATTGTTGGTCTAAAGTATATAAAAGTTACATATTTAGAATGGCAAAGACTTGATAAGTTCATCTGTGAGGTCAAATTTGGGCCAAAATGCTAATTTTTGGCCCAAAATCCCCCAAAAATGTTTTTTGGCCCACTTCTTTTTCGTGCATCCTACGAAACACTGTCTTTATCATTACTTGGGCCAAAAAATTTTTTTAATTAATTTTTAAAAACTAGATAAAAATATCTAGGAGCCATTTTTTATTTTTTTTTTGAATTTTGACCAACTTCACAAAAAATATTTGAAATTTGGGCAAAAATCTGGCTTTTTTATGATTTTTTTGAAAATTCAGCATTTTTGACCATTTTTTTTCGAAAGTTGGTCGAAATTCAAAAAAATGAAAAAACGGCTCCTAAATATTTTTATCTAGGTTTTTAAAAATTAATAAAAAACAGTTTTTTAGATTTTGGGCCAAAATGAGCATTTTTGGCCCAAATTTGACCTCACAGATGAACTTATCAAGTCTTTGCCATTCTAAATATGTATACTTTTATATACTTTAGACCAACAATTTAGCAGTTATGAGGCCCAAAAGTTTCCATAATTCCAAGGTTCAGACCAACCTTAAGTTGCCTCTCTGAGTGACATTGTGGAGTTGGTATTCTTTGACTCTACCTCATTGGTGATAACAATCTATTGTCTCTCATTTTGAATAACTAAATTATTTGTTAGTAATGTGGTGTAGAGATGAAATCATTATAAATGAAAGAAAAAAAATGATCTAAAACCTTGTTCTACTGTTTGTTTGCTTATCCCTTTCTATACTATGCAGCTACAAGAGAAATGATTCAAATTATGCAAGAAAATAGTGAAGTAGTGTGCTGTATGGGAAGCAGTGTTAGCATCAAGAATGTATCCATCTTTTCTCAGGCTGATATCAGGTATGTTAACTTGGTTAACTTTAATTAACTACTGTATAGATGAGGTGACCTATGATGTCACATGTTTACATTCAGACCGCCCTCTGTTGTTTCAAGTCAGGCAAAATAACACAGGAGTGTCTATGACAGACCACATAAATCTCTTTAAAACTCAACTTTTAAAAACCTTTGAAGTTTTGTGTGATATTATGTATATAGCTTGATGCATTTATAAACAAGATTGATACCATTTTTTGTATTATTTGCTTTGAAACCAAAGTTAATGAATAAAAATTAACTTCTTCCATGTAAACTATAGTGTTTTTTGCCTGACAGTTTTGATCACAGACCAACAGAGGGTGTATCAAATGTAAACACATGTCACCTCATCTATACTATACAGTATTTCACCTGTTATATTTTGAGGGCGATAAAATTAAGGGGTACTACACCCCTGCCCAATTTTGTGCCTATTTTTGCATTTTTCTCAAAAATTATAGCGCATTGGTGACAAGTAAGATATGTATATTATAGCGGCAAGGACTACAACTACTGCACTGGAAATTTTATTTCAGTACAGACAACAGTTGTGGAGTTACAGTCAAAAATGAGGGAAAACCAATATTTGATCAATAAATCAATAACTACTTGCTTTGAGTTGCTGAATTTTCAGTACAGTAGTTGTAGTCCTTGCCCCTATAATATACATATCTTACTTGTCACCAATGCGCTATAATTTTTGAAAAAAAAAAAAATGCAAAAATAGGCACAAAATTGGCCAGGAGTGTAGTACCCCCTTAAGATATTTTTAAATGTAGAACAGGGCAGCAAAAGGGTCCACAAATTATTCTATATTTTTAAAATAACTTGTTAAAAAATTTAAAAAGTTGTTCACAAAATTCAATAATTATTTTAAAAAATTGTTATCCTAATTAGTTTTACATAGCTGGTCCAGTTTGCAATGTCACACTTTGTTGCGTACGGTCACAATGGCTTATTTTACATAAAAAAAGATGCAGTTTTGAAAGCTGCAGTGCACTTTGATACATATACCAAATATATAAAAAGAAACAAATAGTTTCTTAAATTCCTTTAAGCATTCAGGGCCAGATGTGACATGTATGTAGTCACGTCAAATATAATCTTTTCCTGTAAGCTTTTGACGAGAGCGTATTTTAAGCGTACATTACATATTCACTGTGTTGAAACGCACTTGTCTCTGATTGGCTGCTGAGGTGATCTGCTGTTTGCCGTGTGGACATTTATGAATGAACTTTGCACCATATGCATTGTTAGCTCCGACTTTGCAACATCATGGTAGTGCGCGCTCGTTAAAGGTTCACAGCAAAATATTATAGTAAGTAAGTAGATTAATGGATTTAGTATGTTCCCCCGGTTACATAATAGCACATTTGTTTCTCCTTTCTCCTGTAGCATTGGTGTTGAGCCATTATATCCACATGTGTGTTTGAATAGAGATATATATGAGGAGGATCCTACCTCAATAACAGACCCTACAGACTTGCCTATGGGCTTGGCTAGTCTCCTCTCGTGTCTACCATGCTCACTATCCTTCAGAAGAGGTGATCATATCAGCATCATAGAACTCATTAAAGAGGTAGGACTTTATGGATTGGACAGCTTTAAGATCAGATTAAAGAAATATTGTAACATTTGTTGAGGAGAACACTGTAAATTTGTTTAGATTAAGATTTTTACATGATCGTGATGTACTTTAGTAAACTAATATATCCTGCAAAAATCAAGGCTTTAGGTGTTGTATGTGTGACAAAATCCATGATTTTTAATGAAACAATGTGTCCTGTTATTTTATTCATACGATCGGAATATTAGTCAAACGTGTATGCAATGTTCATAACGCTGTACATTGTATGTACACGCTGTACATTGTACGTACATGACTTACAGGATTGTCCATAACACATCAAGCTGCCTGACCTCAGTCAGGATCGATGGAATAAAATGCATTCGCTTTCGTAGTGCACGTTAGAATATGACCGTTGCTAGGTCAACTGGCTGCTTTCTTTGTTTCGAACCACTGATTGAAATGATCGCAACACAAAGCCTATGGCATATCAAAATTCGGAACAGGTGTATGAGCCCAGGCTTGAACCAGTAACCAATAGATACTAACGTGCACTACGGCAGTGAATTGGCAACAAACGCACTGGAATTAATAGCAAGTTTCTTTATGTTATCTCATTTGTTTGGTTCAAAATTATAGGGGGACATATCCGACAGTGAAAACTAACATTTTGTGAAAAAAATCTGAATTCTTTGCTTTGTTTTACCTCATTTGTTTGGCTCAAAATTATAAAGGGACATATCCACCAGTAAAAATTTTTGTGGAAAAAAAATCTAATTTTTATGGAAATGTTACAATATTGCCAAATTAGAAATGGCAAAAGCAGGTGATGCTTGTGATCCGCAGATGTATGAGAGAAAAACCCTAACATTTTGAATGATATATCATTTTTTGCAGGCAAGGGGGTTCTGCATGGCCATCAGCAATTGTTTTAGTTTCATGATGTATAGTTTATTCTCCTTATGTGCAATACAACTCATGGCATCCCTTCTGTTCATGCCGCCACCACTGAGTGGAAGACACGTCCTATGGCTGGTACTTGTCGTCATTCCAACACTGTCTTTGTCATTACTTGGTTCACCATTCCAATCTCAGATTATGACGTATGCAACGGGTAAAAAATTACAGCAGATAGACAGAGAGGTAAGTGTGTGTTGATTCGTAGAGATAATTTCGTTGTAGAGTGCAAGACCATCGTAAGTGCAGTAGAATGTAATAGCTGCCTTATGTGAAACACCGATTGTTTGCAGCACAATCCCATCATTGTAAATATTTAATGTTCTGTATTACTTTCCTGATGGCCACTAAGCTAACCCAAGATATCACCTTTGAATGTAGTTGGGTATTTTTCTAGTGTTATTGGTTAAAAGTAAGTACATTTATTGAAATGTTGCAAATATAATGGCAGCTTTTACATTCTACTGTACTTACGATAGTCTTGCACTCTGGCCACGATTATATTATATGCAGAGCTTGTATGTGTGATGCAATTTGATGCCTCTTGCTATTATGCAACTAATTAGCTCCCTAGAATGGTGTAACATGTATGCCACACATGTTGAATTGGACTTAGGCAGGGGAAAGTAAATTTTGTCATTCTTCTGTGGTGTGTGCTACCCATTGAGTAAGCACAAGCATGAATGCAGAAGTGATAGACATTCATGCTGATTGGCTTATTAACAGTCATGACAACAAGACATTTGACCCATTGGTCAATGGCACATCAACCTCATTGATTTGCTTGTGATCATTAAAAAAATGATAACTACCGTAACCACTCGGGTATAAGCCCACCCCCCTAAATGTACCAGTAATTTCTATCTTCTATGTCAATTTCTTAAAATTGTAAGTGTGGAATGTTAATTATCAACTGATATTTTTTATATTTGTTCTTAAATATGAGAGCAAAGCATTGATTTGATTTAAGAACTTGGCCAAAATTTAGTACTGGGCTTATACCTGAGTGCACCCTTGTTCCCAGCATGTTTTGAAAAATAAGGGGTGGGCTTATAGCCGAAGGTGGGCTTATACCCGGGTGGTTACGGTAATATACAAAATAATATATATATAGTGTATTTACAATTTACACACAAATTTGATCAAAAAGGACCGATATTGATATAAAATTGATCGGTTGAGCCCATATTCATTGAGTCGAGCTATGAGTTTTAAAATATTGGGACGAGACGTAGTCGAGTCCAATATTTTACAACTCATAGCGAGACCAATAAATATTGGGCGTAAAGCATCAATTTTATCATTATTATGTTTTGGATCCAATATTATCACAACTTGGATCCATCAAAACATAATAATGCAAAAAAGAGGATCTTCTTTTACAGGTGATGTAACAAATCCCTCACAATTTGGTACTGATCAGAGTGTAATATGTTAACCTATACAATAAGGACAACTTGTATAAAACAAAAATGAAGGAGGAAACCTGCGTAGTAATGCTTTCATCTTAACTAATATTTTTTTATCTGCATATATGTTATATTACAGGTAATAGTACTACATGGTTTTTATTTCATTAGCAAGTTTATGGGTTCCGTCATAGTATCCCTTATATGTTTTGGACTTACATTATATTCCTTCTGCTGTCAAGTTGTGGGGTCAGAATCCTGTCATGTGCTTCTTGGATTTAGGTAAGAAAATACTTTCAACAACTCTTCCTATACTTTGTATAGGCACCAAACGTTGGTAATCGTTGATTAAACCACACTTTAGCAGTAACGTAAATGCAAATGAAAATTAACAGAAGCGCGCATATGTGTTACGTGTGGGCGAGTAAAATTTGTCATGCCTGTAACTTACATGTTGAAGTCATTATTTTGGAGGAAGCGACTAAACATTGCCATTGATTTTGTAGTTTTATTGCTGATATCAACAGAGAAGCCATCAATCTTCTTGTGATGTTGCTTGGCAATGACTAACTGACTTTCCTCATGAAATAATCATGTGAATTAGACGATCTTTAAGATGTTTAGTGCATCTGCTTGGTTTGCTTTGCTTGGACAGTTAAGCTAAGTAAGCTAAGCAAACGATGCGGACGTGTAGTGGTTAAATGGTGATGAACAATGGTGAAACATGATTGAATCCCTAATGGAAACGGAATAGCTATAGAATACCTACTGCACCCTAATATTTACCCTTACCCTAACCCGTAACTCAAACCTAACCCTAACCCTTACATGGTTAGTGTTGCAAGGCGTGAATGCTGGCCTCTGTACTGACAGAAATTTTCGTACACATTGACAAACCTACGACAACTGGAAAACTTTGATGTATGCTGTTACTGTCATTTAATTATTGACACAAACCTTTTCATATTTTTCTTTTCAGGAATAGCACAGGTCTTTGGAATGGTCTAAAAGGAGAACACTACTCATTCTTGGTTTTGGCACAGAACACGCAGACATTCCTTCTTACATTCTACTTAAGTAAGTGTTATCATTATGTTATTATTCTATCACTTATAATAACAAGTGTCCGATTCAATCCATGCTGGGATGGAAATATTCCTGGGTTGTGCTGCATTATATGTTTACATCACTAACTCGTTGACTTCTGTCGGACTCACGTGATGTCTCTCTGGATACGTCTGTCCTGCATGCAGCTCCTTATTTCATTTGGTTGCTGTCCAGTGTCCTCACAAAGAAGATCTACATAGGTCTTGCTTGGCCGCAACCACATTTCTTTTGCCATACCTGGGTTTCCACAGCACTAGATCCGACACTACCTGCCCTGTTCTTCTTAAACAGTGCCAGCAAATTGCAGTCTTCTTTTCCTGATTTTATTGGATATCTTTGGAAGTTCCCCATACAGTTATTTTTGGTATGTGTCCGCCAGCTTATATCAAGGGCTGATTTAAGTAGCCTGGTGTACATGTACATAACGGCCATCCAACAATTAGCGGATCACTGTCAATGTTTCTGAACCATAGAGCACGGTAATAAGAAATGGACACATGATATCATATTTGTTAACCACAATTGACATTTCACTGGATATGATTGAGATGTGTGTTTCAAAAACAGATGATTTTCATAAAAGAAGTAGTTATTGATTTGAATTAATGTAGTGAATATTTGAATTTGTATCAATATAGTTGTGACATCAGCCAGCTTTGTACACAGACTCAAGTCCATGTGGAGGAGACCTCCGTTTACTAACCATTTGTGGTGTGCTGTAGTAGTAGCATTGTAAGTATAGACTCTCACACAGACCTATCTGTCTGGGCTTGTGGGTGTTCATGGAATGTGCATGAAAGACTAACCTAGAACTCAGGGGAACGGTGGTGCAGTGGTTTAAGACTTTGATTCATATTAAATCGTGAGGTAGCTCAAATCGCTGTGGCATCAATGTTGTGCACTTAGGCAAGGCTCTTCACCCCTATTGCCCTTCCAGACCCAGGTGTACAAATGGGTCTGGTACCCAATACTTTATTCAATGCTGGGATGGTAATAACAGACTCACTGTGGAGGGTTCCCCCATAGCAACATCATATAGAGGAGTCTGGCCCAATCGTTTCGAAAGAGAGATGGGCATCTGGCCTGTGAACACAGGTTCATCCTCTTTCTCTAACTTATAGTTTGAGCACTTTTATGTAACAAGAAAAGTAACTGAAATAAAAAGCGTGATTCTTGTCACAAGATAAAGCATAATTAAAGTGCGCAGCACATAATTACACAGTGCTATTAATTGGCTGTTTACATGTACAGTACGGAAGCCTCTAAGCAGTTTTTTTGGAAACAGAGTCGTAAATGATTGGAATTCACTTCCACAAGATAGTTTTTATGCACCAAGTGTTGTTAGCTTTAGAGAGAAGTTGAGGACTCTTCCGTCTGGAACTAGGAGTCTTACCTACCAAGTAACCAAGTAATCTGCTCACAATCTACTGATGGCACTCGCTAGATGTACGAAGATGTGTGTATTAAAATGATATGAGTGATGTGACACTTGCCACTTTTTTTATGGTTTTACACTTCCCATACAACCTCTTTAAGTCTATTCATAGGCAATACTGTGTAGTAATTGTAATCGAGTATTTCATAAGTGTTTACATATTATTGTCATTTCAGACTTTTACTTGAAATCATCTACTTTGTTCTTGACGTGAGGATCTGGAATAGCATGCCTGCTGGTTACCCCTTAGTAGGCCTCCGTGATATACCATTAGAAGCATGGATATTGGCATTTGTATGGCCGTTGGTGTGCCTCACTGTGTGTGAAATTATCAAGATATTTGAAATCAGGTAACCACATAATCAGAGGTGTACTCTATTTTCAGAATGTCATGATTTGTCCTTTATATATCAGTTCAATAAAATCCACAAAAAATCTTGTCATTGTCAAATATAATAATATAAGACAAAACTTTTGGAGGAGATAACCGGGGAGGGTAACCGGGGTCTCAACTTTGGTTTGGGTAGGGATGTGCAGTCTGTGATTTTGTAAAATAACCCCAAAATATACCAAAATTGACAAAAGAGGGGACCCCAAAACATACCAATATTTTGTTATTTGTGTTCAAAAAATTAGCCCTATTCTGGGGAAAATTTTGTAAAACACCCCAGTTTTGTGGAAATTGTAGAAATTGCACAAAGTGATACCAAAAAGGCTGAAAATGCACCCCAAATCTACCGCACATCCCAGTATCCACCTCCCCCTCCCCAAATGAGTTACATTTCCCCTCTTTCCTTATTAGTTAACCTATTTAAATCTGCACGACATAAGCGGAGGGGATGGAGAGGGGCAGACACCTCCCTCAGGCAACAAATTTTTTTATGTAAAATCAGGACATAAATTAAGACAGTTCATTATAAATCAGTCCTTACTGGGCTTGTGACACTGGAAAATATACATCTTTCAAAAAGAAATGTTTTAAGTGTCGGATTTTATCACAATAGAAGGAAAAAGTGAGTGGAATGATTGTTGCCGATTCTTATTATTCATAAATACGGAAAAATTTAATGAAGAACTACAGTAGGAATTTAAATTGAATGAACACAGCTTTCAAGAGCTTTACTCGATCAAACTGCGATCGTATATTGCGTACTTCAAATTACAACACGAATGCACGACTTTGGATACAGTATTAACCAATCACGAGTGAGTTGGCATGGTTGGATTCCATGTTACGCACGCACACCCCCACACACTGGCATACATCACACAGTGTATGTGAAAAATCGTCACGCTATGTCAGGCTGTTATTCAATTGAAATTTCTTCTGTAGTAAAATAAGTAGATCTGATTTGGTTTCACTGCAATATTCTCTGCCAATGTGTACTTGGGATGTACTGTCTGTTTTAGATGGTTCATTTTTCTTTTCTTCCTCTTTTCAGAGTGTTTGTCAGATGGCAGAAGAGAACCAAGCTGCAGTTTGGAACCAAACTTGGAATGAACTCACCATTTTAAGATTTACATTTAATTTCTTTAATATTATGGAAGCAAGGGTGAAAGTGGAATAACTTGTGATATTATCAGGCAAAATGAGTTGGGTGTTACCAACATTAACCTAGCCAATACAAAAATGATTAAAAAACTTTTTTAATGTTTTTTGATTTGGTCAAAATATTTTACTAACATTAAATGTTGGGTTACATAATTATAAAGGTCATGAAAACATTGTAAAATGTTTTGTATGAAGAAAAACATTACAAATGGTAATTGTATCGTTTTTTGTTGCAAACATTTGTGCAAAATATTTTGGTTGCACTTCAATAGCACAATGTTAGAATGTTTTGCATCAAGTTTTCAGCAATGTTTTTTGAAATGTTATTAAAACATTTTATACCCATTATATAACCCAACATTTAAACTTTTTTTGGCAAACTTGTCCAATCTTTGGCAAATGTTTTAGAAACATTTTGTGTTTGCTGGGTAATTTTGAATCATAGCCAAGCAACAGGGCTTTTGGCATAGTGCAATCTGTAATAATATGTGATATGCTGCTCAAATTGATTTTAGTATGAAAAAATGTGTCAGACTTCATTTGGAGTTCATTGGTGTCTGCAACATGCCAATATTCATTCCCAGCTCATATTTAGGTGAGAATTATTTGCTTTGTTTTTAAACGTCCGACAAGCCAAAGCGTGGACCCCTAATAAGCAAAGAGCAGTTTGTGTAGGCGCTGCACCCAGCTGTGTGTACTTATATCAACCCACGATGTTACGAGACAGAACTGGTTATGTGCAGGTAACAGGTATTTAGATTTGCCCCACCATTCATTACATGCACTCGGACATGGTCACTGTGCCAGAGGTATTCTTGAAAATTTAGGATTAGCATTGTTTTTTTGTTTGTTTTTTGGCTGGGATTTCAGATTTTGAAGAAAGAATCAAACTTTTAATACCCAAGGCAGCAATTTTGGACATAGCCAGTTCCATTCTAAGCCCTTGACATATCTTATACATTGAACAAGTTTTTAAAATATATTATGATTGGTGAAGAGTTGTATAGCACAAAGTCCTGAAATTCAAATGTCCACTTTCTACTCCAGCCATCTTAATGTACTTTTCTGCCTTGGGTAATGGTTAAAGGAAGGTGACCTGATATATTTGGAGAATCAAATTCTTTAAAACTTACGTATAACATAAAATGTTGTCCCTTTCAAACATTCATGCAAAAAGAACACGCAAATGTTCCTTGTAAATGTGACTAATTCCTTACTGACATTTATACATCGTGATACTGGTAGTTTACATTGTTTTTATTAATAATAATCATCATGATTCATGATCATGTAATAAATTGATATCAAATGAGAAATCCTATTTTTCTCATTAACATATTGAAATTAGGAGTTCCAAATCGGTGTATTTCCGAAGATATGATCAAAAAACTGTTGAATTAGTCTCAAATGTGGTATACCACATTTGAGACTAATTTAACAGTTTTTTTATGATTTCTCCGGAAATATACCGATTTGGAATGCCTATATGCAATAATGTTAATGAGAAAAATATGAGCTTTCACCTGATACCAAAATCTGCATTTTGATGGGGAAATGTGGGGGATGAATGGATGATGCTGTCAATCAGGTTACCCACCTTTAATGTTTTAATGTATGTTGAATATAATGCCAAATTAATTTGACCAGCCAGGCTTCAAACCCTTTAAAAATCTGTCCAATGAATAGTAAAGGCAATGTTTGTGCTCAAATGTATGGTAATGAACTCGTATATAACTAAATATGTAGCCAATAGTCTATCATATGGATAAGTACCGTAGCCTTTCCAAGTTTGCTATTTCATAGGCTAAATTAATGTCTTTGACAAGCACCTCGGCAAAAACTGACAATTTGGGGAGATTCCTTTTATACCATTTCTGAAGAAAAATGGCCCTTTTCTTGGGAATTATGATGGCAAAAACTGACGATTGTTTTGGGATTCCTATGTTTTCTGTAGGGGTGTACCATTGATTTCTGAACTAGCCCATCATTTTTTGTGCCTGCTTGTAATTGTTCTCATTTTACCGATTTGAACTTTTTTGCTTGTTTATAAATTTGTGTTCAGGGCAAAAATTATTGTTACATCAAAATTCACACTTTTACAGTACTAATCAAATTGAAGCTTGTTTCAATTAAAGATTCTATGAACTTTCTTAATCCAGGCATATTTGAACTCCCAACTTCAATGATAGGCTGCAGCAATCTTAATGTTTGAAAAAAAGTCAAATCACTCAAATGCAAGTAATTATACTGTTGAAATAGTGGGCCAATATGAATTTCTATTCAAGACGCTGACCTGCACACTGATTTATGTGGCTTTTGTTCATAACTAACCCCAATTCTAGGAAAATGTACTATTTTATCCAGTTTTGCCAACTAAACTGAAACTCAATCCTAACCCTTTACTAAAAACAACTGGCAATAAATATAAAATGTTTATAGTTGGTCAATTGATGATGCTAGTTCTAAAATGGGGTTAAGTCATAAAATCATGAAAATGGAGCTAGTGTCAGTTTCTGCTATAAGGGGGTTATCTTCACCCTCTGTGCAAATTTCATAGTGAAATAATATGGTAGAGCATTGGAACTGCATGGACAAATCCACCTTGTTCCATTGAAACTACATGGACATAACAACCTTCTTTGCTGTTTATCTCGAAATGCACTCAATTCGCTGTCGTAGTGCACGTTAGTATCCATTGGGTACAGGATCAAGCCTAGGCTCATACACCTGTTCCGAATTATGATATGCCATGTAGGATTTGTGTTGTGATCATTTTGATCAGTGACCAGTTCATAAGAAAGAAAGTGTGAGCAAGTTGACCTAGCAATGGTCATATTCTAATGTGCACTATGACAGCGAATATGACTCGACACCCTTTTACAACTAGCATCCTCAATTGTTGTAAATAAGGGCCCAAAACATGTGTTTTTAGGGTGTTTTTTGTATGCTGTGACAATCAAGCCTAAAGACTTGTACGAAGTCTAATATCAGTCTATGCACTCTTTTTTTAGCAAACACATTTTTTTCAAATTTTTTTATCAAATTACCAAAAAATTAACAGAAATAGTAACATTAAGAAGAATATGCTAGCCTAAACTCAAGATTCTGAATGCTTAGACTTGTGTCAAGCCTTTGAATTTTGTTACTGCAGCTGTAAGAAAGTTTGCAAAATTGGATGTTCTTTCCCATTGTCCCCAAAAATTCGTTTGAGTTTTTTGTCAAGTGACTTTTCCCGCCCAATTGGACTTGGGAGTCATTCAACACGGCAGGTCTGGCGAGCCAATTCGCTGTGCCTTGACACTGAACTGAAAAGTTTTGGCAATACTGCATTTTCTATTCTTCCTGTACTATACTATAGTAATGTACTAGCACCAATAGTTGTTGAGTAAGCAGTTGAGGTTAGGGATGTATTTACAATACATTTTCTATTCTTTCTATACTTTCGCACAGTACTTGCACCAATAGTTGTTGAGTGAACAGTTGTTGTTAGGGGTGTATTGATAGTACATTTTCTATTCTTCCTATACTATAGCATAGTACTTGCACCAATAGTTGTTGAGTGAACAGTACAATTTCTATTCTTCTTCCTGAACATGACATTTTCTATTCTTCCTGTGCTACATGTAGTACTGGCACCAATAGTTTGTTGTTGAGTGAGCAGTGGTTGTTAGAGATGTATTCACAATACATTTTCTATTCATGTATAGTACCCAGGGTATAGTACCATGCTGGTATTTGTTAGTTGATGAAAGAGCAGTTGTTAGGAATGTGTTCACAGTACATTTTCTATTCATCCTGTACAATACTGGCACCAATAGTTGTTGAGTGAGCAGTTCTTGTTGAGGATGTATGCACAGTCATTTTATATCAGGCATAGTTTTAATGATAAAGTTTGACATTTGTGTGTAATTGATTTAGAGCTAAATTTTCAGAAAACAAATGAATATGTGGTATATCAAAATGTACACGTCCCCTACCACTTATGGACACTCCCATCTAGTAGTACATGTATGAGTAATGCACTTTTGTGAAGTGTTTGTCATGCTACTATGATTATATAGGCCTATAGACCTTTTTCTGATGACGTCACCTAATCGATATTGGGGTCTCAGATGTAAACAAACAACACATGCGTTTCCCACATGCCCACAGTGTGAAAACACCAAAAGAAAGAAAGAGATGTTCTGTCATCTTTCACTTTAGCTTCCATAAAATAAATGTTTTAAAGGGAACTTTATACTGGTTACCTTTGTTTCAGATTGTTTTGATACCACAAAATACAAAAAGATACAGAAAACCCATCATGCTATTTAAAAATTAATCTTTGTTTAGTTTCACATTTTTGTTTACTTTTACACCGTGACGAATGAAATGCGTACTGCGAGCTGGCAATACTGCGCAGGACGCCTAGCGTGGTGCAAAGTTGACCGCGCGCGCCAGCGCGGTATTTGCGTTTGGGTGCTGATGACTCGAATGCTGGACCCCAATATCGATTGATCGGTGATCATCGACGTCTGAGAAAAAGGTCTATAAGCTATCAAAATATGCCTTAAGTTTCAGAAAGTTTTATTTAGTATAAGAATATGTGGCAAATATATTGAACTATTTCAATGTTTGAGTGTCAAAGTGATGTTTTATTCGAATTTTGATAGGGTTGGGTTACCACAGCCTAGGATATTTGCAGAGAGTATGAGCCTAAATTTATATTCCAAGTTGATTGTGCATCTGAATATACACAATTAGGACCTGTAGGTAGAGGTTGATATATGTGACCTGCTACCACGAAATCACGACTTTATACTCATTTTGTTGAGTTGGTAGTTTGAGATATTTGGTCTGACTAAGTTGATGTTCTTTGTTTGCCGCCACCTGTACAAGCCAGTAGTATTATCCTTCGTGAATGACCCATTGTACCCCCATTCACAAAGGACATACAGACATACTTAGCGCTTTAACAGGTGAGTGAACACCAACGCATTAGCCAGGGCGTTTTGAGTGACTAACAGCTTGTGACTTTACGCTGATTTCGTGGTAGCAGGTCACATATTGGCATGTATGTGTATGTCATGTGCCCAGTTTTTTGTGCATGTATAACCGTGTTAGGCAGCACAAACAAATTTGTTCAATCTTTGGATTGACCGTCGATGCTGCTTCGATGTATGTTATTAATAAACAATCCACTTAGGTTAAGTTGATACAAATTAATAGGCTGAATTTATATTGGTCAATATCATATCACAAAATACTATTTTATCACAATTAACAATAGTCAATTTGTTTATTTCATAAATAATAAGGATCGACCAAGCATCAATGGTGGATCGAAAGATCAAACTAATTCGTTGGTATTGCCTAATTAGCATCTGTGTTCAAGACTTGATTGACAAACAATGGTGCCCACTTTGCCGCATACATTAGCTCACCTCACTATAATTAAAGACAGAGATAAAAAGAATTTATCGCGTCTGACGTCATCTGTCGATCAAATTCAAAATCGATATTTGCTAGGTCAACTGGTTCATGCTATCTGTGTGGGGAACCATGATCAAAATGATTACGTTTACCACACAAAATCAATAGGTGTGCAAATCAAGAGTGAATGAAGCTCAGTAACTAAGGTATGACATTCACTACATCAGCAAATAAACATGGCACTTATCTGATTTACAAAATGCAAATAAATAGGTGATCCTTTAATTTCTTAGTAGTGTATATCATTTTGTACTGTAATAGATTCCACATTACATAAGAAGCGGTTAAAGGGTATTATCATTGATCAGTCCATGCCATGCAAAACAATGTGGAGTTAAAGCCATATTATAACATTTTCATACAAAATAGATTAGCATTTCTTTGCCATAAAATGTTAGTTTTTACTGTCAGATGTATCCCCTTTTATTTTTGAGCCGAACAACTACGGCAAAGCAAAGAAAATTGGAATTTACTACCAGCACATGTATGTCGCCAATACGTACCACTCCTTCGGTCATGTTATCATGGTACGACCCTTTG